>NC_044350.1:17334280-17654280 GCF_007364275.1 Archocentrus centrarchus
AACTTGTGTAAATCTATCAATGTCCACAGATCTTCACTGAGCTGCTTGGACTTTCCCTTTGTTCTGAGTATTGGCCAATCCAATGAGTTCAGTCAAACAAATCCTTTTTACGCTGGCAAACAAACTACCAGTTGTAGTCAATCATGATGACTAAGGAGATGATTTAAGTGTGTGTATGTATATATTTGAGTCTGTATGTATACTTTTGATCCTGTGTGGATTAGGGAAAATCCAAAATAAATTCAAAGTTGTGCAGCATGAAGATGAATGCTGTACAATCATTCTACACTTGAAAAAGAACAGCTCAAAGAAAGCATTAAAAGCCCATGACTTGACATTCATGCCCATGATGAGTGTATGCAACCTTCTGACCACAAATGTCTCTCACACTAAACACTGTTATATCAAAACTCTTATGTTCATTGGTGCAGTGAAATTAAAAAACAATGAGAAGAAAGTAACAACAGATGGAGCGAAGCCTGCAAGCTAGTATAGGCAGTTGCTTGGATATGCACTGCTTCATACACACCCAGTTCCTTATATCACATTACCAAACACACCTTCCCAATTTGAGTCTATATAAGTCTATATAAGCACCACTTTGATATGTACTCACCATTCCATATCTTCCATATTAACGTGATGACAAGCTCAGAGTCTAACTGCCAAACTCTATATTTTCCTGATGTAGTAAATCATTTCAAATGTGTCTGACTGAACTTTTAATAAAGCTTTCTAGTCTATTGCTCTCCATTACCTTATGCGTTTAATGCACTGATCCAAGCTGCTAGTGACCTCCATTAGCCAACCCTGCTCATGTCTCTTTCTCAGTGGAGACTCATCCACCTAAACACAAATCAAATTCACACAGTCACATACACTTTACACAGTACTTCCTCTATCGTTGCTTAGTCATCAGTGTTAATGGGACATGGCTTGAAACCAGCTGACCTCTGCAATCACACCAACACAGCCGGCAATGACGGCAGCTTTTGCCTGAGCTCCACTCATGCCCCCCAAGCCAGAGGTCACAAACACACGCCCCCTCAGGTCATCAGAGCCCAGGTACCTCCGGCCAGCATTCAACACTGTCAGCTGCATGGAAAAAGAACACTTATAAAAACATAAAACAGGTACTAGAGCATGCATTATTACATATTTTGTGTGAATGACTTTCAGACTGTGGCGTGTGAATCTGTATTTAAGTTTTACAAACCATAGTGCCATGGACAATCCCTTGAGGCCCTATATAACAGTAGCTGCCTGCTGTCATTTGACCGTACCTGCAAATGCACAGCAAAGAGCAAAGAAATCACACCTCACTGCACTGCTACAAAAGAAGGAGGCAGCTAAAAAGCTCCTTAAAAACTCACATGGACACACCCAGTGCAAACATCTTCTCATACTGATCTCTGGAGGAGTAATTTGGAATAACCTGATTGAAGCAAAAGAAAAAAATGTTAATGTGTCATGCATCTCTTCATATGATGTTATTAAGCCAAATTCATGATATGCAGTTACCATGCCATTGGTTATGATGGCGCGAGGTGAGGAAGGCAGACTGGGGAAAAGGCCCATGGGATGACCACTGTACATGACCAGAGTTTGTTCTTCTGTCATCTCGCTCAGGTAATGCATCACAAGGTGGAACTGCACCCACACATATGCAAATATTAGAAGGTATACATTCTTATCAGAGACACACAAACAATCATGTTAACTCAGGGAATACCTGGGCCCAGTTACTGAACACCTGTCCGTTCCCTCCATAGGTGACAAGCTCTTGGGGAAACTGAAACACAAAGACCAAATTATTTGTCATAAACACAGAAATGACACAGAAAACGTGATCCGGCAAGCTTAGCCTTGTTACAGTAACACAAGCTTACAAAAAGCTTACCTGAGCGACTGCTGGATCCAGGTTGTTCATGATCATCAGCATCATAGCAGCTGCTTGACGTGTGCGGCATGGGTACTGATCGATGGGGTAAGCTCTGAGGGAACAGAAATCCATGTGAGTGTTGTGGTGGCATATAGATTCCAGTGACTGTAATTCTGAGCACTTCAACTAAATATCTATATAAAAATAATGAGAAATATAAATATAGCAAAAAAAAATGTTTATCAGATTTCTTAACAGTCAAACATTAATACAAACACTGGCATCAAAATTCCCATCCAGGCTCTCCTTGGGGAGACTCACCTCATGCGTAATGTGGGGCAGAAGCGGTACATGTATATGTGCCCATACTGCCGCAGCTCTTGAGCAAATTCAGCTGCAAGCATTGCATGGTGGGAGGGGGGGAAATAACGCAGGGCATTTCTCAGAGCCACCTAGAGGGAAGAGGCATTTAGAGGAAGTTAGTCAAGAAAAATAAATGTTTAAAGGATAGACATAATTAGATGTTTTTCTCCTTTCCTTGCTTTCTATTGTAACATATTAAGCCCTCCGTTTACTTCTCTAAATTATTCACTTACGCAGTAACTCAGTTGAGGACCGCTGAAAATAATCAATTTTTAAGGTAGCACATGATTCAGCGGCAGTGATGCAATAGGACAGAGTGCACAGATGCGTTTCCCCATGAGAGACATTTATAATAGAGCTACTGTGTGACATGATAGTGCAGCCCTGTTTGGAAAATGACCAAAAATGTATTGTGCACAAACTGGAATGTGACCACTTTTAATATTGTCTAAATCATCACAATTAGTGCTTAACATTAACTGCTACACTGAAAAAGAACTATGACAGTATATACCTGTACTACTGAGTGACATATTTCTTGGTGACAAAGTTCCTACAAACTGTGCGGGAGTACAGTTTTGCAGTATATTTACTCACCCGCTCCTCTTCTGCTGTGAGGTTGGGAGTGCGAATAGGTGCATGTGGTACATTTGGATCTCTTCCCCGGTTAGATGGCAAAGGGTCCAGGGGCAAACCGCTGCATATCTCCTTTAAAGTAGACATGCTCTTAGGTATTTGCTGCAGCACACTTGATCAGAAACCTGGAAACAAAGGTGAGGCTGGAGCCTGACGGCAGCTCTAACAGTCCCCCGTGGAGAGAAAGAATTCAGGGTGAGGGAGGAACATATGGAGGGCAATCACTCTTTACCTGTGACTGTCCCATTGGCTTTTTACTCATCTTTGCCCTTCACATCCCACCAATGGTACACCACAACTGCTTGGCTGCTTGGTAATTATTGATCCCTGAGGGAGTTTGAAGCAGCACGCTTGAGTGGGCAAACACTTACCAAGACCTCTGACCCCTGACGCTTAGACATTTAACTCCGTTACACAGAACTGTGTGTCGCAACGTACTTTAACCCTTTGGACAGTTCAGCCTTTGCAAAATCAGTTTCACTTGTACTGTCATTACACCCCCCCACCCCCACCAAGGGTGGGTATATGAGTTTTGCACGTTACTCAATACTAGAGAAGTACCCCATCAACAAAACCACAAATGCAACCAAATATCATACTGTGTTGTTTCTGAATCCATGTTTTCACTTGTACATTGCTTGCTGCTTTAGTTATGTAAATTAAACTGCTGTACTCATTCCAAATTATATTGCACTCCAGAATGTTTTTTTTTTTTCAGCAAATACAAAGTTTCTGAACCTCCAAAGATTTATTGGTTTGTTTACTTTAATATATAAAATATTCCTCATCAGAATAAGAATCTTGAAAAATATTAAACTTAAGATTTTGTATCAAAAAGGGCTCAAACACAGACACACAATATCTCGCAAGCCAAAGGTTTGTAATTGATTTTATTATAAAACTTTCAACAATATCCAAGTCAAGTCAGGTCAGTCCTGTGCAACACACACATATGGTTCATTTCAGTTTAGATGAGGTAAATCTTTCAGGATTGGTTATAAATTAGCAGATGAGATGCAGTCTAACTGGACAGAAGGCAACAGTGGAAACACAAGCAAAGAGCTCAAAACAAACAAATAAAAAAACCCGTGCAATAATTTCCTTCAGTTCATTCTTCACAGCTCTGTGAAGCTGGCAACTTTTTCAGTGATATTACTAAAACTTGAGACTAGTTTGATATGGATAACATTTGTGTAAATTGCAGAAAATAAAATCAACATGAGGGAAGAGAAATAAAAAAAAAATATATATATATATATATGAAAGACACAGTAATCTTACAGTCTCTGGCCCTGTGAATGATGGTTAATCAGAGCAGACAAATGTTCATCCTGAGACACACACAAAAAAAAATATACACACAATGCAGCTCAGTGGTTGCAGTAAGCTTGGTCCAATAAGCACTTTATTGAAGCTTATTTACAACCATTTTGGATGAGCAGGATTGAATAACTTTATGGGTCTTTTCTTTCTGTTGTCTATGACATCTTTTTGCTTACAATGTTTGCAAATGAAAGTAAACTAAATGCTTTTATCTACCATACTTTATCTTATTTTTTTCAAGATAGTCTCCGTTTCTATCCAGCCAATCAAATGACTTTAAATTAAGTCATACATCCTTCAACACAAATGCTAATAAAACAATATCAATAATCTGTGCTGCCTATTTCCTCCGTCATTCAGCCTTCCAGCTTCCACACACCCCCTTCTGCAAAACAAGCATTTCGATATTTTCTAAATGGGCTATTAAAAAATTCCTATCAACAGTAAAAAAAAAAACAAAAAAAAAAACAAATAATGAAAAAATATATCTGCATTATTTTTGTTCAACAAAAGGATGATTAGTCACTTCATATGTGAATAGTGAGTCTCGCTGTTGCTGCCGGGGCTCATCATTAGCTTTCCCCTGAGCTCTCTGTGCCGGCTTGTTTGGGATCAGAGTCCTGCTCAGGAGCAGATGATGAGTTTTCATTCAGCGCATCTGCAGTTTCAGAGTCTTTTGAGGTCTTGCTGGGTGATTTTTCATCTTCTTGTGGGTAGAGCTCTGGATAATGCTGCATACAATCCTGCATAGCCCTGAACTGCTCCAGGCAGTCAGAACCCTTCACCTCCTCCTTACTGTAGTGGAAACAGGAGAAGGCATCTTTAAATTCAGTCCCACAGGGACCACTTGCCATCCCACCCAGGCAGGGGCAGTTCCAATTAATCTCCCCACTGGCAAGAATTAAACCTGGGATAAGAGAGCAGAATACAGGATAAGAAACATGTACTTCAGGAACTTCACCAGAACTCTATTGTTCCTCACCTTGCTCCTCGTATGGGTCATTAGGGTCTTCCTCCACAAGCTCAGCATTGCTGGGTGTGGCATGATCCTCTTTGGTGACAAAGATGATTGTGTCTTTACCTGTTGTGTAAAACAGAAGCCATTTTATATCATCAGGAAAACATGGAACCTTGCTGCTCCCAGGGATATTTTATTTATTTATTTATTTATTTATTTATTTATTTATTTATTTATATATATATATATATATATATATATATATATATATATATATATATATATATATATATATATATATATATATATATATATAAATATAAATAAAACCTCCCTCTCACCAGCAACCCAGGAAAAAAACAAAAAAAAAAAAAAACAACTCTTTTGGTTCTGTGAAACCATGACTGACATTTAAATTTTTTTTTAAATATGCCACTCATTTTGCAAAATAAAAGATAATTTGGAGTTATGCCACAAAAAATTGAATGGAATTAACTGTTATTTATGTACACTCTTCTAGTCTTACTAATCACTCAAAGCACTTTAAACTAAAGCCCAGCATTTTATTCCACACATTTAAGAGCCTTGTCTGACACTGAGTCACAACTACATCCAATTTAGAACCATCAGCTGGAGTAACATGCATGTCTCTGGACTGTGGGAGGAAGCTGGAGTATCCAGAGAAAACCCCACAAGCACAGAGAAAACAGCACAAAAGATACAGAGTCCTACAGAGGTCAGAGGGTACCTTGAGAGATGGTGAATGTTGAATTAATAGTGATAAATATAAAAAGAAAGTCATGAGGATTTTCTATGATAAAGAAGGTAGGCCAATAAAATGTATTTAAATTATTGTGGCTGTTATATTTTCACATCTTGGCAAAACAGTACCTGATACTGTGCTATAATAACAGATGCTTTCTCTAAAACAAGTGTTGTAAATCCCATAAAACACACTCTTCCTGCTCTTTAAAGCATTAATTAAGGATTAATCCACCATTTATTAATTGATTATACATTCTAAATTGATCTATAGGTCAACATTTGTTATAGACACTTATTATGAGGTAATGCTTGGCCCGGGTACGAACCATACTGTGAAGGCACAAAATATGAACAGTATGTAAGGTTAAGAAAAATTCAGCTATTAAATCTCAGTGTCCCTCAAGCTGGAGCTAGGGCCACCATTAGATATTGAGGAGTAACTTGGCCTAAAAATGTTGAAAATCTAGCTAGAGTCTTAAACTTTAAGTTCATATGTATTCATGTATCAATGTATTCATAGCAGTCAAAAAAGTCAAAGTACCTCAAAACCATACTTTATGTGATGAAGTACTTCAAACCCAGGTTAGTCTAAATATTTTTACTTTAAACAACAGCAACTAGATTCGAGGTGGCTTTCACTGAAAAACGTGTTAATGAGTCACTTTCATAATTACAGTATGTTGCAGGCCTGCCGGGCTGTAGCATGTTACTGGTCAAGGTTAAACTGATGGTTACAGGTGGCAGACACTCCTGCCCTCTCAGGATAACTGTCCAGGCTCGTATCTTATCAGGGAGCTTGTTAATCCACCTTAATAACACCAACATTCATTTTTTTAAATTCAGACTCAACTAAAGTTTGTTAAGTTTGTCCAGAAAAGTTAGCCGGCTATCACAGCATGCTTACCTTCCTGTCTGACCGAGCTCATTTCTTCAGGCCGGATCAGATTAAATTCCTCCTCTCGACTCCCTGAAATAGCTGACAGTTCACTGATAATGGCGACTCTCACTGAGACACAACACAACCAAAGAAAAGATCACAACATCACCGGTTTGAGTCCATCTCTATAAAACCGTTTCACAACTTCTTCTTTTGGCTTTATCGGCGGATGTCAAACCAGCTCAGAGGTGCATTACCGCCACCTACTGGACAGCAGCTTTTCAAGAAGGTAAAATTAATCTTCAGCTGTTTAAAAGTTCCTCTTAATACCTTCCTGCCCTGGTCATAGGCTCAGCACTCTAACAATACATGCTTGACAGATTCAGGTGCATTGTTTGCCTATCAACTGCATCGCCGAGTAACTCTGTGCTGTATACTGAACAAATTTTTGACTGGGCTTTTATTTTATTTTATTTATTTTTGCATGTGAAAGTCTGCAGATGGCATGACAAACACCCAGTGTTGGACAATACCTCAAATTATGTGAGCCTAGCTGTTCAGCCTTTATATTTGAAACCCTTTTGTAGTGAATCAATGCTTCTATCGAGCGGTGCTTTTTCCGACTGTCAAAATGCTGTTTCTGTGCTTTACTGGCCTCTTCATTTCACCAAGGTACACTCTTTTTAGTGTCACACAGTGTGTCTGGTAGCTAAAGGCCCAGCTGCTGTTTCCCAGAATAACTTCAGTCAGAGATGTACAGGAGGGGAAGAAGAGAGGTTATATTTGAAGGTAAGGACTGCTCAGTGACATTTGATGGACTAGAAATTTAAAGCTTACATGTAATGTCCTCATTTGTTGCATGGAAACATCTAATTTTAAAAATCAGATATTGGGCCTGTATTTTCATTGCCTGCCATTCTGCAGCAGGATTAGTTCACTTCACATTTATTTTGTTTTCCAAATCTCATGGAAGCCCACTTTTTAAAATTTATTTATTATTAAAATCCACAATTTTTGTATGTCTGTGGTCAATTGTGTTAGATAATTGTGATGTGAAAATTAACAGTCCAGCCCTAGCCGTGCAACATGCAGATTAACAAAACCACACTATTTGGTCACACTTTTATCTTGTCTGTTTTTGTGTCATTGTTTGGCTAGTTATCTGTAAACGGCAGAAACTCAAACTAAAACCGTAAGTTAAATTATGAAACGGTCTAGCAGGCCAACTGGTGAGGAACCAGACAGTGAAACCAACATTTGCTAACAGGCACATCAAAATCCATCAGATTGTGTTGAAATAATGCCACAAGACTCCAGAAAAACACCTGTATTAAAAAATTATTTTTCCACAAAATGTTTTATTGAGAATGTTTTTGTACAAGTTTGTTCTGAAATGCATTTTTTTTTTTTACATATTTAAAGATATTATCTTACACTTAAGACAAATTCAAGTTGTTTATTATGCTTCCTATGTACAGAAAGTCTGAAAATAGTTATACTGAAAGTATACATGGAGCAGACAACTAATAAAAGGCAGAAGAGTTCACGATGCGGGTAACAAGAATGAATACAGCATGTCATTTAATACTGAAGCTCCCTGGGAATGCCTTAAATTAAAACAATGAGGAAACAAATTTTGAATGTTTCACTGAGGCTGGAACCCAATGTGAGCTCCACATCCTCTTCTTACAGAACTCTGACCAAATGAAAGCTTCAGTGCAGGGTCCCGATCAGGAACACACACAGTACCTCACAGTTCAGCTTCTGGTCCACACATCTACCTGAATGGCAGGTTAATTTAAAAAAAAAAAAAAAAAAGCTGAAAGTAAAAGTAGGAGATAACACTAAGCACACTGCAGACAGTTGACCGTCACCAAGTATGCCTGCATACCAAAACATCTGTCAGTCCGGAAAAAAAAAAAAAGATCAAACTCCTGCAGGAAGTCTTTCGGCGAATTCAGGGAGCTTTAATCACGAGTTAGGTAGAAAAATTGATAAAGCACAGCTGAAATGTTTTTCTCTGCATCACTTTGGAAGGTCTGTGTGGAGAACAAATGGAGTGAAAGTCAGCATATCGTCCCAGCACCTCACAGTATCCCATTTCAGCTGTCCTGAAGGTCCCTCAAACGTGCTAAAAATTGCAGCGCTGATGATGCGAGTGCTTCTCACGGCTGTAAAATAAATGCGGGGCTTGTGGTCCTAATAAATGTTGGTCAAAAGTACGAGGATGATGGCTTTTCTAGAAGAACAGGCCCTCGAAGCTTCCTACTTCACTCTGTTCTTTTACAAAGATTTCAAAGTACTGATAGATGATGGTGACAGCCAGCAGGATACCAGTGCCGGAACCAATGGCCCCAAGGAAGTCCGCCATCACTGACAAACCACCGATGCACAGCCCGCCAAAGGCAGCAGCAGTGGGAATGTACCTAAAAATCAAAACAGAGATTAAGGAAATTAGGCACCCAGTAAAAATGTAGCAAGGAGCTCTGTTCACATATATGGCTCAAAAAAAAAAACTTCAGGGAACATTCGATCACAGTATGACACACAGTCAGTCAGCTTCAGCTTATGCTTCCTGTCCCTGAAGTTTAACTGACTGTGTTACACTCTGATGACCAAGAGTTCCCTTACTTTTTTCTGAGCAGCATACACACTCTTAACTCTTCAGTGATTAAAAGTGTAGTTCAGCTGTTTGGGAAATTGGCTTAATTGTTATTTTTATACAGCACTGCATAACAAACACTTCAAACTGCTCTGTTTATTATGTGAAGCTGGTGAAAATCAAAAAGCTCAACAGGTGCAATGGATTTTATCTTTTACCTGTTAAGTTCGTGGACCATTGAGGTCTCTCTGTGTCCCCTCATCACCATCTGCTGCTCCTTCAGCTGTTTTGCCACCTGCATGATAAACACTAGAGCTCTAACACCACGTTTTCTTAAATCAAATTCATAACACAACCTGCTAGAAAGCAGTTATAACTTACATCTTTTGCAGAGGAGCCTGATACTTCAATCCAGGTTTTGGAGAAAAAGGCACATGAACCAAGCATGAAGACGATGTAGATTACTGCGTGGACCGGGTCCTCCAGAACAGAGCCAAACGATTCAGGGGGAGAGAGGTAGTAACAGAGTCCCCCGACAGGGTAAGCACGGGCCGGGCCGCCAGATGATGCGTCCTGTGAGAACAGGAACAAAATGTACTCCATTATCAAAATCATGGAGTCAATGACGCACATCTGGAGGCTGAGAATTTCAGGACGGATAAGCCCTTTCTCTAGTTAAAAACAACAAACAAAAAAACCCCAAGAACTTTGCTTTCATCAATATCCAAAACCATCAAAGAAGAGGCTGCTCCGGGCTTGTCCTGACACACATGTGATGGTGAGCTTATATAAATAGAGCTTATGTAGTTAGAAATAAAAATGCTTTTCAAAAAGCTGAGAGCAGGATAATTTTAAGATTAATATTTTGAGAAATACCCTGGAGTTTAGCACTAGAGATAATTTTATGAAATGCAATTTGTAAGTCAAACACTAATAAACAGCTAATTGAAGATATTGCAAAAAAAAAAAAAAAGCAAACATATACTTACAGACCACGTTCCGAGCAGATTAACCAGGAAGTTGCCACTGAAGCGCGTGGAAAGCATCTGGGAGATGACATACAAGTTGGAGACTAATGCAGACTGCAGGATGATGGGGATGTTAGAGGTATAAAAGAGCTTGATGGGGTAGGTGTTGTACTGCCCACGGTAGCGAGCTGACTTGATGGGCAGATCCACCCTGAATCCCTGTGAGAAGAAATGAACGTTTAGGAGAAATTCATAACCCTGGCTTTTTTTTTTTTTTTTTTTAAAGCCTCGTTTTAAATCTCAAGCGGGTTAGTGTGACATCACACAAAAGAAAAAAAAGAGGATCAACTGACCTGAAAGTATATCACTACAGAAAAAACAAATACTGTAGCAATGAGGTTCATGAGGTTAGGCAGATTCTGTCTGTAGAAGGCCTCTCTCAGAGCACGCACTTTGTCCGTCCTTGTGGCAAGCAGATGGAAAAGAGCAATGATCGCTCCCTCAAACTCTGTGCCTAAAAACACACACAAAAAAATGCACTAAAATTAGAAACATTTCTGTGGACTGCAGAAAAGTGACAGGGTGGACGACTTTGAGCACTGACATCATGTGTGTATTTTTTAAGTAAAGGAAAAAAACATATCACTTGTGAAAAGACCAATTAGTGGCCCCTTACCTCTTCCAGTGTTCACAGTGGTGGGGCTGAAGGCCTTCCAGACAATCGTCTCACAGATGTTGGTAGCAATGAACAGGGAGATCCCTGAACCAAGACCATAGCCCTTTTGGAGCAACTCATCCAGCAGCAGCACAATCAGCCCGGCAACAAACAGCTACAGAGGAACACAACAGAGCCAGTCATGTAAAAATGTTCCTCTTTGCTGTGGAGATTTGCCATCTTTGGAGTCTTGAGTATTGACTCTGACAACACATTATATTCTGTTCTTATATCTGAACATAATAAAAGAATACTGTTGCTTTAAAGGCCATCACTTCAAATTCCACTGGATGCTTTACTTTTATGAGTAAACGCCATTAATCTTAAGAAAGCCAGTGGGCTTGTGGAATTTCAATTACTTCATTTATAACCATTAAATACATTTTCATTACGTATTATTTTATACAAGAATTAAATAAAGCATGTAATCTGTAGTTAAAATAAAAGTTTCCTAGCTTCTCCTAGACCAAATGTTTCTTCAAAGTGTCAGCAGCCTCTCCTCAGTGATGGAAAAATACAGATTACATGTGCCCAAGCCGGAGTTAAAGGTATCTGTTTTTCTAGACCATGAAATTAACATATCCTTAGGCGTATAAGTATACTCACAACTAACCACTAACTAATATCTGTTACATTTCAAAGAGGCTGGCATTAACCAAACTGTTTATGACGAGCAGGGAGCAGGTAGCAGGGAAGGCTTTGGGGAAAAGACGAAAGCTGGGAAATTCTCCTTTGCCTCAGCCTTTTGTAAACTGATTAGAATTTGTATTGTTGGGTAGTCAACAAGTAATTATGCAACTTTAATAGGAAGCCTGAACTGGACCCTGTACTCAACTCACAGTGTAACTGTTTCTCTGAAATACACCTCGTGCACTTCTTTAACAATGACACCAATAATATAAACTCCACTTCAAGGAACACGCCTGTCATAATAATAAAAATCCCAACAACCACTGTTGGAAACTGAAAAGCAAACAATTTAATGCTGATCCAAAGTGGTCCTCAAAATCTGCACATCTGCTAGTTTGTTATACATTGTGCTTTTTTCTTCTTTACATGACATTTTCACAGCAAACGCATACTCAGAGTTAATTTATATATGTTCTTATGTTACATAAGAACATATATAAAGATATTCATCCTGTTCTTACCTGAATGATGATCAGCAGACAGATGCCTGCACCCATCTCTGATGGGTCTCCATACATGCCGGTCATCACATATACAATCGCCTGGCCAATGGTGATGATCATCCCAAACACTGAAAACATGATCAGAGGTCAGAGACTAAAGATTTGACAGGCAATTCTGCCCACTTCAAACCAACACCTGAGCAGAGTGTACATACATTTTTGTGCTCCATTAAAGAGCGCTCTGTCTTTTGGAGTGTCTCCAACTTCAATAATCTTAGCTCCAGCAAGCAGCTGCATGATCAGGCCTGAGGTGACAATAGGTGAGATACCCAACTCCATCAGAGTACCTAGAGGCAAATGTTCAAGTTAGGACATCCCAGTAGAACAGCAGACACATTTAATGTTTAATTAAATATTAGCAAGGCAAATACCTCTGTTTGAAGCCAGGATGACTCTCATCCAGTAGAAAGGATCCGCAGAGTCTGAGGACATTATGCCAAACAGGGGAATCTGAAGAACAATATTTTTTCATTTATTCCCAAATCTTAATTCCTTCCATGAAATAACAAGTGGTGTTGTATAACTGTGTCTCCCCTAAAATCACTAGCTTTGATACTTTTGACTATTATGTGAGATACGTATTCCTGTAACTGACTGCATCATAATAATTTCACTGAGATACTTTTCAACTCATTAAAGTTTTTGGCTGATGGTCCAAAACTGCAGGCAAATGTCGCACTACTAACCTAAATATTATCACCCTCCGAAAATAATGGCCTGAGTCATTTTTTTCAGGTTTTTCAGAAAACACAAAAAACTGAAACAAATATTTAAAATATTATGATTTAGGAAAAAAAAAATAACCTTTTCATTAAAAAAATTACTTGGGCTATTATTTTAGGAGGGTGACATTATTTAACCTAATACCTTTTAAAACAGTATGTGTGTTCATGAGAATTTATTAACGAATAATCATGCAACTATCAAAGATGGCAGATTATTTAATAACCGATAACTGAGGCCAACAGACTTGAAGTAGCCATTAGAAGATTTAATTGTGCATGACTTCATTGATCAGCTGATGATCACCTCCCTCTACAAAATATCACAGACGCTGATGGAGAAATACACAAACTAATCAACAGTGACACTCACCTGGCAGCACACCAGAAAGATGAAAAGAGTGATGGCAGTCCATAACACCTTCTCTCTGAACTGGATCTATCAATAGAGCAAATGATAAGAAGATTATCAAACGGGGGGGGGGGGGGGGGGGGGGGGGGGTATAAAGTTTACTGACTGCTTATTGTTCATTTATTACTATGAAAACCGGGAGAGAGGTAGCTAAAAATACAGACCTTTCTTTCGGGTTTTTGGATCTCTGGCAGCACGGCACAGAATGGCTTTATCACCTCCAAGAATTTGACTGAATAAACAAGCAAACATGAGTTAACTGAAGATCATATCTGATCATCATCCACGGGACGTGAAAATGAATGGGGGGCGGACTCTAAACAAATCTGAATTTACAAACAGCATCGATGTAACACAGAGCTTTAAAAAAAAAAATCACAGTTTCCTGTTGTTATGTGAGATCTTTACAGTACATCTAATTGTATGTTTCTTGTAGTGCTAGACAGGAAACAGGAACAGCGAACACAGAAAAACCACCGCCTGTCTTATGCGTCGTCATCACTACTGTCACTGCCTTTAAATGAGAGGCTAACAAGTTAGCTTCCAGGAGGTCTCGAGATAAAACTACTCATGGTATCGCTTTAAAAGCGCAACTACAGGCAAGAAAACAAGTTTGACAAAAATACCGCCTAGTTATTAAATTAAACTCGACAACTACTTCTCACTAGAAAAATAACAGGGCAAAAACCAATTATCAACCAGGAAGCTAACGACTAAATGCTAGCTGCATGCGATCAATGCCAGCGCTAATACCGTTAGCTAACTAAGTTGTCAAAAACACATTAAAATAACTACTTCAGTGTTACTATTGGTTTTCTGCATATCAGAGTCTTAAAACCCATGTGGCAAACTGAAACTTACTGCCCATGATGTCCCAACTTGTCACTTATACGGTTCTTCACAGTGGAAATCAGACCAGCTTCAGTCTGACTAACTGAGCCAGCGGGAGGAAAAGGAGGAGACACGTCACCACTACAGACACGAAGCCCAGCGATTTAAAGAGACAGAGACCCTTTAACGACCCGAGCCTGTGTCTTAACCACAGCAGCGACAGAAAGCAACTGAGGGCATTTGTTATAAGAAGACCGACTGCAATTTTTACGTACTTGTAACGCAAACGATCCTGGAGCCTGATAGCGCCAGAGAGTCTATGTGATAATCATTTTTAGCTGCTACAACTGCAGTTAAAGTTGGAGTGTGTGAAGTCTCACCACTAGATGACAGTAGATTGCAGATTGCAGTCAACTAAAATCTGTTTTCTGAGGCCTGATTTAGACTTGTAAGCGGCCGATGTCGTTGCCGGTATTTATACTTGTGCAGATGCATTGTGTGTGTTAATTACATTTGCTTTACATGTGGTGTTGGCCTGCAGAAACAAATAAAATGCTGGGACTTTTTTTTCCCCCTCCTGGGTCCTCAGTCTTTGTTGTGGTGATTTTCTATGTGTGTGTGTGTGTGTGTGTGTGTGTGGAGAGGGGGGGGGGGGGGGGGGGGGGGGGGGGGGGCAAACATATGATCCTTCTAGTTTTTCACTTCTTTGTACATTTCCTCACATCTGTTCCAATAGTTTCAGCAACCTTCCCCCAGGAATTCACTGACATTTATGAGTCCTTATATTGAAGCTATGATTATTATTCCCTCACTAATTATTGATAATTACTGATAAATTGAACTGCAGTGAAAAAGTAGCTGGAAATGCATGGGAGGAATCAGAGGTGCTGAACTGGCCAATCACAATCCTTGCAGGCTGTGTTGACCTGACTTGTAGTTAAATTTCTGGAGAGGTGCACGTCAGGTTATGTAGTAGTTTACAGTGTAGGGCTCAGAGAGGTTTCCAGTTAAACGTAGGCACAAAGACACAACTCACTAGTGTAAATCAAATCAGGCCTTATCCCTCCCAATTCAAGAGTATATTCCGAGCTGCTGTGACTGCTGTAGGACAAACAACCCTAAGTGCTGAATTACAGTAGAAAAGTGCTGTCAGTACCGGTCCATTTACCACATCTGTCAATCTAGCCATTGCCATTGCAAACAAGAATGGGTGAGGAGCAGATCCCTGATGTAATCCCATTCCCATCTTGAACTTGTCTCTCTCTCCTATCCCACCTCACCACTGCCTTGATGATGATTATATAGTATTTGACTGTTTAATGCTCAAAAGAACCCATTATATAATACATTGTTTTACATTTGAGGCTTTACTTTCTTTTGGTAAAATAATTACTATGATCACATGCATTAAGTGCATCAGAAATTGTACACAGTAATGTTTTGCTTTAAAATGACCCGACTGTTTGTCCCTCCACTACTGAAACATGAATTTTTCCACCAGAGGGCAGCACTGACCACAGGCAAAAAATTGTAGTTTAGGAAATACAGGGTTGTGAAGAAAGTGGTACAGCTCCTCTTGCGTATCACTGTCAACAAAGACAGAAGTAATGCACACAAAAAGGTTGACAAAATAACCAGAGCAGTTGATAGTGTAAGTAAAGGGAAAGCAACAGGCCGGCAACAATAATAATAATTAATAGATCTGCTCTTTGTGTTTGAGAGGTGTGCACTGATGTCAAATAGGTAACATGTACAAATGCTCCACTATGTATGCTTTGATTTGAAGTTGCCAGTTAGAAACCGATAACATTTATGCATAACAAGATTACATGATTAATGTAGAGATTTGTGGCCACCAAAAACAAGGGTCCAATCTAGTAACCATCAGGAATTTGTTCCTTCTGCGGATTTCTTTTCTTAATTCCAGATTTTCCTGATCAATTCACTGTATTTTTTTAAAGAGGACCTATTAAACAAATTCCCAGCCCTGCATTTTTATTCTTGGACTCTACTAGAGTAGCTTTGCATGAATCACAGTTCAAAATCATCCTGATTTACCTTACACTGAGCCTTGGTGCAATCTCTCTCTTTAAACTAAATTTCTTCTGATTGGCTCTCCCTGGCAAACAAAATATTTGATCAGGACTGCTATGTACTGCCACATTGACACAATTATTCATATATTTTATTTGAATCTAAAAAGAAAATATCACTTTTTTCAACAAAACATTTCAAACTGGTGTACCACATTGTTTCATGGAAATCGTGAGATGACTTCTCGCAGTCATTGTGAACACAACACTGAAGCTGAACAAAAAGACACAAAAAAATGTTCCTCGACAGCTGACAAGAGTCTTTGTCTTAATTGTAACATGAGAATGGAGGAATTTTGAGTTCCTTATGACTGATGAAGGTGAGACAATAAGGAAGGTGTTCTCCTTCCTTATTGTCTCACATTCATCTCATTCCTTGTTTTGTTCCTGACAGTCTGGCCTCTTCTAATGCAAGACAAGAATTTTTCACTCCCATGCTTGGTCTGCCAGTTTATTCACCTGCCGTCTAAAACCAGGTCACTCACTGCAGACATGAAAAAACCCACGTTTTCTGTAATTTGGATGAATTTGTGTGGGTTTGAATTGACCTGTGTGTTTGTGTGTGTAAAACAGATGGTCACAGTAATAGCTGACTGTGAGAAAGGCAGAGTTAGTCTTCAGGGGGATTTCTGTGCCATGTCCTGTACCCCATGGATTTTTTGTCAGTGAGGAGAAGCTTGTTGAGGCCAACTTGCTGAAGCTTGTTTTGCCAGCATACTGTTCTATTATACTATAAATCCTCTAATTACTGATTTGAATTTGTGTTCACTCGCTACTTTACGGTAAAAAGAGCTGAGCCTTCAGTCCTCGGAATAAACAGGTTGTGGCTGTGGCAAACAGCTGATGTGATCCACAGACATACGTATAGTATTTCATTAGGTCTGTCTTAAAGTGTAACTGCTACAGATCAGGTGCTAATGTCAGTCTGTTATAACTGGTTGGCATAAATTGTTCCCGTAATCCACTGCAGTGATCTAGCACACAGAAGAACGCCGTGTCCTCGACCTTAAACTCCGGGCTAGATAAACCTCTGGTGACCAAAGAGCACTAACTCCTCCCCAAGGGACATTTCTTACGTAGTCTTAAGAGGGTTGATGACGACTAAGTGAAGCTGGTAGCAAGAGCATATTGTTGGGGAATTTTGGAAAACCAATTAAAGGGATTAGAAAGCTCTATACTGAGATGAGAAGCTCCACATTTAACAAAGTAAACACAGCAGTGCTTTTGAGCTAAATACCAACAAAACCAATGCTGGCCTTTAGTTCAGTGTGTTAGCATGCCAAAATAGTTAACACTATAAAAAAAAAAAAAAGCACAGGACTGAAGGAATGTAAATAGTTTTGCATCCAATACTATTATTAACTTACTGCCATCACATTATTATATATTGTGTTATGGTGGGGAGAAAAAAAAATCACCTGTTAAAGCTGATAGACATGATTCACAGAAAGACAAGAATATCCAACAGCTGCTGATATTTCACCAATATGTCAACCTGCGGGTGCCACTAGAGAAAAGGTCAGGGGGGCAATAAACTCTGCAAGATGCAAAACATGGGGCATGTAAATGTTTGTAGCAAATTTCCCAGTGACCCATTCAGTAGTTTCAGTAGTTTTTTTGTTTGTTTGTTTTTTTTCACTTTTTGGTTTTTGTGTTTGCGTCTGTTGTGCTGCTAATCTCGTTACAGCAGCTCTACTGAGTTCAGACTCAGCGTGCTTGTCCTGTGTCACCTGTTCTCCCACATCTTTAAACATCTTGGCAGCAAAGTGTACTTGGCAAAACTATTTAATCTATAAATAAATAGTTAAACAAAATTCATTGTAAGATGTCAACAAAAAAAAAATAAATTCAGCGGTTTGTTAATAATACTATGAGGCCTAAACCTCGATGCAGCCTCATAATACTATGGGGCTGCATCAATAGCTCTTGGAGACTGATACTGATATTTGCATATAATATTTATTTATACTGATCAGAACAAATAAATGTTCTTAAAAAAAACATAATTAAAAGCAAACAATGAAGAAGATTAACTTTATCTTTTTAAAATCTGGACATCCTGCTTAAATAATTCTTCAGGACAAAGAAGAAGACAATATGACATGAAACTGTTGCCATTGTTCACTTCTGTAGTATTAATTATAGAAATGTAAAGGTTTATGGTGATATCATTGTACTGCAAATGTATGAATGCATTCACCATTGACACACACTGCCGTCACCTCTTCCACCCACATACTTGCTCATCATATTTGTTATAATACATTAATATATCTATGATCAAAGCAATTATTCCAAGGAAATTATTACCCAGCAGAAAACTAATAACAGACCCACTGTTCAGGAAATGTGGTGTGAATGACAAGCCGACACGTAACCACACAGCAGTTAATCATCTTTAATGGGGCTACAGTCACTAGGCTTAATCCAGATTATTTCAGACTAGGAGCTGAACACTCAATGCCTTCTCTACCTGTCTTGTCTTGTCTGGGGTATTTTAAGCATACAGAGTCATACAGGTCCCTTGATTGCTGCTTCTTGAGAAATTAGTGTATCTCTGCAGTATTAAGGCTATGTGTATGTATGTGGTTTTTTTAACTACGCTTTTTTGGGGGGGGGGACTGCACAAAAAGGATTCACTCAGTCTTACCTTCACATCATGTCTTAACGTGCTTCAGCCGTTGTATGAAGAAAATTTGTCTCACAGTGTGGATGACTGCAAGTTTGAGTTTGACAGCTGCAGTTACAGGCCTGACACAGTCCCCGAGGAGAGAAAAAAACAGTCTGTGAAACACAGATATGAGTGTGTTCGGCTTTGTTGTATCATAAATTGACAATCAACGGTAATTACATTCCTCTTGGTGTCAAGGTGTTATCTGACCAGTCTGCTGAGCATGGTTCAAGGAGGGTTGCATAACATCCTGTGATGTTGTCAAAAAAATGTGACAGGTATGTGGTTTCAGTTCCTGTGAAAAATAAATGCTCTTGTGGAGACAGTCTCAGAACACTTAGCTAATTCTTGTGTATTTTGTTTTTTAATGCGGTGACACATTATTGCTTTCTTTACTGTTTTCTCAACTGCTTTTGCACATTTTTAAGATTCTCAGCACTAAAGATGCATTTTTCCAAAACGGCTCACGGTACATGCAACAGTTAACCTGCAAAAAGGCTGTAGCTCAACCAAAATCTCTAAGTCACAGTTTTTCCCAGTTGCTTTGGCTGACAGCATTTTTGATGTTTCCAACTCTGAAGATGCATTTGTCAAAATGAAGTTTTTCTGTCAACCAATAAGTTGCTGTCACCAGATTGACAACTTTGACCCTGCATAAAGTCCGTTACCAAAAATGTTTCAATACTTTGTCATAATGACTCTGGAACACAAGAAACTGAAGAGTTTCACAGCATTGTATAAAACACTATCAATACAAAAAAGAAAAATGTACTCTGGAAACAAAGCATAAGCCCAGCCCACTATGTGCACCAGTACACTACAGGCACAAATCAGTGCTTAGAACTTATATATTTAGTCTTATCCTCTCAAACAAGGAGAGCCCTGTAGGGTGAAAATCTGCTTATGTTCTTCCTTTGCTGAAAGGTGGAGCTCCTTCAGTTGTTACAGTTTTTCTGTAAGGGTCTCGGGAATCTCGGGAATGTCATTCTCACCACTCTTAATGCAGTTCTCAAAATAGTTAAGGCATTTCTCATAATAGAGACTCACCTACGCAAAATACACTGAAACAATCAATATTTTTTCACATTTGTCAAAACATGCAAAGTCAGTGACCAATGAATAAAAACCCTTTAACCATCATTAAAGACTTAGACAACAAATGGTTTGACAATTTTATCAAAAACTTACTGACTTTGGTTTTTTTATCCTGTCCATCCTGGTCACTTCCAATGAAAATCCTAACATCTGTAGCTCTGCCACCTCTAGGTCTGTTACAGTACCACTCTTTTTGTCAGAGCCACTGTCTCCAAGCCATACATCGTAGCAGGTCTGACTACTGTCTTGTAAATCTGATCTTTCACTCTTGCTGCTATCCTTCTGTCACAAATCACTCCTGATACTATATGCATCAGAAAATGGACAATAAAAAATATATAAACTTACAACATAGTATCAACAACTGTATAGTACAGTAAAGTCACACTACAGTATATGCTTGTGTGCAATTAGCAGTGCCGTGACATAGAAATGAGACAAGAGCGAGAAAATGTGTTTATATTTGCTTTCAACTGAAGGGCAATTCACTATTACCGCTAACAGTGTGTGACTGGTCTCACTCTTTCAATTCAATTCAATTCAATTCAGTTCAATTCAATTCAATTCAGTGCCATCTTATTTATATAGAGCCAAATCAGAGCAACAGTTGCCTCAAGGTGCTTTGTATTGTAAGGCATAGATGCTACAATAATACAGAGAAAACCCAACAATCAGACAACCCCCTATGAGCAAGCACTTTGCAAGAGTGGGAAGAAAAACAAACAGGCTCAGGGAGGAGCAGCCATCTGCTATATATATATATATATATATATGTATATATAAAAAAAATCCAGCTTGCCCTGTGGGCAGTCTTTGTCCTCCAAGCTCAGGTCCTCTACCAGAGGCCTGGGAGCTTGAGGGTCCTGCGTATCTTAGCTGTTCCCAAGACTGTGCTCTTGGGAACAGCTAAGACTACTACGAGCTCTTGTCTCAGCTCGTAGTATTTATTAAGCTTCTTGTGTTCCTTCTTCTTGATGATGCCATCACTTGGTCCTTTGTATGCATGTGGGGTGTGTGTTGTGTCCTGTTCGCAGTGGGGGCAGTGGGTGCCGGCCTGGAGTTCGGTGGTGTCCTGGGGGTGCGGTCACTTCAGGCCCTGGACCTGCCTTCCCTGGGCTGCGGGGGGGTGTAGGGAACTGGGGTGCCTAGTGAGCCAGTAGCTAGCTGGCTCTCTTCCTCCGGGGGGTAGTCCTCTGCCTCCCGGTCATATTTATCCTGGCCCCTCCCCTCCTTCCACTCAGTTTAACATCACATTATGCACACATAGGTTCTCGGGGGAGGGGGGCTCGTGCTGCAGTGAGTAGGGCCATCACCTCGGCTCTGCTCGCTGTGCTGCGTGATGTCCCACTCCTCCTTTTTTAATTGCATTATACAGCTCACAACACATCATAGTACATATAGGGCCTTGGGGGGCAGGTGTCACACAGTGGTTAGTGGGTGGCACTGCTGAGGTGGCCCCACTTGTCTGTTCACTGCTGCCTGCACCTCAATTTTATTTACATTTTAGACATTGAGGGCCTTGGGGGGACGGTGTGGATGGGCGCTGTTATTCAGTGCTCATATTACATCTGTCCCTCCAATTTTAAAAGCACTGTAGTTTTCACACAGCCATACACATTCTTCTCAGTACATACACTCACATCACCCCCCCAACACGCTGAGTGGGAGGAGGGGGCGGGCGGGCCTTCTCACACCCTGGTTCCATGCACCCCGCCTGGGATGGGGACTGGCTCATTGTTCGGGGCTGGGTTGGCTGCTTCCCTGGGTTGCCGCTGGCTTGGTGCTGGTACCCGCTCTCTCACATTAGGTGTCCATGTATGTTACATGTGCGTATGCATGAGTGTGTGACTGGTGCATGCGCATGTGCGTGCGTGTGTATGTATGTGTGTGTACATGAGGGAACGACTGGTACGTGTGTGTGTGTGTATGTGCGTGTGAGTGTGAGTGTGTATGCACGAGTGTGTGACTGGTGCATGCGAATGTGCGTGCGTGTGTATGTGCGTGTGTGTACATGAGGGAATGACTGGTACGTGTGTGTGTGTGTATACGTGCGTGCTTGTGAGAGTGTGTGTGTGTGGACAGCTGGGCCTGGGTTGGTGGCTTGCCAAGCCTTGGCACCTGTGGGACACGGAGGGTGGGAGTTACCCCTCCCTACCGCTCCACGCTGCTCCCCACTGGTCGTCACTGCCGCCCCTGGGGTGTGGGTGCCCGTGGGTCCCGGGATGTGTGGCCGGATGTCTCGGCATGGTTTTTGGCCTGCTCCCTTGGCGGCCGTGACCTGGGGGTGGCTTGGGCCTCTTTGGCGCGTGGGGGGGCTCTGCCGGGTGTCGGGCTGCTCTCGGGCGCTTGGGGCCTCGGGGGCCGCATGCCTGGCTCGTGCTGGGGGTGCCAGCCTGCCGGGGGGGGTGGGCTGCCCGTCGCCTCTGGCTCTCTGGACTCTAGCCCCTGGATTGTGGGGGTTCCGTCTGTAGCCTCCCTCCTTCCTCTTCTGGGGAGTGTACGCGGTTGCCATCGGGATGTGTGGCCCCAAGTCTTCTGAGCTCCTGTGCTGTGGATGGCCTGGGTCCCCTGGGTCCTTCCCTATCTGCCTCTGGATCGCGGGGGGCATGGTTGCAGTTTCTCGCCCTCATTATCGAATACATTGCATGACAAAGGCGCATACACACACATTACTACAAACAATAAACTTGTGTGTGTGTGTGTGTGTATATGTAGGTGCATATGGGTGTGTGTATGGATGTGTGTGGGTGTGTGTGTGTGTGAGTATATCAACCCCTTTTATTTATTTATTTATTTATTTTTTCTATCTCCTTTCTTCCTTTTCTCTCCCCCCCCCCTTTTTCTCCCCCCCACCTCTTGTTCTTGTCCCTTCCTTGTTGCCTGTCAGACTTGGCATGAATAACTAAATAAAAAGATAAATAAATAAAAATAAAATTGCAAACATTAACAAGAAGAGCCTATAGGAAACATATAGAGCTGTTCTTGTCAAAGCAAATATGTTTGGTACATCAGTGCATTCGGATCATCATTCCGATTGTGAAAGATGCCAGACATGACAGGCTAAAAAAAAAAAAAAAAAACAGTGTGTGACTGGTCTCACTCTTTCAATTCAATTCAATTCAATTCAATTCAATTCAATTCAATTCAATTCAATTCAATTCAATTCAATTCAATTCAATTCAATTCAGTGCCATCTTATTTATATAGAGCCAAATCAGAGCAACAGTTGCCTCAAGGTGCTTTGTATTGTAAGGCATAGATGCTACTATAATACAGAGAAAACCCAACAATCAGACAACCCCCTATGAGCAAGCACTTTGCAAGAGTGGGAAGAAAAACAAACAGGCTCAGGGAGGAGCAGCCATCTGCTATATATATATATATATATATATATATATATATATATATATATATATATATATATAAAAAATCCAGCTTGCCCTGTGGGCAGTCTTTGTCCTCCAAGCTCAGGTCCTCTACCAGAGGCCTGGGAGCTTGAGGGTCCTGCGTATCTTAGCTGTTCCCAAGACTGTGCTCTTGGGAACAGCTAAGACTACTACGAGCTCTTGTCTCAGCTCGTAGTATTTATTAAGCTTCTTGTGTTCCTTCTTCTTGATGATGCCATCACTTGGTTTTGCAACATCTATCACTATAGCTTTCTTCCTTTGTTTGTCCACCACCACTATGTCCGGTTGGGTAGCCATCACAAGTTTGTCCCTCTGCCTCTGGAAGTCCCACAGGATCTCAGCTCTGTCATTCTCAACCACCCATTTTGAAATTGGGACTTCCAGGCCATACTGGGCTCAGATGTTCCTGTATACTATGCCAGCCACTTGGTTATGACGTTCCATGTATGCCCTGCCTGCTAGCATCTTGCACCCTGCTGTTATGTGCTGGATCGTCTCAGGGGCATCTCTGCACAGCCTGCACCTGGGGTCTTGCCTGGTGTGGTAGACCCCAGCCTCTATCAATCTTGTTCTTAGACCTTGTTCCTGTGCTGCCATGATTAATGCCTCTGTGCTGTTTTTCAGCCAAGTCATTGGTAGGAGTTTTCTATATCAGCAACTTCTTCTATCTGCCGGTGGTACATGCTGTACAGGGGACTGTCCTTCCATGATGGTTCCTGTTCTTTCTCAGGTTTCTGCTGCCTGAGGTATTCACTAAGCACATGATCCTTTGTGGCCATCTTCCTAGTGTAGCCATGAATCTTTTTTTGTTTCATTCTAGATAGCGGTTTTGACACTCACTAGTCCTCGGCCTCCTTCCTTCCACTTAGCATACAGTCTCAGGGTGCTGGATTTGGGGTGAAACCTTCCGTGCATGGTAAGGAGCTTTCTTGACTTGATGTCAGTGGCTTCTATCTCCTCCTTTGGCCAGCTTATTATCCCAGCAGGGTATCAGATGACTGGTGTAGGTGTTGATTGCTCAGATGTTGTTCTTCCCATTCAGCTGACTCTTCAGGACTTGCCTTACTCTCTGGAGTTACTTGGTGGTTGCAGCTATCCTAGCAGCATCTTCATGGTTCCCATTTGCCTGTGTTATTCCAAGGTACTTGTAGCTGTCCTCAATGTCTGCCATGTTGCCTTCTCTTTGCCCCCCCCCCTCCCCCACCTATATATATATATATATATATATATATATATATATATATATATATATATATATATATATATATATATATATATATATATATATATATATATATATATATATATATATATATATATATATATATACTTGTTTCTCTTCCATAGATATAATAGATATGCTCCTGCACTAATAATAAAAACAAACTAATTTAAACACAGTCTATTCTGGTCTGAAACAGTTCTGCATTCAGTTCTCCTTCTGAAGGATTTTGGATGCTGTTTTGACAACTTCAGCTATTATTTAATGATTGAGCCAAAGCAACTTAAATACTGTACTGCGAGGAAAACTTTTCACAGCTGAAATCTCTCCATAAGGTAGTGGCAGTGTACTATGTTATATACAGTGTGTGCCAGTTTTTAACTAACACTTAAGTCTTCAATTCTTCTTATAGTGTAATGTTTGAGCTTCCACATTAAGGCTTTGTACAACACTGAGATAATACAAGGTACACTGGAGGTCTGCAAACAGTAATTTCAGTTACGCTATTCATACCTCATCACTTCTGATAAAATAGTGGTGAAAGGTAAAGAAATCGTTGTTCTTCAAGCCATATTTCACCTTTGGGCCTTCAAGTTACATTAACCATCTTGTAAAATGGCACATGGGACTCTGTCCACTGTTTAAACCCATCCTGCTTTTCTACTCATATCTGGGCTATTTTTAAGCTTGCACACGATTCTCTGTTGTTGCTGCAGGGAGAAGTAAAGGGCTTGTGTGTACAGCAGATTCAGATCCTGTTTCGGTAGTTTGTTTTACTGAGAGGCAACTTCTTTTTTAGAGGATAAGATAATGTCTGTAACAGAATGCCTACTAAAGTCATTCAAGCACACCGGGTAAAGGCGTTCATAACCCTTGAACAGTAAAGGCTATAATAGCACATGTGACGCTACTGTGTATGTGCTGCAATTTTCCAAGCACCAAATAAACACAAACACCTGTGTGTTTATCTTCACATATGCAAAAAGAGCTGCACTCATGCATTATCAGAGTAAGATTAATAATACAAGCTCTTGCATAACAAGTGCTTTCCTCCATTCTTGGACTGAGTAGTTCTCCTTGACCTACTTTGATCCAGTAACCTTCAATCTGATCACATGTGTTGCAAAGCCATGAGTGCTGTGCTGCTAATTCCTGTTTCCTGTAATATTTTAATGAAATGAAATGTAATCTGGAAAAAAATTGAAGTTTATCTGCAGAGTGGTGCAGCAGTTAGCACTGTCAACTCACCACATTAAAGATCCTGGTGCAACTTTGTCTGCTGGATGGGCTCTTTCTCTGTGGAGTTTGCATGTTTTCTCTGTCCCTGCATGAGTTCTTACAAGTACTACTTCTCCAGTTTGTTAGGTTAAATAGTGTTTCCAAATTGGCTGTGTCAGCATAAATGACTGTCTGTCTCTTTATGTTGGCCCTGTGAGAGACTGCTGACGTGTCTTTGCACCCTGAACTGGATGAGCAGAAAATGGGCCTAGTTTTCATTTCACTCTCCAGCCTGACATTGTGAATATGTTGCCTCAGTTTCATTTCATGTTTCAGAAATGCTAAAAATGTTGGTGTTGTTCCCATAGAACTATTTTACTGTTAAATTTATCAGGTCAGTCACCAAAGCAACTGTCTATGTCCCACATCAGCAAACCCACATCCCTAAAACATGACAGCAAATTTTGACTCATCCCAAAAATACAAAAAAGTTAAAAAAAAATAAATAAATAAAAAAGATCAACTCAAGCAAAGACAAAGCCTTTTTCATCTTAATTGTAAAACCTATTTAAAATAAAAGCAATAGTATATGCCATTGAGGAGAAAAACACTAATCTAAATCTGTTTTGCAGCAGGCAGCAGATGAGCAGCGGATGTGGAGTTATTTTTAGATGTGAAAAGAGGAAATTATAATCCCTTTCATCTCAGGCCGCCTGCTATCATCTACCCTAAACTCACTGTCTCTCTGTTCACCTTCCTTTGATGATGTTCACTGTACCAAATCCCCAAACATGGTGAAAAGGACCAACAGATCAGAAGTCAAATGATAATTAACAGCTAACAAATGTTAAAACAATATTTCATTGTTAAGAAATCCATCCATCCATCCATCCATCCATCCATCCATCCATCCATCCATCCATCCATCCATCCATCCATCCATCCATCCATCCATCCATCCATCCATCCATCCATCCATCTCCTGCTGCTTATCTGGGTTTGGGTTGTGGAAATAGCAGTCCAAGGCTAGATGTCCAGACCTCTGTCTTCCACCTATTACAGCTTTTCTGGTGTAACACTGAGGTGTTCCCAAGCCACTCAAGAGATATGATCTCCCCAGTGTAATGCCCAAAACATCTCAACTAGAAGACACCCATAAAGTATCATAGTCAGATGCCCGGACTACTTCAAATGGCTTCTTTCGATGTGGAAGAGTATGAGCTCCTCCTGAATGACTGAGCTCCTCACCCTACGTCTGCGGCTGAGTACAGACACCGTACTGAGGAAGCTCATTTCTGCCACTCGTACCCGTGAGCTCATTTTTTCAGTCACTACCCAAAACTAGTGGTTAGGAAATCAGACCAGTAAAATGATAGCTTTGCTTTCATGCTCAGCTCTGTCTTTACCACAACAGAGTATCTGATGACACACCAATCTGTCTATCAGTCTTACTCCACACTCCCCTCACTCATGAACAAGACCCCAAGATAATTAAACTTCTCCACTTGGAACAGAAACTTCTTCCTCCACCCTTTTCCAGTTAATGTGGGATTAATGCCATCCATCCATTTTCTTCTGCTTATCCTTTTCAGGGTCACAGTGTGGGCGGGAACCTATACCTGCCACAGGGCAAGAGGCAGGGTACCTAGCGCTAACACAAAGAGACATACAGTCATTCACACTCACGGGCAAGTTAGAATCACTGGTTAACCTAACCCCTGTGATGTCCACTTCCTTAGAAATCTAACTACAGTGCGCATTTATGCAGCCCACAACCCCTCCCATTGGGTGCAGCCTCCGTCATAGGCTCAGTGTTAAGCTTTAGAAACATGGCCTCAGGTTTGGAGGAACTACTTCAAACTCTGTTGCAAACTGCGAGTTGGATGTCACTGCCTGATAAAACTGATGTGAACTGATGTTGCATACATAAAAACTGAATTGAATGACACTCCTCAAGGCCTCCTCATTATTCTAATATAAAAAGACATTTATTCCACACATACAGAAACAACAAAGGATTGAAAACCTGTTCACCAACTTAGGAATTATTTACTTTTCCATTGTGGAAAACCTAACAGCCTAACCCACTTTTGCGTGTTAACTAACTAACTCCACCCATTTCACTGTTGCATGATCGAAAGCCATACTGTACCTCCTATATATATATACAGGTTTTGCTAGAAATCCCTCCACACTAACAGAATTCTAGGCATGCTTTCCATACAGCCAGTGTTTGTCATTCAGGGTGTTTTCCAGCATTAGAGAGCTGATTAGGCAGACTACAAAGCTGCCAGCTTTGACAGGCAACACATTTCACAATGTAATTTAAGGAACATACAGTATGTTTAAAAAAAATACTAATCTGAACTTCTGGTTAATGCCTTCTTCTAATTCTTCCTGCTTATCACTATGGAACTGTTATTGAATTTTTTTTGTGTTAGAAGTTTGTAATCTGAGCTTTGTGCAGATCAGTCACCAATGTCACCGCTGAACTGCAACTGGGCCAAAAACCTCAACTAAACTGCTTAATAATGAACTCTGTGACTACAGTGACGCATGCAGTGTAAGCAGTCTTTGTTTTTATGCTGTCTCAAGCAAACTTGCGAAACCAAATGAAAATACCCAAAGCCAGTTTTCTTGGAACCTTCCTGTGTCCGGGGTGGACACAGGATTAATTTTCCCAAGAAGAGCAGCACCAATAATCTGAATTAAATTCTGTTCAATATTTATTGGTGCAGCCCTCCAGAGCAGTCCCAGTTTCTTACATAGTCCCTTGGGAAAATTAATTGTCCATCCGTGCAGAAGAATTCTATCTAAATGAAGTGAAACTGTGTCTGATATTTTTGATGTTTTAGCTCATTCTTACACTGTAGTTTTGGTTTATATGTTGAAACTCTGTCACGGTGTTGAGAATCCGGATCAGGTTCATCACTCCCATCATATCACGATTGAGGCCAGAGTGGTATAATCTTTCACTATATTCGGTCTTAACAACTAAGCTGAGCATCCATAAACTCTTGAATTTCTGCAGAGAAACATTTGCCCCTCTGTGACCCTGAAAGCAGTGCTATGACCATTTGCCCACCATCACACCTTTAGTAAACTCTCTTGAGTAAAATAACAACATAATGGTATGCTGTTTTGTGAAGGTTAAAGAATGTTTTTTATTCTAGTTACACATTAACAGTGCTCTTTACTTTGTTACACACACTTGTAAATATGGGAGCATGTCCTTGCTTTGAAACACTGACTCTTTCCTTCCTGTCCTTCTTTTCTTCTTGCACTTATACAATAGTCAGGAGGTATGTGTCACTATCAAAAATGAAAGCATTGTTTGTAATTGCATGATGCCAACTATGACTGATGGATGGAAAAAGTCCTAGTATCAAGTGTAAAACAAAACAAATGGACTCATATTTTCCACATCATTGATTCCTCATATTTTAGCTGGATGACAGATCCGGTTACAGACCTTCTTTCATTTGATCCGCATGAAACGTCAGATACGTCAGAAAACAGACAAAGAAAAGATATACAGTCTGAGAACATAGCACCAACTACTGTATAGTCCAGTAAAATCACACTACATGTATTCAGCAGCCCCTTTATTAGGTACACCTTTTCAACTGCTTGTTAATGCAAGTATTCAATCAGCTAATCACAGGTCAGCAATTCAAAGCATTTAGACACGTAGACATGGTCAAGACAGCCTTCTGAATTTCAAACTGAGCATCAGGAAGAAAGGTGAATGAAAGTGACATGGTTCGTGGTCTGAGGGTTTCAGAAACTGTTGACCTGCTGGGATTGTCCAACACAACCATCTCCAGGGTTTACAGAGAATGGTCCGCAAAAGAAAAAATACCCTGTGAGTGGCAGTTCTCTGAGATCAGAGAAGAATGGCCAGAATACTGATAGGAAGGCAACAGTAACTCAATCAGCCACTCATTACAAACAAGGTGTGCAGAAGAGCATCTCTGAAAGGATAACACATGGACCTTGAGGCAGAAGGGCTACAGCGACAGAAGACCACATTGGGGGCCACTCCGGTTAGCTAAAAACAGGAAACTAAGGCTACTTTTTGCACCGACTCACTAAAACTGGACAATAGAAGATTGGAAAAACACTGTACTTCAATGGCTTCCACAGTCACCAGGTTTCAGGTTTCAATCCTTAGTATGTAGTTGAAAAGTAGCTGACAAATGTGCAGCAACTGTGTGCTGCTATCATGTCAACATGGAGCAAAATCTGTAATATTTCCAGCACTTTGTTGAATCTATACCACAAGGCTCTAAAGCCAAAAGGGGGTCCAACCTGGTACAAGCAAGTTCTTTCAAACATATACAGTATAAATACATTTTCCTCCATTCATACATCCATTTGCTTCCGCTTATCCTTTTCAGGGTTGCCGGTAGCCTTCCCCATCTGTCATATGGATTTGAAAAAAGTTTGAAGTAATATGATTGAAAACACTGATGCAATGCTGGACAGTATTCAGGAAAATGAGTGATCTAGAGTTGTGACTGACAAAAACACAAACTCTTGATGAGCTGTGAGAGTTGAGTGAGAAGTGCACCAACAAAGTAAGAAAAGATCTTTTGCAGTGATAGCAGTGTGTATAAAAACAACGAGAAAAGGTAATGTGGGTGGAGAAAGTGTATAACTGATCTGAGAACTGCATTAAGAGTAGAAGAGCGAATTGTGGCAAAGTGATCGAGAAAAATTGTAATGATCATCTGTGACCTGCTATGACTTAATGATGATGTCCCCAGTTCAGATGCAGGTGGGTGTCAGCACAAGAGCTATTACTCAAAAGCACACAGTTTTCAGTACTCATTAGGACCCTCACAAAATCCCATATCACAAACTAAACCATTCTCTGAACTTCAAACCCCAAACCCACTATAAACATGAACCACAAACAATACATTTTACTTCAATGAATGCCTTTATTGTCAAGACACTGTTAACACACAGGTATACAAGAGAGTTCTTCCAATAACAAAAGAAATCAAAGTCTGTATAAGGAGGACGTAACATTTAAAGTGGTAATATGGAATGTACTCGTTTACATTTTAACAATCCTTTCAAATAAATAGTCTCTAATCTCTGTAGCTAGTGTTTTTAATCAATATATTCTCTTTGTCAAGTCAAATTTTCAGGAATGAAAAGGAGAAGATCAGATGAAAACAAAGACAGTGACAACAAAAGGATATTATCCCCTTTCCAAAAAGTATTTTGCTTATAGGCAATAAGTACAGGAGAGAACAAGTATCAAAAAAAGGCAAATCCCTTCTTATACAACTAAATAATAATCTTCCACTGAAAAGTGTAAATCCAAGTGCTTAGTTGACACTTAAACCATACAAGGGTCTTAAGAGAAATAAAATGTCCTTATAAGATGCCAACCTGTCAATTGCTACAAGGCTGCTGACCTAGCCAGCCAAGGTCAGCTTGTACAGTCAGCTTCCCTATGATTGTGTTGTGCTGTTGGGGACCAGCAGTCCAAGCATAATCCAAAAAAGTATCACAGGTAAAGCACCACAACAGGCTCCTAGTTACCTACAACTTCAATGTTTACTACCTCAGGCTTTCTCTCTCAGAGAGAAGTTAAAGAACTGTGTCTGTACCAGAGGAGGGGTGGGGGGGCTAGGGTGCTACAGGAGTCTCTGCATTTGTTGAGGGACCTCTCTCACACTACATTTCTCTTATGGTGTGTTACCAAAAGAACAAAACAAAACAAAAAGGAGCAGTCTCAGAAAAGTGCAAGAAGGGCACAGGGAGCCCCGTATTCTGGAAGGTGAGTGAGACCACAGGTACGACCATCTCCTCACCCAGAGGCATCCAACGTTCCCACCAAGCAGAGCCCCACGTAGGCATAGGGATAACACACCCTGGGGTAGCAGGGTTTCAGCTCAGTGAGCTCTTCCCGCGCTTAAAATTTAGGTCATGTTGGCTAAAGTGCAGCTTCAGTCTGCACTGTGATCCTCGAGCTCGGAGATAATTGTGATCAGGTTCTGGAGGCCGAAGATGAACCCACTGTCCTGACCTTCATGCACTACACTGTCTTCTCCATAGTGGCGACAGGTGGTGTGAGCAAAGTCAATCATGCGTACATCCACCATAGGGCTACTGGCCTCTCCTCCGCTGTGGGATGAGCGACTGCTGCTGCTCCCTCCTGACACACCAGCACTGACACCCGCTGAGGAGGAACGAGAGAAACCAAAGGCTCCTTCCTCCTCCTCCTCCTCCTCATCAGATGGCTCATCCTCATCACCTTCTTCCCCACCTCTATGTCTAGGTCTAGTGGGAGTCCTGGGAGGGTCTCCATCATAGATTATGAGCAGGGAGCTGGAGTAGAAGCGATAGGACTCACAGGCCTCAAGTGCAGCTTGCATTTCCCGGAGTCTGCGCAGAACTGGAGACAGCAGCTCATGACGCAAGCGATGCCCATTGTGGAAAAACTGGTAAAGAGCCTCCTTGAAGCCTGCAAGGGTCAGCTTTCGCCCATGGTATTTATTCATGAACATGAGTTGGCCAGGGTCTGACTGGTACACCTGCAGAGGTCAGACAGCAACATAAGCACTTCAGCTTCTCATAAACAAGAAAATACAAAAGATCTCTCTCTCTCTCTCTCTCACACACACACACACACACACACACACACACACACACACACACACACACACACACACACACACACACACACACACACACACACACACATTACCTGCATGCCACAAAGTCGCACTCCAATAGATGCAGATGTGCTCTGCTGACACTTTCGAATCTGATTGGCTTTCTTTTCCTCTGAGGCATCATCTCCATGTTGTCGAGTTCCCATTTTCAAGTCTAAGACACATGGTACTCTATAGCGCCATGTCAGGTTTTCTAAAAGAATAAATTCTGTGAAGGGAGAGTCAAGGATCACATGACAAAAACTGTCCCACTGTCACCAAGTGCTTTGCTCCTAGGGTGGTTATTTTGACTGTTGGGTTTTCTCTGTAATTATTGTAGGGCAGGGGTGCCCACACTTTTTCAGCATGCGAGCTACTAGCAAAGCTAGCGTGGTTAAATGCGCATGCACAGAGTGTTAACGAAACGGATGGATGACAGTTTATCATCCATCTTCTACTTCTTTTAATGCCGTGAGATCTACATTTTTCCCCAACTTCATTGGGAGTTCTGTGCGATCTACCTGCACTCCTCTTGTGATCGACCAGTAGATTGTGATCGACGTATGGGGCACCCCTGTTGTAGGGTCTTAACCTTACAATATAAAGCACTTTTAGGTGACTGTTTGTTGTGATTTGGCACTATATAAATAAAATTGAACTGAATTATAAACTGAGACCAGTCCCTTTATAACTGTACACTTCAGTACCCACTGAGAATTCCCATGTTTAGTAAAAGGATACTGTATTGGTTACGATGTTTTGCATTCTCCTTCATCCTCTGCAAGTGCTGCTGATGACATTTGAGACTCCAGGGGTTGTGTTTAATCTGTGCCACCACATTGCCTTTTTCCAGGCTAAAATAAAGAACATCTGCCTGCTGTTGTTGCTGCTGCTGCTGCTGAACTTCATCGCGATTATAACTGCAAAAGAGAGAATACAGAAAGTCCTCAGCTTTGGTGTGACTGAGCTTCATAAATATGTCTTCATCAAGACTCTTATTTCAGTCAAAAAACAAAGGTGTCAGCAGCAAGCATCCTCACCTCATGATCTTGTCTTCTTTACGGCTGTGTCTAGCTCTATCTTTGCCATAGTTATCATTCTCAAGCCCCAAAGGGGATTGCTTCTTGTTGCTCCACTTCACCATCTTGCTCTTGGGCTCACAGTCTGCTGAGGGGTCTTTGTTTTCCAGGTCCCCTGATTCACTGCGGAGTGGGTAGGCGATGAGGCACAAATTCCCTTCGTCGTCCTCTTCAAAACTGACTGAAACTACACCTGAGCGTGGGAGAGAAAGAGAAGATGTTTTATGTCCCTGTTTGTTACATTTACAAATTAAAATTGCAAAATATCTTTATTCACAACACAGTGACATGCATTGATGCTTTCAGAAATCAGGAAACCAAAACACAAAACCTGAGGGGTTTAAATCATAAAATCAGTTAAAAAAAACAAACAAAAATATATGATCCACGATGAGTGAAAGATTTACAAAATATAACAGAACTTGTTCAAGCTGAGAAAGGCATTTATTAAACCACTTCCAAACATTTTCATTCACAATCCTCTGTGACAGTTTAAAGTGTCAAATGACAATGAATCGGACACACAGATAAGACAATGAATGGTTTTATAACCAAAATAGATATTAAGTAACAAGACCATCTACCATGTTTATATTCCACATTCTTAAATAAAATAATACAGCTACTGTATGCTTGAAAATGCATCATCCCATTATGCTTCCACTGATAACAACATAATTTGACAAACTGATAAGAAAACTCCAGAGAAGGGAAATTAAACTAACGGATGTTTCTGGAAACCCTTGAACTACAAAAAATAAACTTTGATGCCAATGCTATATTTTTGGCACGATCCACAAAAAGGTACCAAAGCCGACCCCCCCCATCCCCCAATAAAACTCCCTACAAGGACCTGCGTATTGCGGGCAGAGTGGGGGAGGTGTTGCACCTAGAATAAACATCACAGCTGCAGTGGCCGAAACAGCTTAAGCACAGACAGGAAGGAGGGAGGAGGGATGCGGTCGCGCTGTTAAAGAGGAAATGTTTCAGATCTGGACCCAACATCCAAGTTACATGAGAGATGAAACAAAACAATAAGCAGCAGGGCTCATTACAAACCAGCCAGCGAGCAAGAGAATTAAATGACAGTTTATTATAACTGTAAACACAATGGACATGGAAATAAACGGAACTGGTTTTGCATGTTAAGGGGATCATGGTATCCATCTTTCTACGCAGGCGGAGGGTTGGCTTATGTCATGCGCACTGACGTCATCCTTCTGCAGAAAGCCCCGCCTCTGAAGGAATGTGTGGCTCAACGATGCACTGTCATCACACTATTGCAGCCAGCATTGGAACTTATGAGTCACCCAGTTTCTTTCAATAAAAGTAAATTAGTCATAAAGGTATATCAAATGAGATTATTACAACCTAGTTGCGCAAATTGACTATAATACAGTAGTAAGACTTAACTGAATTATACATCATTATCAGTTACGATCATTTTATAAGGTACAAAAGGTTCATGTCCAATCTTTTTTCAGGTCAGTACCTTGACATTAAATTGTAATACCATTTCTTCTACACAATACAAGTTATCCCTAACTTAATCTTAATCTACATCTACACCTTCGTGAAAGCCTTAATGTTCCTAATTCAGAATCCCACTGCAAGATGTCCCTGACACATCAGACACTGTTGAGATACGTTTATCTCCAAACAAGAATAAGAAACCTTACATTCTTTGAGAAGAACACAACTCTTTCCCCCTCTCTCATCATTATGTTAAATGTAAGACTGGAAAATGCTAGTGGGGTTGAGCATTTGAAGGCCCCAGACGTCTACTATACTATCTGCTCCTCACATCCCATTCCTTATCCAGGAGCTTTTTATAGCCCCATGCTGCATGACTGAAGAGTCAGTTACCACACATCGCGTCAAAAAGCCTGAAGATCTCTGTATCAGCATGTACTAGGTCTAATTGTCTATGGGGTTAACTGTGGGAGCCTGTGGCCCTGAACGCAACCAGGGAATATAACATTCCAATTTTAAGTCTGTGTGGGTGAAATGATTCTTTGTGCGCAGGTACCTTGAAACCAGACCAGGAAATCTTCTCAAATGACTTCCAAATTATTACTCTGGTGATCTGTCCCAGTTATTTTTGATTGCTGTGGAACTCTAATACGCGTCTTGAAACTATAGCTGCCTTAAAAGCGCGACACAGTCAAGAGACCTCTTGCTACTCATCCTCTTGGCAGGAAGTCAATCCATCAGGTTTGATGCTACCTGAAACCTTGCCTCACACACAAGGGTTATATAAAGAAAACGGGCAGTTGTGTCTGCCAAAAGCTTCAACACGACTGACACTGTGTACAAGTCATTTTGAAGCCAATGTATTCATCTTATAAATACTCAACATACATTTTATAGTGCTGTTCTGTACACCGTGCTCTTTGAGGCATTGCAGCACTCAATCGTAAGCATAAAACTGAATGTGATAGACATTTTTTTCTTTTTGCAATGCATTATTAAATGCACCCACGAGAACCTTGCACAATGCATGCACAGAGACACTGTAGGAACACACTAGAAGAACACACTAGAAGGAAAACAAACATGCTACTCGATTCATATTTGAGTTGCACAGACTCACCTTTATATTGAGGGGTGAACTTCCGCATCTCTGGTGGGAGGCTTTTATAGAACTGGTGCTCTCGGGGGATGAGGGGTTTGCAAATTGTCTGTTCCCCAAACCGTAGCACACAAGAGTGGCCTCCCACCTGGTGCACGAACGGCTCAAGCATCACCCCTTTTCCGGGATAAGGAGTCCCGTCCGCCTGCATAAGGGCTTCCAGAGCGGGACTCATCTTCACTCCGCATCGGACAGCTGTGCTGGGGGGACCCACGTCGAACGGGAGGCAAGAAGCTCGGCCGCTCGTTTGGCTCCCTATCCTCAGGCCGTTTCCTGTTCGCTCACAGGGGGCGCTGCTGCTCGCCTACTTGAACGAAGCCGTGAAAAACAAAGGGTTGAACAGGAAGGACGGAGCTAGCGACGAAATCCCGTAATTCCGATTATTTTCCTTCCTGGACAGCAAATTATAAGGCTCACCCGCTAAGCTGTATGTTCGTTGTGCTTGTACATATAATAAAAAAATGATTATAAAGCTCCTAAAAGCTGCCAGAAGATTTTAAAGCAGCGTAAGGTCCAACCCTACTCGTCGTCTCCTGTTACCGAAACTGACAGCTGGGTTGATCCGCCTGCTAGAAAAACAGCAGAAGCAGCGAGCAAGCCCCACCCCTCTCTAGAACCAGCCAATCACAAACACGCAGCTGTCGCTGGGAGGAGACGAGGCACCTAGGAGAGGATCAAGCAAACAAAGAGGAAGGAGAGAAAACATGGGGGAGGGTAGAACATGAAAAATGCTTGACACAAAAACATAACACTGAAGATTTTTTTTTTTTAATTCACTTTACTTGCAGGCTTCATCGCTGCTTTTACTTCGGAGATTGGCTGCAGTTTACATTTCTAGTCCTGTTATTTTCACTGGGCCCAAGCTTAAGCAGTGAATTTAGCACCAAACCAAGCAGGAAATCAAAACTGTTCTCACACTTTTCTTTGATTTTGATTTTTTTTTTTTTTACTTTTTTCACATCTCAGTGATCTCAGGGCAACACTGAAAGTGTGTTTGAGTGGAATGCACTATAAATGTGATGGGTGTGAAATCTAGATGTTGAATATGCAAGGTGGCTCTGTCTTTAATTTAAAAAATACGTATTTATCAATTTATTTATGAGACCGTTTTTCTTAAAGCAGGGATACCAGAAGTCAGTAACTAATGTGGAACACATCATCAACTTGCAGCAGTCCATGCAATCTATTAACACATGTCTTGTGAGGGCTGAAACTGTGTTTTGCCAAAACAGCATTAAGCTATGCCTTAGAAGTAGAGTCTTGAAGTTTATATTAAGATGAACACAGAACTGGCAATGTGGCTTCAAGTTCAGACCAAAAATAGAGCTGCATTAAAAGAAAGACACACAAGGCTGCATCAGGGCCACCATGGTTCATCGGGTACCAATAATAAAATGGCATACAATCCATTTCTCCAATATAACTTCAGGGAAAGTTGTTTACTCGAAGAACGTGCCAAAAAACATTTACCAGCACTCTTGCAAAACCATCTCTGTTGATTTTACAGAGCTAAGATCACACACATGAAAATAGCTCTTGCGAGCTCCTCCAGTGGGTTTTGTGTGGCATCTGAGCTGTGTCCAAGCAACAACTGCAAGGAAAAATTGAGGAACTGAGAAAAATGAAAGAACACTGAAAGCCACTGCTACTTAAGCTAGCTATAAGACCGAACAATTTTCCAGTCTAGTCGTGTAAAATCCCAAACTTCTTTTGCATTTCGCATTTCTCTCTTCCTTAGATCCAACCCATGAATACCAGCTGATAAATATTATTGTGGAAAAAAATAAAAGACATTTCTAGAGAGAGAATCAACTTTTTCCCTAAATAACAGTACGGTTTATTGTTGCATCCACCACACACACACACACACACATACACACACACACATTTATATATATATATATATATATATATATATATATATATATATATATATATATATATATATATATATATATATACATCAAATAATTAAACACCTTATCTGACACTTTATCTTGGATGGAAATTATTTTGGATGTACTGAGGCGAAGTGGTAAACTGTTGGCCACATGGCTTAGCTTGGAGTTCAAAAGTTGAGATTCATAGGGTAGCAGGTGTAAGTGTAGTAGTACACATGGTGTCGGTAACTTGAACATCTGTTAAGGCACCATATTGAGCAGGTTTTTGGAGCAACATGCCCCAAGTTATGACATTACAGTAGACACAGTGTGAGGATGCAAGAAATTACGTGGGTATTTAAACAAAATGAGTTGTAAGCTTTACAGCGTAGTCTCGTTGGCGTCAAGTGGTGCATCAGTGTCATGTCAGCTTTCCGTGGATTCAGGAAAAGAGATCCTGGCTGTGCCACAGGACCCACAATCCAGCTGTGAATCAGAGCAGTGATTCAATCTCTAGATGCTCCCTCCATGCACATCACACAATGCTCGACCTTCTACAAACACAGGAATCACTGCACACTCTCTCCACCAGAGATGTAGCAGAAATCTTGTTAAACAAATGCATCAGTATATTAACCAATGAAACAGTGAAACAGTCTGTTATAATGCAGCAACTTTTAAATTCAGTACCCATTATTACCCATTGTGTCTGATATTAATGGCAAGTTTTTATAGTCATGGTAATACACCTTACATTAAAACAGTCAAACAAGTTGGTGGTTGACACTGTTGCCTCACAGCCAGAAGGTCCTGGATTCAAATCCAGGCTGGGGTCTTTCTGCGTGGAGTTTGTGTCTTCTCCTCATGTCTGCGTGGGTTCTCTCAGTTACTCTGGCTTCCTCCCACAGTCGCTGGATAAGCAGAAGAAAAAGGATGGACGGACACAGCCTGGATCAGTATGTAGCTGCTAAATATTTAAGGCCAAGGACAGAAATAGTGGGTTTGATCAAAGCAATGCAAATTTCAAAGGGTCAGAGATAACAATAATTAGTACAACAGAGGATACATGTACAGCTGCAGGTAGTTTCATCTAGAGAATGTGAGAATTGTTCTTCCATAATGAGCTAATCAATCACTGTCTGTCTACAGTTTGGCTCAATTTGTCTAATGTATTAATCTAAGTAATATATGATGTCACTCAAACTGATGACAGATATTTTTTTATTTCAGGGAAAGTTCAGGTCACTGGACAGCTACAGCTCAATGATGCAAACTGACCCTTATTGACACTTAAGTAAGGATAAGCTCAAACAAGCTCAGTTTGCTATACTGCAGCCTGCACTGCCGTGAAGCAAGGCTGTGTCTTGAAATTAATTTCTTGGGGAAATCGCAACAGTATTATGCTACTAATTTGACCAGCTATTTTCCAGCGAGTCCGTAAGCCCTCTCAGTGATTCCTAGTCTCGTGAGGAAGTGAGACACGGGTGTGTAGGGGAGCTTACTGGTTCTGCTCTGTGTGTTGATAGTGATGAATGCTGTTGGCACGCTGACAGCCAATGCCAAGTCAAGGACAACCTTGTTTATTCCTGCACTCCCCACTGCCACCCACAATCCTCATATGGCTCCTTCTGCCTTTCTCTTTGTCTAGACTGGAATAAAAGGCACTAAAAATAAAACTGAAGCACCTGTTTGTTTATGTAGATCTGTCAACATAATTAAGAGCACAAATCATATTTTCAAATGCACATATTACCATTAAATTTGTTTATTTGTCAGCAATGACATGACATTCCTGGATGACAACACCTGGTTGACAGTAAATACAAGCATAAAACGTGAGTCAAGGCAATATTCAGTAAATAAATTATCCACTGTAGTGATAAGACTTCCTCTGCTGTTGCCTTGCATTTTCTTGTAAATACTGAAACATGAGCAAGGCAGTAAACTTTATTGCCTTGTTAGAAATAATTCTATGGCGTGGTGCTTAACAAGGACAGAAGGTAATGAGTGAAAAAATAGATTTTCTTCTTTACACAGAGTGATACTGGGGGAAAATAGTTCTTCTGCCAGTGGCTCTCAGGGGCAAGTTCATTTTAATCTTCAAAAATGGACACATGAACAAACAAAACTTTGACTACACTGAATCAAAATGCCAATGATATTGTATCCCAAGTAATCCAAGATCTGAGCTGGAAATGGCCTTGTGTCAATATGACGTGCAGTTTCTCAAACCGCAGTGAGCACCTACGCAACCTCACGGATTCAACGGCATTATCTTCAAGTACACTAACACATTCCTCAAGTACATTCCTGGAGCTACATGGAGTCCATTATACCAAAGCACAGTCACGTACTACAGTGGTATGACAAAGGGGGAGAAGCTGTCAGCATGGTTTATCCCCATAAAAGTTCATGCTGCTGGTCTCCTCCTCACTAATGACGCTAATCAGCTATGTGGACAGGTCACATATTTAAAGCCAATGTGCTTCTCAGAGCTACATTCATGTAATTTTAGCGAAACTGGATGCACTGCTGATAAAAATCAGGTGCGTGTGAATGTGCGTCAAAGTAAGCTACTTGGTGCACTGAGCTATGGCGGCAAAGACCTTTACAACTGGTGGAGACAAATGCATTCAGCCACCAGCTGTCTTGACATCAGATAATTGTAGTGTTTAAAGTTGCTGCACCCCCATCAGGCTGATGTTGGAGATAATGCTATGCTATGAGACATACACGTTCTGTTAACAAACAGCTAGGTCCTAGCCTCCCCCCCACAGGAAACACTTGACTTTTTCTCTTAAGTCTAAGGAAAGGTATGGACAGTCCTGTTGTAAACATGTCACACTGTAACGTGAGGCATGGAAAATATCTATGAAGGAGTGACTAATGGTCAAACAGATCACTGGTAGTGTCAAAGTTTATGTTTATTTTTGTATTTGTCGTGACTCACATGTCTGTTTTGAAAATAACGGGACGTGTTTATTGTCTCATTGTTGTGGCTTAGTTTCTACGTGCTGTACATCAGCACTAGGCCTGCAGTAGCACATCACCATGGGAACCATTTCGAGTGTATGTGAGCGACTGGAGTAATTTAGGAGAGGATGCAGACTGAAAAGTAGGATTACCATTTTTTTTTTCAAAGTGTATGATAGAAAATTAAAATAAGGTGTTTATGTTGGACACTGTTATTAATAAACCTGTAGATGTAAGCATGAACACATAGGACATGTCGGCCTCAGACTATGCTTTTGCAGCATCTGTCTGGTGATCTGTTATAGTTCAGCTGACACATTTTTTTTCTCACGTACATGCTGCCAAACTAGCCAGCACCACCCCACACCACTCCTGCCCCTGCCCAACCTTGCCTCTGACTCCTGACCGCTAATAAACTACAAGATTTATACTAATGGCCTACAATGATACCAGCTCCTCAAGTCCTGAAAGAGAAATCAGGTCAGATTTTATACTTCTTGTCCAGGATCCAGGTGGCCAGGTTTTGTCTGCAAGTGGGATTTGGGTAGAAGCCAAGTCTGTTTCACATGATCTGACTCAGGGAGTTGCCAGTACCCCAAATCCCTCTTGTCCCTGCCCCACATCCTGACTCGATGACCATCTCATCCAAATTTTGCTCAAGTTAAAGGTGGGAGGGGTCACTTTCGGTCAAATGGACCAGAATAAATCAGTGCTGGAAGGGAATTATTGAGCATCTATAGCTAGGGCATCCTATCACATTTAACACATCCTGTAAACCATTCACCATCCCATAAATCTGCTCTGCAGCTCAGTGACAGCAGTGTTCATCTTGCAGGTCATCAAGCCTCTAAATCTTTTTGAATATATTTGTAAAACTGCAAAACTTTTCATCGCAGGCTGGGTTTATGAATTTGCTGCAAATAAATGTCACCTTTGTGATACAGGAAACATATGATATGTGACTTTCTGATTTAAAAAAACACATTTTTCTTTAACTGTACGCACATTTTCTTTGTTTTTTCCTTTTAAAATTCAGTCCCTTAAAAGCTTTTATGCATCTACAGTCCAAATAGATGTTGACTCCTCCACCATTTAGGAGCATGCTGCACAACTCGTGGTTTCAGCAACAGACGCACATGCAAACACACACACAGATACATAATTAAATGAAAACAATGCAAGATTCCCATAATGCAAACAATCACGGAGGATACTACCCTGAAAAAGAACAAATCAACATCTGTCTTCCTCCACGATGATGCTAATCGACTACATGGAGATTCAGTACAAGCACTGTGGTCATAAGCCATGCTTCTCAGTGCTTGAAACAGGACAAGTGTAAAACAAATCAACACAACACATTGCACACTTAACTCAATTTCATGCTGGTGAAATACCTCATTCAGCAGATAAACAAAGTAGTGGGTACTTATTTGGGATCACGAAATGCGATGCAATTTGAAAATCTCTGTATGTTCTGTTTTGCTTTCTCAAAACAGCAGTGGAGAGTCATAAATATTAACTGCCTTCCACTTTCAACTAAAATCTGATCTCACAAATGCATTCTTTGTGAAACTGAGTGGAGTTTCCAACCACGTAAATCAGTCAAAATTATATAATCTGACTTGAACTATGTAGTCTTGCAGGACTTGCTGTACTGGGCTCTTCCTGTACCTCACTGTACATTAACAAGTTCCATATGACCCGAGTACGCTGAGAGCGAGTGAGAAAAAAAAAGTTTTTTACTAACACAGACTCACTCCTTCAGTTCTCCACATGTTGCACAAAAGAGCACGTGGCGCTTATGGCTGCCAAAATGCAGAACCATAATATTTTGATTTTCATGCACACACATGTGCACGCCCAAACACAAGAGGCATGATTAGTCTGAGCTCTGGCTTGTGCACGCTGAAGAGTGAGTCCCAAAACAAACAGTGCAGGGATACATTTACCATTCAAGGGCTTTCATGAAGCTCAAGTTCATTAGGGCACATGGAAATAACTCATTGTTCGCACTTTAAACTGGAGAGGCGTGACTGAGCTCTAAACAGAATTTTAGAGGATTTCTTACTCAATTGAACTTCTTGTATTTGGGTAAACGTCTGGAGGTTCACATTCTTTCAAAGTTTTTGCAGTTCTAAAGGAACAATTACAGAGCACGGCTTATTGTCCAAACTGTGTGCAATGCAATGAATGATAAAATGCTTTCTCTTTGTTCTAGTGGTGGTGAAAAGTGAATTTCTTATTCTTTCTAAAGTGCAAAGGCCTTTACACGAGTCCTCCTGCTGTGTGCAGTGGTCTCCTCGCCACTTTGTGGTGTACACCAGTTTTTCCAGGAAAATGGGGTAAACATCATCTGTTGAAAGTCAAATGCAGGACTCCTCCCACTGGGCTGCACAGAGCGAGGTTTTTGTTTTCAGTCTGCAGATATAAGGGCTTCTGGACTTCCCTCACATACCAGTGGTGTCTCAGCTTGTGTGAGTGTGTGTTTGTCTCTGGGTGTGTGTGCGTGTGCACATGTATGTGCTTGAGAGAGAAGGAGTGAATGTAAGTCCTGTCTTCTCCTGCTGTATTATATAACAGTCCAGCAAATCCAATCCGTCTGTATCTAAACCCCATGACATTATATCAATACAAAGTACAGGCTGTCTAGAGGTGGCAGCTCCACAAATACAAAAAGGCAGCCATGTTCTTGCAACTAATTTCAGACTAACCATTAAACTGGCTAACCTCTAATTTGTATATGCTGCCCCTGTCAGTTACGTCACTTCAAGCAGGGAGGAGACTTGAGTATGACTTTCAAGAGAGATTGTTTACCCCGTCTTTCTTGGAAAAAGGAAACCGAAGTACACACAGCAGCGAGGAGTCATGACCTTTGCACCTAAAAAGAATCGGAACTTCATTTTTCACCACCTCTAGAAAAATAGAAAACAAGATTTTATCTTTCACTGCATTAAACACAGTTTTGACAATCAGCTGTAAGCTTTGTCCCTGAGGTAAGACAAAAATGCTGATCCACAGTCACCTATTTAACTGTATTTAGAACTGCAAACTTTGAAAGAATGTGAACCTCCAGAAGTTATCCCACTCCCTAGAAATTAGGAAATAGTACAACAGTTCAGTGAGAAATCCTGGAAGATATTGTTAAAGGGTGATGGATCTTAAAGGATCCAAACAGAAGATGAACTGTGGGGCTAAATAAGTGATTTTGAGATTGTCATGTAGCAAACTGAGTTCCTAAGAAAGAGAGTTCCTCAACCTTGGAGTTCCTTCAGTGACTCCTCTACTTCCACACACAAAGTATGGTGTTGGCACATGTTGCTTATTTGCTTATTTGTACACTTAGTTCTGAATTCAACTTGCAATTAACTCAGTCATGCCATGTAAACCCCTTGATGTTTAATTAGTGACCTAGCCAGTTTGGACTTCAATACTGAAGACCGACTAGTCTGATCACTGTGAGAAACCATCAATATTTTATCACATCTGAATGGCTTTAAACTAGGCTACTATTGATTCTGCTGCTGCATCTACTTTTGGTCCTGAAAACAGCAGTTGGACACACCAAAGTAAAAGCTCAAAGGTTTTCTGTTTACAGCAGATAAACCTACTGCCACATGAAACTGCTGTTCTACAGGAGTCCATAATGAGACGCTTAATATATTGTCCAGATGTTGTTGTTGGCTTTGGGGGGGCTCACTGCCAATACTGTTCAAATAAGCATGTATTTGAAAGTGCCATCACATCCCTCCTTACTCTGGCATGAGTTAGGATAAAAGAGGTTCATATGTTCCCAAGGCTGCTGTCAGAAAAGAGTTACAGTGAAGTGCTTTGAGAGCATGCATTCCCAAACTTCCATTTCTGATCCAAAAACTGATGTAGAGTTCTTGGTATTATGTTTCTAAGAACTGCATGTTTTTCAGTTTCATATCTGAGCCTGAGAGTATATCAGGGGAGTAAAGTAAAGTAAATGAGTTCAAATATGTGTGCCTGCTCTGTTATTTGTTGTTGTACAGCATTTTGCTTAGACATCTCTGCCTTTGTCATACAACCTTAATTCCAAAAAGCTGGGACGTTGTGTAAAATGTAAATAAAATTTATTTCAATTTTACACAGCATTCCAAAATATTGGAATTTAACTATACCATAAGTACTGACCAGCCTGGACAACAGATAAAAAAAAAAAAACTAAATAGATAACATAAATATTTAATAAATAATAAATATAAAATTATTAAACATTAACACCCTATTTCATTACATACCAAGTGATTTTAGTTGGTAGGTGTAGGTGCTGACTCAAAAGCAGCACTTGACTTCACTCTTTGCAAATTGAAACAGGCCAAAAACAGAACTGTGATAAAGTAGAGTGAGTGGCACTTAGGACTTAGCCTCATTATAAATAGAGGTGTCTATAAATGTGGGCTGAATGAGAGCTGGCACAACACACATTTTATATTCACGTGTCACAGTCCTCCTCTATTTTCCAACCACTTGTCCGTCCATCTGCAACTTGTGCATTGTTGATCAATAACACATTAGGTTAGTTGCTCTGAATCAATCTGCTGATATAGTGATTGCTCTGTAACATCACAGGGTGGGTTTTTTTTTTTTTGGCACTGTGTTTCAATGTGACATTGCTATGTATCCAAACTGAATTTCAACAAGGTACTCTCCTGTTCATAACTTTAATGGACAGAATACATAGGAATAACCAAGAAGCAGAGGGATTTCAGTTCAGTGGTCTTGGGATCGAATCATGACTTTACGCACATGATGTGGTCCTGTTGGTTTCACTGAGTGGTGACCTCTGGCTCGTGATGGGCTGTTTTCTTTTCAAGCATGCTGTGGCATCTCCCTCTCTGTAATCTAGGAATCCCTAAACTCCTGCACTTGCATATCACTGAAATGGAGGTAAAGACCAACTCATTCATAAACTCATGTCGCCAACCTTGTGTGCAAGTTACAGAAATCAATAAGCTGATACAACACCATAGCACAGTGTGTGCCAGTGACATCACTTTTGGTGCATAGTGCTGTTCACAAGGGTGACAACGGTGAGTTTAAAAGAGCCATAAGACTACATAGTCAAACTGTGGGAAAAAAAAAAAAAAAGCTGAATAGAAACAAGACAATGAAGAGATGACTCATTCACAAGGGGCTCAGAGTGGAGCTGCTTCAGTTTCAAATTGAAAGGCACCAGTTCAGGTAGTTTGGGGATCAGATTATGATGCCTCCTGGATACCTCTAGTTGGATGTGCTCAAAGCCCTACACTGTTTCAGGCATACATGCTACAGATCCAGGTCACAAAAAAAACCAGAACAACATCTAAAGAACTGCAGGCCTCAGTTGCCTCAGTTAAGGTCATGAGTCAACAGTAGGAAAGAGACTGGGCAAAAATGGCATCCATAGGAGAGTTCCAAGGAGAAAACCACTGCTGACCAAAAAGAACACAAAGGCGTATCTCACAGTTTCCAAAAAACATCTTGATGACCCCCAAGACCTTTGGGAAAATATTCTGTGGACTGACAAGACAAAAGTTGAACTGTTTGGAAAGTTTGAATCCCGTTACATCTGACATAAACTAATACATAAAAAGAACATCATAGCAACAGTCAAACATGGTGAGTGATGGTCTGGGGCTGCTTTGCTGCTTCAGAAGGACTTGCTGTAATTGATGGAACTGTGAACTCTGTTCTCTACCAGAAAATCCTGAAGGCAAATGTCCGGCCATCAGTTCATGCCCTGAAGCTTAAATGCACTCCGGTTATGCAGCAGGACAATGATCTGAAGCTCGCCATCAAGTCCACCTCGGAAGGGCTCAGAAACAACAAAATGAAGGTTTTGCAGCCTAGTCAAAGCCCGGACTCAAATTAGTTTGAGATTCTTTGGCATGACCTTAAACATGCTGGAAAACCCTCCAATGTGGCTGAATTCAAACAATTCTGCAAACATGTGAAAGACTCATTGCCTATTATCACAAACACTTGATTGCAGTTGTGCTGCCAATGTTGGAACAACTGGGTATTAGGTTTAGGAGGCAGTTACTTTTTCACACAGGGCCAGATAGGTTTGGATAGCTTTTTCCCTTAATAAATGAAATGATTATTTAAAAACTGCATTTTGTATTTACTCAGGTTACTTTTGTCTCATATTAAAAATGTTTGCTCATCTGAAACATATAAGTGTGACAAATGTGCAAAAAAAAAAAAAAAACCATGAAATGAGGAAAAGAGTCAAATATTGTTTCCACAGCACTGTTTCAAGTGCATTTAACATGATTCTGCCACTGCTGAGAGAGAAGCTACAGGAAATGTCAGTAAATACATCGAGCATCTCATGGATTACTGACTACCTGACAGACAGGTCGCAATATGTGAGACTGGGCAGTGCTCTGTCTGATGTGATGATGTGCAGTACAGGACCTCTATAGGAGACTGTGCTGTCTCCATTCCTGTTCACCTTGTACACTTCAGGTTTTTAGTATAACTCCAGATCATGCCACCTACAGTGATACCCCCAAAGCACATAGTAAAATAGTACCACACACTAGTGGATAATTTTGTGGAGTAGTCTGGAGCGAATCATCTGCTTCTGAGTGTGAATAAGACCAAAGAGATGATGATTGGCTTGAGAAGGAAGAGAACGGCTGCATGACCTGTGTCTGTCATGACACAGGATGTGGTGGAGGAGTACAATCACTTGCGAATCAGCTTCAACATCAAGCTCAACTGTAAGGCTAACACAGAGGATGTATGCAAAAAGAAGATGAGCAGGTTCTATTTCCTAAGGAAGCTGAGATCCTTCAACACGTGCAGGAAATTATGGAGATTTACTGTCATTCTGCTGCGGCAAGCACACTGAACTTTGCTGTGGTCTGCTCGGGGAGGAGCATCAAAGCTGGTGACACCAACAGACCAAATAAACTGATCTCAAAAGCTGGCTCTGTGATTGGCTGCAAACTAGACACATTCAATGCACATATTAAACAAATGTGTAGGACCGCTTTCTTGCATTTGCACAATATTTCTAAAATTGGAAACATCCTTTCTCAGACTGATGCTGAAAAGCTAATTCATGCATTTATTACTTCTAGGCTGGACTATTGTAATTCATTATTATCAGGCTGTCCTAAAAGCTCCCTGAAAAGCCTTCAGCTGATCCAAAATGCTGCAGCTAGAGTACTGACAGGGACTAGAAAGAGAGAGCAGATTTCTCCCATATTGGCTTCTCTTCATTGGCTCCCTGTTAAATCTAGAATAGAATTTAAAATCCTTCTCCTCACATACAAGGTCTTGAATAATCAAGCCCCATCTTATCTCAAAGACCTTATAGTCCCATATCACCCAAGAGCACTTCACTCTCAGACTGCTGGCTTACTTGTGGTTCCTAGGATACTTAAAAGTAGAATGGGAGGCAGAGTCTTCAGCGTTCAGGCCCCTCTTCTGTGGAACCACCTCCCAGTTTGGATTCGGGAGACAGACACCCTCTCTATTTTTAAGATTAGGCTTAAAACTTTCCTTTTTGATCGAGCTCATAGTTAGGGCTGGATCAGGCGACCCTGAACCACCCAGTAGTTATGCTGCTATAGGCCTAGGCAGCTGGAGGGTTCCCATAATGCACTGTTTCTTTTCATTCACCTTATTTACTTTGTTTATACTCCACTCTGCATTTAATCATTAATTGTTATTAATCTCTGGCTCTCTTCCACAGCATGTCTTTTTTCTCTCCCCTCAGCCCAACTGGTCACAGCAGATGACTGCCCCTCCCTGAGCCTGGTTCTGCTGGAGGTTTCTTCCTGTTAAAAGGGAGTTTTTCCTTCCCACTGTTGCCAAGTGCTGCTCATAGGGGGCCGTTTTGATTGTTGGGTTTTCTCTGTATTATTGTATTACCCACAATACAAAGCGCCTTGAGGTGACTGATGTGATTTGGCGCTATATAAATAAAATTGAATTGAATTGAACTGAACTGAATTTGAAGCTGTGGTGGAGAGGAGATCACTGAACAAACTGTTATCCATCATGAATAATCCTGACCACCCTCTGCATCACTGACTGGGCAGGCAGTGGAGCACCTTCTCTAACAGTCTGATTCAGTTTCACTGCCACAAGGAAAAATACAGAAAATATGTCTGGCAGGCTTCTGCTGGTCATTATTGTTATTATTATATCATAATCATTTAAACTTCTGTACTATAACAGACAAATTTTCCAAATATGGGATACATGAAGTAATTTTCATTCACATTCAGTCATGTCCAACCTGGAGGAAACCCATGGGTGGTGATAGTATGGTTAAAATTAATTAATTAACTAATTAATTAATTGGCACAAGTGACTGCAATTTATTTAAATTTTACAGGCATGAGAAAATACATGGCACACATTTCTATAAATCTGGGTGAGTAATCTTAGCATAAATTCTGGGGGTGTGGATTAAATCTGCAGTTCTTTGAGCTGAGTGTTTGTGGGTGCACACTCAAAGCTCTAGTGTTAGGGTACTGCAGTGCTTTTCTGCTTATTCTTACAGCACGTGATGACTGATGCACGTTTTTGCAGAGATTGTAGCCAAAGAACTACATTTCTCCATCCCTCCATTACTCCATCACTCCATCACTCACTGCCTCCAGGCTTCACGTCCTCTTTCTGCTGATATACAGGCCTACCTCCTTCCTCCCCCAAACTATTTACTTAACATGATTGCTTAGATATCTTAAAAATCAATCTGTCTTCATGTCCTCGTATTTGATTGCATTATATCAAGGTAAAATTAAAATTAAAATTATTTTCCCAAGTTTTGCCATGTAATGCAGTTCATTATTGTTCGTGGCATTATTACAGTTAGCCATAAGCCCGATTCCTTCCTTTCTTCTCTCTTACAATATTTTTATCATTCAAAGTGGTAGCATCCTCCTACAATATATTGAAAAACCCACAACACTGATTACTTTTTTTGAGCGTATTCTATCCCTTCCCACCTGCATCTCCCTCTCCACTGCCACCCCTCGCTCTGCTGCAGTGTGGAATTTTCCGAGCAGAGCAAGTGCTGCAGTGCCGAAGCTCAGAGTGATGGCATACAGGAAGATGAAAAGGATGGAGGAGGAGGGCAGGGTGAGCACTACTTAGCACACATCACAAAAAAAACCTGAGCCATTGTGGGGATAGATCCATCACCTCACCTCCCTACATGTATTCAGTGGAAAAATACCAGCCACAGGAGCAACACTGAGGAGTTGGAGAGCACACACAAGATAAGATAAGGGATGTGAACATATTGATTTAAAATAGATAATAGGTATAGCACTATATTAATAAAATTGCACGGAAAAACCAAACTGCTTTTTATTTGCATTATTTTTGGTATTGTATCGATGTATCAGCAATGTTGCATTTGTCCTCACAGTTTTAAGCATAAATATATTGCATGTGTATAAATCTTCCCACTGAAGCATCACAATTCTGTAATTAATATATGTTTACTGAATATAATTCAATAAAACAATATAAAAGGCAGCAAAACAAACACAGATCATTAGGAATGAATGAATTACTAAAGAGCCAACCTTCATTATCAATCAATTGTAGTTCTTTCTAATGCAATTAATTTCTCAGTGGAAACCTTAACGATCTTCTATACTAGTTTGACTAATGGCACAGGATGTGCTGAGAATTTTTCTTATAGCTATGTTTTGTTGAGTTACTTGATAACGAGGCCTGCATTTTGCATTTGCAATGCATTTCATGGCAAATTGTTTCTGGCAAAATAACTGCATGCACATGATTCGTATAGTGAATGAAACCACTTACAGATTTATGTTATAACATAAAATACAGCATCACTACAGGGCTGGAAGGTGCACGTTACTACCCAGCAGTAGTTATATTAGTTGTTAGGGACGACGAGTTCCCATCAACTGATCTGACAAACAGCAAACAGATACTGCAACATCTTTGGTGTAAATGTGGAGGAGGTGATCGGAAATGTGTTAATGACAATCTGTGACTGTGACAACTATGCAGCAGCGGGTTTCTGAGATAATGTGGCAATGTCTGCAACTCAGGGTATTTAGTGGCTAAATCATTAGGGGAAATTTTGCTGCAGTCTGTTGGGTCAGTGTTAGAATGATGACGTTGTAAAAAGTAATGAGAGTGGGAAAGTGTGTGTGTGTGTGTGTGGGTACAGTTTAGATTATTGTCCTGCGTCACCAGATGTGTAGCGCATGACATCATTTACCCAGCGGACATCTTCAGTAACCTCTGTGGTGGCATTCTCATACTTTCTGTCCTGGACACAACGAGGCATGCGCTCACCCAAAAACATTGAATCTGTACAGCTAACCATTAGATGTATCATTCTGCAGTGACAGAAATGGCAACATACAGGATTGTTGCAAAATAAAATGAATGATCACAAGTGAGTAAGCTGCCAGTGCAAGGAATAGAAAATTCAGGAAATCACACAAAACTGAATATGCCAAAAATGTAGTAATGGAACACAACTAAAGAATGGTTAGAATCAACAAAATAGAACATTTTCAGTCCGGTTCTAATAGACAGCTGTGGCAATGGGTATGACTGAGGTCATGTATCTGTACTTTGGTCTTAAGAGCTACTCCAACAATAAGCTGACACTTTGGAAAATTTTCTTTATGATTATGATATTGTTTTCAATGCACAGTCACAAAGGTGGTATTAACATGTAAACAAGGTTAATGTTATATTGGTGCTTCATTGTTGCTTCCTGGCTTTCTATGGGTGCTGATGCCTGCACTGTTAATCAGTGCTCACATAAGGAAGGCAACACTGAGATGTTTGGTAATGGCAGAGCAGGACTACCTGCTTTAAAGCAGACAGTGGGTGTTATTTCTAACAATACCGGCCTGCTGCCTGCAAAAGAAAAAGGCAGCTGACAGTGATCCCTGTGAACCTGAGCTTTAGGAGGGGTATAAAGATTCCTGGTGCAAGATTGTTAAAGAGTCTGCACTGTGGCCTTTATAACCTATTAATGCAACACAGGTAGATTACACTCATCTACAGCGAGATTCAAGAATATTTATGAATCCAAAGATTTGTAACATCCTCTTTATTGGCTGACATTTTACTCTTATTTTAAGGAAACTAAATTTCAGGGCACAGTGTTGAAAACTTAAGATGGAGGCAGTCTGCAAAAGTGAATATTGAACATAGACTGGACTAAGTGGCTCAGTGGAATATCGGTAACATAAAACTCAGTCAAAATTGGATTGGAAATGTCAGAGTAACTCTTTGGCACCAACCTAAGCAGGCATCTTATTGACTGAAAGTTAATTAAAGTTTGACGCACATGAGATCTATTCAGAAAAGCAAACGTCAGCTAGCATGGATATGTGTGTATGCTCGACAAAACCCAGCCACTCCTCCTGAGAGATCCTATCATTTGCTGCTACCATCCTGTCAATTTCTGATGCCAAAGGAAACTGGACCCAGTGAGCCTCAGAGACAGGAGCGGTTTTATGAGAATCCTGTGGAGTTTGGGACCTGTGCCAGACTAGGCCACTGCCACAGGTGCCAGTCATCTGTCCTTGTATGTAAAAAGTCTGGGACACTGTCAAAACAACCAAAAAAAGAATGAAAGAGTGGAATGAAACTCAGGTTTCATAAGTAACCAGTTCAAAACTCAAACGTTAACTAATCCTTCCTTAGGAACAAATCCCTGTGTTACCCCTTTATATATACACAGTATTTGCCATCATCATCATCTCTAAGCTTTTACCATAAAAAAAGTGCATTCTTTTCTCTAACCAGCTCTACAGCAATGTTATCTTAAACCCTGGCCTATGTACTGTCCCTTCAGCCTGTCTGACTCAATTTGTCCCATGTAATAATCGCAGGGTTGCATAACACTAACCCGCAAGCTCATCATCACAACTACCAGCGGTAAATCCCAGAGATCAAGAAAGGGTCCAGACAAAAGGAGGACAAAAAGAACAATGAAGAGATGGGATGAAACAGAAGAAGTCATGGATGTAAAGCTGTTTGACTGGCAGGCCACAAAGGGCATTTGGCTCTATTCTCTGAGCGCACAGACAGCTGAGAACATTGCGCTCAGACGAAGGGCACTGCCAGAAAAGATAGTGGCTTACACTGTGAAAACGAATGTCAACACAGACGCCCAATGAACAGCGTGCCCATTTACCATTTGCTGTCAGGAACACTAAAGTGACGAGGCTTAAGGAAACAAGTCAAGTGGTAATTATGCCGACAGGTAAAGCACTGCTGGGATAATGGAATGAGCCGCTTGAGGAGTCAAGAGATTTTTCTAAGCTAATCCGTATTTCCCACCTATTTTCCCTGATTGGGTTCATAGTCTTCATAAGAAACTCTGCCAAAAAAAGCGCTGGGAACTGGGACAGGCCTCCCTAGGTGTAAGGAAAAGTATGTGAGAAAAGTTAGAAATAGGGTGGGAAGTTTTATTAAGGCCTGACATGGAGCAGGGGGGACTGTAGAAGCAACCTTCAAAGATGACACTGAAAGCAGAGTGGCATGTTAGCAGGAATGAAAGACTGGTAAATTAGTGACTGTGCAAGAGAACATTTTCTCTTAATGAGAACAGCTTAAATATAGCTGCAGAGGAAGGGAAGTTGAGACAGAATTCCCAAGAGTTTCCATTTGGTATATTTTTCATCTGTGGTCCTGAATATGAACTTAACATATACACCCACAGCATGCTGTGTTAGAGACACTTGGAGCAGGACATAGATATCTTGGAGTGACTCACGCTAAAATGATCCTCGTTGAATAATATTCAGCAGACCACAGCATGTCCACAAGGGTATTGTGCCTCTATTCGCTAAAGAAATGAAGGAAGTTGCAGATTTTTGGCACAAATAAAGATTTAAAACTGTCAAGATCATTCTATTGACAAAGATGCCATTATATTACAATATAAGTGCTTTTTAGATAACTAAATAATGTCTAAAGCCCTTGCAAACCACACCTTCCTGATGTGAGAAAGCAATCATTTCTACAGCTTTGCTCTGCACGCAGAGATTTATCATGTGTGGAGGTGAGAAAGTGAGCTGGCTTTGGCTTTATATCGACATCTTCATTCTCTCCATGCCACTCCTTCCTCCCATAGAGCACACTCAGACCCACATAAGCCTAGTGAACGCTGCCCAGACCTCTTACATTAAAAAAAAAAAGTAAGATGTCAGGTTTTCTGTTACCAACCCTACTCAGCACCCAGCTTTGTCTAGCTTCAGTCATGACAGGAACCTAAAGCCAAGCTTGTTTCATTTATTTATTTTATCCAAATAGATGTCTTTTTAGTGTTGATGTCTTTTTCCGTGTGTGCGTGATTAACCTGTCTCAGCAGAGCTTAGGTGACGAGGAACTCTTGGAAGTATCACCACAAGGAACAAACGTAAGCACAATCTAAGGGTCAGGGATACTGCTAACATGCACTGCACAGAGATCTGTTTGCCTTACATAACATTCAGTGAATGTTAGAGCTGCACAGTCCCTGACAGACGCACCGAGAAAGATCATTGATTTCTTTTTTTTTTTTCTTCTTCACAGCCTTGGCTCAACAAAGGAGAATGGAAAAAGCGCTCTGGCAGTGGCTCAGTAATTTTCTGTTCTTTCTATAATGGAGCAATGGAGGATGAGAGATTGTGTGAATAGGATAATTATGTGTGAGACATGTAAGACTGTCTAATTCTGAAATACCTGAAGATGATTCTTAAACTGAACTGGGCTTAGCTCTAATGGTAACCATACTGTAAAATGCATGCGAAGACAAAAGCATGTTACAGTAATAGTCCATCACATTACATACCTGATGTTTAATCCAGACTGGGAGCTATTTCACGTGTCAGCTCCTCTCTCATTGTTCTTAAATAAAGGTCGTTGTTCTGGGAGATGCTCTCAAAAGAGGACTTTTTTTTTTCTTTTCTCTGTTATCTCCTGCATAATGTTAGCTTGCCTGCAAACACAGATGATGAGTTGTGATAGCATAAGACTGAGGATACTGATTTTGGATGCATGGGCCTACACAAATCAGGCTTTGGGATGCACCCTTCATATGTCTCTTTGGAACTGAAAAGTGGTGAGGACAGCCAGAAAGCATGAGCTCACTTGAAAATTGCAAAACAAATTGAAATGTGTTGAGGAGAGCGTGTGTTCGCAATCAGTGACCCCAACAGTCTAAGTGTGTGGTGAGTTTATTAATCCAGATCTGCACTTTGAGAAAATGTTTTGTACAGTCTTCCATCTAAGACACTCTTTTTTTTTTTTTGCACTTTTGGAACTGCAGCTATGTTTCTCTTGTGTACTATGTGTATGGATGTGATTACATACTGATTCATGATGGGATTTAAAGTTGATTGTTTATGCTTGAATTTGCTGTTTAGCCTGTAAATGTGGCTCAGTGTATAGGTTATAATCTTGTAGCAATGTTGGTTGCTGCACATTTTTTTCTTATAAATGTATAAATCATCTGTAGTGGTACAGATGTTATGTGATATTGTATGTCATTTTATGCCAGGACTCCTCAGGGCATATGTGTTTCATTTACTCATCCTGACCCCCTCATCTTGTGTCCTGAGATCTTGGGATGTGGAAATGCAACACCACGGAACCTGTGTGTAGATCCAGCTAGCTGCTTAACACGTTAGAGCACTTTACACAATTAATGAGCCTGTGTAGCACAATGTGCGTGAAAGACAAAATGAGTTCAGAGAGATAATTATACCAACCCAACGGGCTCTTTTGATGCTCTCAAGAGAAACTGTAAGAATAGAGTAAAATGATTTCATCACAAATTTGACCTCAGCCGTGTCCCATCACATGCGAAAGATGAGAGGCCCTCTAGGGTGTTACAATTGTCCCACTAATTGGGGCGCCTGTGCTGTCAAGTAGTGATCTTAGCAGCAATCTAGTTTCAAAGCAACCGGATCAACATGTAGTCCACAGCCATTATACAGTGTAAATATAATGAAAGATGAATTTCACTGGCTAGAAATAATATTCTCTTAATGATATTCTCTTAACTTAAAATAGAAGCACAAAATCTTATAATATTTACTGACGATAAAAGTAGAAATGAAACATTCGGACTTGTAAAGTTTTTTTTGTTTTTTTGTTTTGCATTTCTTGAGCCAAACTTAGCCAACTCCCAGCCAACTGTCTGCTCCTTTCCCTTCCTCTAGAAAATGTCTGATCTGTGTAAACAGCGGGAAGGGCAGGATTACACCTGACATTAGGTCTACATAAATGAATGTAGAGAGTGGGATGATTGGTAGGCTTGTGAAGATGCGGTTGCTTCACCTGGTGTTTAGAAAAGCTTGTTACTGCTGAGCTGACAGTCCTGCCACACTGTGACCCAGCAAAGACAATGCCAAATGATGGCACTGACTCCCTGATGTCCAGAGGTTTTAAAGAGATGACACCCCTGTCACTGTAAATACTGCAAACATCTCAGTTGGACCATCATTGGGGTGCGATTATACCAGATTCCCTATCATCAGAGGACTTATAGGAATAATCACCTGTTTGCTGTCGAGTGATATGTGAGGGTTTTGAATATAATTTTCTTTTTTGCTGGAGTCAGGGCTGAGTAAGGCTCGCTCTCTGACTGTCTGACAAAGACGTGCACATGTGCCAACGCCCTCAATGTGTTTCCTCCTGATCTGAGCAACAGGACACAGGTAGAAAAGAACACGTCGATCACGACAGCAGTCACCTCTGAAACATTGCAGCACGGATGGTGGCAGCACTCCTTTAATGTTCGTTCTCATGCTATAAATAAAGATTTTCCAATGCACTGGTCAATGGGAATTCTTACCCTGATATAGAAGAGTCACTACCACTGTGTGGTATGTGTCTCACAGGATTGCATTACACTGCGGTCCATCAACAGCTAAAAGAAAGATGAGAAAACGGGACTACCTGTTAATACTACTATCAAAGGACACCTCTGTACAGTTAAAACAAACAATCAATTACTTCCCATATTTGCTCTGTAAACATGCAAGATGTGCTTTTGGCCAAATCCTCTGCAGCTTTGCAGTTTTAGCTCATAGTTTGTACATTGCCTCCCTAAATAGGACGTAAGACAGAGCTCCTTCTTCTTTTTAATCTGATGGTTATTCTCTGTATTTTATTTTAAGAAGAGCACAGGCTACAGCTATACATCAAACATACCTATAGCTTTCACTTCACTGATCTTTGCTGGCAGAAGACATTCAGATTTGTCTGTTATGTAAATAGTGAATGATCTTTCTGTTTTTTTTCCACTTCAGTGATATGCTAAGAAATTTTGGGCATGCTTTCAAATCCACAGGTCTTCTGCTGATACAACAAAAACTATGGCAGTAAATTATCCTACTTTTTTATTGTCTTTTTTTATTGAGAAGGTATGGGTGAATTGAATGAATGTTACTTTCTAACACTGCTTCTTAGGAAAGGAAAAGGAAAGCAAAATGAAAGGGGAGGTTTACTACGTGCGTCCATGGTGTAGTTTTGTTTTTACTTTTCCCTTGTGTCTCCAGGTGTTTCCCTTTTCTCCATTCCTTCTCCGCCTTTCCGTCTCCCTGTGTTTGTGTGTGTGAAACACCCTTGATCAGGTAGCTTGGCCTGCATTTTCCCTCCTGTAAGTTTTATTAAAGTTTCTTTTGAAAACTGGTGTCTTTTAACAATGGAGGAAAAAAGCCATAGTGGGGGTTCAGGAGTGCAGAAAGTAGGCATTCCCAACTCTTTTGGGCTGACTTAGGACCACTGTGAGGCTTCAAGAAGACTCAATAGGAATTCCAGAAACCTGGAACCAGTTACTTACAAACTATTTCCAACAATACCACATAAAAATCTACATTACTATTACACTGAAAACACATGATATGGGCCACAGTGACTATTTAATACCATCAACAATTTTAAAGACAAGAAACCCAACCCTAGCTGATTTTAATATTTACTTGGCTTGTTTGTCACAATACGGAGGAAAAGTGGGGCGATCCAGAGGGGTGTTCCAGCCTCTACAGAGAATGAGCAATTAAATCTGTTAGGTTAATGCATATTACTGTGTGCTGCACTCTGGCTTTGCTTGCTCAGTAATAAGAAAAGTAATGACGTCCCATTTAATTTAATCTTACTGTGCTAATTCCTTTTAAAGTTTTCAAAGCAGATATCGGATCTATACATGATGTGACAAAGTTATGTTTTGGTGAAACGTCTTGCAAAATAAGTAGCCTATAGAAATTTGTAAGCGGTTTGGGACAGTTTAGTTTACAGTGTTTTACAATGCTGGACTGATGTTCATGGTCAAAATTAGGTTACATGGAGGGTAGCAGCCATCAGCTTGTATTTAAATCAGCCATACAGCTTGTGAAACATCTGCTTATATCTTGAAATCAGTTGGCTAACAAAGCACAGGTCAGCTGATCACAGCCTCACAAAACAAGTTATGTGACTTATTTTCTAAGTGATTCTTTTCCCCATGCTGCAACGTGACACCTTCCAAATCCCACTTTAACCCCAACAGTGCCACTCAACCGTGTTTAAGTGTTAGATAGTTAGGACACTGTGGGCCTAATGAAGGTTAGCTTTCAAGATTCAATACAAAAGAAACAGGCAAACATAAAAAAGGCAGAGAGTGATATGCAATAGCATATAGAGTGTCAGGCTGGATAGAAAACCCCATCAGCCAGCCTTTCACTTTTGCTTTTGTTGTGATATTGACAATTTTGCATTTGTGGTAATATGAAACAGCTGCTGACTGTCTGGGGTAGGTGAGCCCTGAACACGTAGAGACAGGAAGTCAGACTGGCCTTTGTGTATTTGGCTCCTGGTCTGTAACTATTAAACAGGCCACTGTCTGTGCTCAATTATAGTGTGTTGAAAGCAACAATATCAGTGTCGGGCTCTCTCTCAGTGCCCGTTTTTCACTTTCTCTGAGGGCAGTCTCTCGGTTACTGTGGGTTAGAAGTCTGCTTTCTTAGCCGGTGGTTTCGTGTCTTCTTTTTTTTTTCTCAGAGGGTCTGAGATCTGAAAAGAGGAAGCGCACTGTGGGAGTGTACTGGGTAAATACAGGAAGTTAGCCTATTCTAAGTATCTGCACAGTTAAAACAAAGCACTCATCCTGTCCTCTGCCTGCAGTTCTGACATTCAAATTCAACACAACTGCTGAGTATTCTCATCTCTTAATTACATTACTGGAAAAGCATTTAGACTTTCTGTAACAGATGGAAAAGCACGAGTGCAGCGAATAACTTGAATTACCAGCTGCTTTTGTACGAGCCACCCATGAGGCCAGGCTTTTTAAAAACTTGAACAATCTCCATGACTTCAAATGACAGTTTTAACTTTTCCACACAAGACAGTGGAAGCTATTAAATTCCAATTTAGCTGTTTAAGGTGTTGCAGTGGTTTAAGCTTGCCTGTCACTTCTTACTGGGTGAAAAAAAAACTGGCTCATAGTCCATGTAAAGAATTACCCTGCTGTGACATGTTCTTCTGTGGAAAGGAATAAAGCTGAGTCGGAAACTTCTACATAATACATTACATATAAAGAGTTTATGTTGTTGTTAATATATAATGACTAATCTGACGCACACGTGTATACGCACACACACATAAACTTCTTCTACCTGACTGTGCGGGGTGGAAAGGGGGGTGTGCTGCACAATTTCTGAGTCAGCAGTTCTTCCAGTTTGTTATTAAACTCACAAAGGATTTGCATCCTTGGTCAATACAACAGTGAACTAAATATAGGTTAGTATACCACTAAACATATTTATGTTTTTCCCCAGGGTTTTGTATAAATACCATATGTTTTTCCTGAGCATTGCCTTGTTATATAATGCTCCATTATGTAACAACATCAGAGTTCAACTTTAACATGTAAATAAACCTCTTCTTTGAACTATTTCCTTTTCAGTCTACATATCAGCAAAGCATTAAACATATACATTTCCATACTACATGAAGATTTTAATAACTGAAGTTCAGTTAACTTTTGGGGTTTTTTTTAATGAAAAACAAGCCTCTAAGTTGTGTTAAACTCATTACAAGACATTTTCTGCGAATCAGAGTCAAGCACAAACATGCTGTCTCCTTTGATTTCCTTATGAACACACCGACATGCACATTAAAAAAAGAAAAAAAAAATCATGTGTCATGTTTATAGAGCACTGGGTTCAATCTTTGTGGGAAAGGTGTGTCTAAATAAACTAGCAAGAGGTGTCACTGCTGTTGGACTGTCCTAAACAAATAAATAAGAGTGGCCAAAACTGAAAGGTATGTGAATGAGTTTAGACTTTGACAGGGCCATTTTTACTGTGTACAAAGGTCAAAACATGTGGTAGATGGAGAGGAGGCAGTGAGAGCAAAACTTTTAAATGTATCGGAAAATGAACTCTTCTTTGGGAAAATAAACAGAGTGGGGGGAGAGAGAGAGAGAGAGAGAGTGAGAGAGAGAGAGCGCGATACTAATTGTAGAGGGAGGGAAGGAGTAAAGTGTTCTGGGTGTAGGATTGCATGATAGTAAATATGAGAACATGTAAAGTGAGAGCTATAATGTTGGAGTGTGAGGGCTCGTCTTTTGCATCGCCTTAAATAATGCATACAGTTACACCAACATACCTTCATGCACACAGGTTAAAACCTTTTCATTTATATCCCTTTTGAAAACCCAGAATCAGACACTGTGCAAATGATAAATAATAGTCATGCAGAGCTGTATTCCTGTGTTGTAACATAGTAACAAAACATGCTCGAACAAATCTGAGGGGCCCAAGTGAACACACGTGGGTGGCGGGGACTTTCTAGCATTTAATGTTTAAAGTGATGTCATACATGATCCACTGAGGTCAGAAGGCAGTCATGTGAGTGGTTGTATTTGCATACAGCTGCTGATAACAGGGCACCTTTATACTATCAACAAGATAACGGGGCCACAGTGTAGGGAGCTGGGCTGGCATGGTCCAAGACCACACAGAACTTAGCTATTGATGAGGAAAGACTGAACACCTTTAAAAGATTGTTTTTTTTTTTTACAAAAGAAGTAGCAAGCAGATGTATACATTCGTGTGATGCAAAAAGAAAAAGGGGGAAATTTGGGTTCATGCACAAAATATAGATTAAATTTGTAATAATTTTGTTTGTTTGTTTACAAACTGCCTGCCATGCCAGTTAGTCTGTACAGTTTGTTTTTTGATACTTTTACACTGAGTTGTGCAGCAGAAAATGACCCACCACCACTAGTTACTTATGGCACAAATGATTCCCACCCCCTGTTCTTCAAAGGAATTATTCTCCATGCACTGAATGAGGTAAATAGGCATAAGTATAGACTAATAGATGCTCAAAACACAGTACCGTACCAAGTTTTGTGCTTTGCTGTTGAAGGGTTGCATACATAAATACTGCCTGACTGAGAAAACAATAAGCTGCATGTGTAAAATAAGAGATGCCAAACAGAGGTGCACTGTTTTCGTATGTGTATCTATTTGTGTACTGTGGCATGGATAATATGAACCAATAAAAGGGGGTATAAGTAGCCTATCAAAACTAAGTACACTTAAAGTTTAGCTATAAAAACTTGCTACAACTCTTATTTACTCCTTTTTTTGTCCTTGAAACTTGAAACTCGTCCTTGAAGCTAGTCTAACATGATTAATTTGAGTTTTTCAAATAAGCGCTCCTGTTCAGTGATTTGATGGCCAAGCTCGCCCCCTGGTGTAAATGTCTGGGAACTGCTGTGTAGCTGATTTGCATCAATTCTTAAATTCTAGACTTCATTGGTCCGTAGAACACAGGAAGCAGTAAACCGAATGAGGAAAGTGCTGAGGTACTTTTAGGTGAGTACTTTGCGGTATTTTTAAAAGCTTCTTTCATTACGTATTATTGGAAAGTCTTCGTTATTGTATTAGTCATGATTTGTAAGTATAAGGAAATGTTGTGTACTAATTATGAAACTTCAGAATACAGTTTAAGGCAAAATCCAACCATATGTGGGAATGAGTAAAACAAACAAAGAAACACAACAAACGGACATGATTTAATAAAGCAGTGTCGGAGTGAATATGGTACATTGTTGACATTATTTCCACAGCTGAAGTTAATCGAGGGCTTAGAGCCATAGAGGCGTAAGTGACATTTCACCAACGTTACAGGAAAGCCAAAACAAGAAATGACCATAGTTTGCTCTTAGTTTGTATACTCATTTTGTTTTTGTTTTTTTGTTTTTTTAAGCATTTCCTTTTTATAAATTTATGACACAATGCTTAAAGAAAAATAGTCTCGTCTTTGTCGTAAATGCACTTACGCCCTTTTGGCACCAACTTCTTGTGTGCATTTAGAGTTAAGTCTTTTTTTTTTTTTTTTTTGTTAAATAACTTTATTAATAATTTACTTCTGTAATTTTGACAGTAGATAGAGCACATCAAGAGCTTTCATTTTATATATATATATATATATATATATATATATATATATATATATATATATATATATATATATATATATATATATATATAAATTTTGACCAAGATGTGAGTTACGCCGCTATGGCTCCAAATCCGTTCTTCTTAGCAGTATCGATAGATTATATGATGTCTTATGTTACGAAAACATTTCGTGATCCCGTTACGTCGGCTGCTCTCTTTGCTTGCTTTCATCTTTCAAAACTGTGTATCGGTTTAAATTTTCACACTATACTATCTTGAGCTGCCACCAAAACGAACCCTTTCCTTTGCCGAAACCCGGGATCGAACCAGGGACCTTTAGATCTTCAGTCTAACGCTCTCCCAACTGAGCTATTTCGGCGATATAGCATAGTCCATATATTTTCCTGCCATATCGTTCAGAGGTATATGGAAGTGTCAAATGTGGATTGCGTGTGTATTTTATCCCGACAGCTGATAGATGAGACAGGCATGTGAAACTGTATACTATCTACTCTGGTAACGCTACAAGTCACCTGGGAACGAATGAGGAAACCGACCGATGCTTCCGAGCCATACGGAGCCATAGAGCAGCACGAAAAATAAAAAGCTCTATCAAAGGTTTAACAGAAACACAGTGAAAAGTTCACTAAAGAAAAAAATGACTAAAAAGTTTCAGCTAACGTTGCATTTCAACCATGTTCGATGGTCCAACGATTGGACACAAGATGGCGCCATTGTCGACCACAACATGCTGTTCACGTTAACAGGGTTTTTTTGTTGTTGTTTTGGGGTATATATTGGGTATGTATATATATATTTGTATTATTATTATAACTGCTGTGCTGTGGCTGTTCACTGTTGACGTCTGACCTGGAAAAAAGGGTCTCATAATGAGCTCTTCCCGCTCATTTTGTTGGTCTCATCACCATCGTTTGATGCAGCATCAATCTAGGCCTCTACTTCAATCAGTCCAAAGAGGTTTCTATTTACCTCACTTTGTTCAGCTGGGATGTGGTGGAATATGATATGAACTGAAGGCAAAAAAAAAAAAAAATGATGATGATGTTAAATTGCTACTTGTTGGTGTTAGCAGTTTTTACAGATGTGAAAAACACGCATGTTGATGAACTTTATGACTTTGAGTGCAGTGTATTTTAGAATATAATCCTGCCAGCATGCAGTTCAATAGCTGACATAGTACTGAATAACTTTCCTGTAATTTATGCTTCACAGACTTCTTTTCCCCATCGCTTCCAATGCTCCTTATACACATCTCAACAGCTGTTAATTACATTAACTCTTATTCACATTAAGGAAGACCTTTCAAAAAAACAATGTGATGCTTTGTCATAAAATTGTAGTCCAAAGCAATATTATAGGACCCCTTATGGCCAAAAGTGGTAGAAAACCATAAAACCTGCTAATCTTATCATTCTGCACTTCTCTTTTTTTCTAATGGTTTCTGCAGTGATGCAGTGCTGTCCCTTTATTAGTCATACAATGTCCCGATGCCAGTTTCTCTGCCTCCCGTCTCTTCTCTGTTTTCCCCCTAATCTCCCCTCAATTCTGCCTCTCATTCCCTCTCTCTCTCTCTCTCTAGATCTCTCTCTCCCATTTTTGTTCCTCTGTCATCCCTCAAGGTGACTTTCCTTCCTTCACAGACACTGCAGCTGTTCCTCGCTTTTGTTCTGGAAGGCCTGAGTGTGGATAAGAGATGAGAGAGATGCAGACCGGCGGAATAAAGGGAAGGAGAACCAAAGGAGAAAATGGGAGTGTGAAAGAGGAGGGGGGACTGATGAGATTATCAAGCAGGATGGAGGAATCTACAGTTTTGATTCACTGCTCAAATCAGTAAGGCAACAAGCACTGGCATACATGCAATGTGCGCGGACAAATTTGTTCTGGTAAAATGAAAAATGAAGTGTCAACATCAAGGGATTGAGCTGCCTTGACAGATGCTTACCTGAATAACAAGTTTCATCTTCATTAGCACTGGTGATTAGCACAGTTGTCACATCACAGTGATACATAGTGAGGGATCACTACAGTCAGCACTAAATGCTGCAAGTATCTGGGACGGAGTTTCTAAATTTAGGAATCAGAGAAACAGGGAGCGGAAACAGGAGCTGTCGAAAGGGAGGGACAACTGGAAAAAAAGAGAGATTTGTACAGTAGGGTCCAGAGAAAAAGGGATGGAGGAATTCCCAAGTTGTCCCGATGAATCCAAACAGTTCTCTGTTAAAACTGCAGATAATGGGCTGCAATTATGATAAAACCCGCTCACATTTTTCAACTTTTTTTTCTTTCATTTTTTTTTTAAAAAAAAGCTTTTGCTCATAATTAAAGTGATGGAATTGTCATATTTTAATCTTCCATTTACAGATCACATTCTTGTCAAATGTTAAATAGTCTTGGTATTTGAGGGAGATCACTTGAAATGAAGACCGTTTGACCTTCTCTGTAATAATTCTCAGTGATGATCAAGTCTGTTTGTAGTGAAAGTCTTCTTGGTTGCTCAGTTTGAAATCTGGTTAATTTCTGTGTGTTCTGTACTGCTTTGTGTTTACATTTTCTTCTATCCAGGTAGAAGGATTCCCTTTATCAAATATTATAAATGGACTATTACTTGGATGGTGCTTTTCTAAAATTTCTGAGCACTCAAAGCACTTTAGACTAAAAGCCGCATTTGCCCATTCTCACACATTCATTAAGCACTTTTTACCTATCATACTCACTCGTTGATGGAGGCATTAGGGACAGTTTAGGGTCATGCAAACTGCAGGAGAACCACTGACCTTCCGATTGGTAGACAACCTGCCCTACTTACTGAGCTATAACCCCTTTTAAAATGACTCCACACAGACATGTAGGAAATATCAATGTTATGGTTTTTCCTGTGTAACCAAATCGGCTGATTAGAAGAGTTCAGTATTTGAGTGCTGACAAAAATGAACACAGTGGACAGTGCGTATTGATTGACACAAATGGACTTAGATCACCTTTTTAATACAGATTCTCTTCTGCTCTATACAATAACACATATTATAAATCTTATACAATACTAATATTTCTCTATACACATCGTCATAAATGTACAGTACAGTGTACACACATACAGTATTAACACAAATTCACTTACATGTATCTTCTCTTTACAGTAACCTTCCTGCTCACCAAGAGTTTATCACAATGGCTGACTTTCTGTCCGGCAGATGATTGTGGCCAAAGTAAAAGATTTATTTATTTTGACTAAAACCTAACTCAGACTCTTTAGTATTTACATCCCTGAAAAATATACATGAATACACAAGAATTACCGCCTTCTGTCTGGCTCACAAATAGTGTAAAAGGGGTGAGAATGAAAGAGGAGATAGCCCAAAGCCCTCCGAAGGAGCACTCTAAGTCTTGAGTCCATACAAAGTTAAAAGTGTGGTCTATATACTTAGTAGACAGAAATTTTACCTACTGCAACACCCATAATACAACAGTTGATTGAGGGCTGGTTTATTGTTTTTCATTGTTTTTTTTATTTGTTTTTTTTTGTCCAGCAAGTCTGGGAATTCGACACGAAGCCCTGAGGAGAAAAAGAGACACCGATATTGTGTAACAAGTCCGGGACTCAATCCAGAGGCTGCCTGTCTCTGTGGTCATTCAAACTTTAGACCAAAAGCAGTGATTCTGCCATACAGAGCAACAAACAGCTAACACAAGGAGATGTCTCATGTCTGTGGTTGTTTCACCATTGTTTCACAGCAGGTTAACGAGCATGATGAACTTGAGAAACTACATTCATCATGCTCGTTAACCTGCTGTGACTTGAGAGCCTTTTAAATATTGAAGTTTTCACTAAAAATTGCCCTTTAATTACCACTTTAAAAGTGAAATGATCCTTTTTCAGCAGTATCTTCAGCAGTGGCCTACCATTTACACTTAGTGACAAATTCTCTGTATCATTTGCATTTATGTCCAGCAGCTTTTTTTTCTGTTAATCAGAGGATTAAATCCTTTTCTTTTCACATTTCCATTAAATATACATAGAAGGCCAAAAGGTCTATGTTCAAACTCTCTTTGTTCACATCCTGCGGGTCATTGCTTTGCTCATTTATTGCACATAATCACTGACACATGCACACATTTGTTCATTTACGCAACCACACATCTTTTGCAGTCACACGTGCATACTCGCAAACACTTATCATACAAATATTCTCCATAACCATGATCATTAAAGTTTATTTAAAATAAAAAAAAAACTCATGCCTTTTAATTTTTACTTGCACACATTATTCTAAAATAGGGTGCTTATTGAAAATCATATCTTTTTTTGCAGTTTCCTGGTTTAGTATGAGCCTGTAAACTTTGAATAATGCTTGCATTTATCTGCCTCTGATTCTCTATATGCAAACACTTTCACTCTAAGTTGAAACATTGTTGTAAACATACAGCAGGACAATCAGCACCATAAGAATACTAATAACTCAATTAAGGCATGAAAAAATAAAGGAAAGAAAGGGAAACAGAGACTTCCATTAATATTTTTTGTCACTGAGAATATCTGTGCAGGTAGATATTGGTGTGCTTTCACAGATAATGATTAAATATAGATAAGTGTGCAGGAAGTGTATGAGTGTGCGTGTATCTATCTGTGCATATGTACATGCACATGCAAGTTGAAAGTGCACGCAGGAGCAACATTGTACTGTATGTATTTGTGTTTATCTATCCTTTACCCTACATGTGGGGTGGACGCGAGTATTCATGGCTATGATGTCATAAAAATTTTTGACTAGTATTGCCACAGAGATACATTGGGCTAACGACGGCCTTTGAAAGGTGAGAAGAGAGCAGACTCTAATTAGAGCTCATGTGTCTCCTCATCTGCATGGACCAAGAGGCCGTGGAATTTCTCCTGACCTTTATAAGCTCGCTGGTTGTCAGTTTTCCTCATACCCCATGGATCATTACACTCCATCTATACAATCCATCTTGGTAAGATACATATAGTTCTTCAAATTCACACACTTACTCACACATCCACACTCTGAAGACCAGCCCTGAAGACCAGCCTCATTCCCGCACTGCCTCTGTGAGGCATCGATCAGTGCCATCACTGGCCTCCACGCGTGACTTGCGATTCTTTCTCTGGCCTCCTCCCTCCACCCAAGAGTTATGAATAACTGTCCCCCCACTTGGAGCCGGGTCCACTTGCAGAAGTGAAACGACCCTTTTCTTAACGCGTGTTTTGAGTGCACGGCGCAGTTTCTGCCTGGTGAAAGCGTAAAGCAGAGGATGAAAGATGGTGGTTCCATAAGCCATCGCCAAGAAGCACAGACGGAGCCGCACCAGGCTGTCGCTTGGACCCATACACAGGATTAAAACATTGACTGCAGACAGAGGAGCCCAGCAGCCAAGGAATGTGGATATGATGATTAGGGACATTTTTAGGACGCGACGTTGACGTTCCCGACGGTCCCTGTGCCTCCGCACTGCTCGCCGCAAAGCGATAATGGCAGAAACTGAGGCCTGTACACCCATGGAGGACGCAGGCAGAGGTGTGTTGGCGTGGGTCTGAGCTGAGGCTGAAGGTGGAGTTGGAGAAACAGGGGTAGCAGGTGTGGTTGCGATGGGGGTGGTCGCAGCAGTGCTGACAGTAGTGACTGTTGCTCCACTGTCAGACATTCCTTGGGGCATGGAGGAGAGTGGCGGGGGTGATGTCGGTGTAGGGGTGGGTGAGGGAACGAGGGAAGGATGGCTGAGGTTCTGGTTCTGGTTGGAGGACACTACCTCTGTAGGCAGGCTCAAGTCCTTCTTCCTCTGTCTCCTGCAGCGTATCCTGCAGGTGGAGTCCTTAGCACGTGTACTCCTCATCATGTGAGAGCCAATGCGGATATTGAGGGCCTGTAGGATCCGGGAGTATGTGAACAACATCACTGCCACTGCGATAAAGAAGCAGGGCACTTGGAGGAGCAAATGGTAATACATAGCCAAGCCTGTGTAATACCCCTGCCCTCCAACACAAAGCAATGTCCTGTTCTGCCATACTGGAGGCAGGTGTTGTGAAGGGGATGGTGGTGTAGTTGGGGGTAATAAGGAAGGTGACAGGGAGGAAAAAATGGTGGTCTGTCCAGTGACGAGCTGAGAGTCATTGCTCTGCCTATCCAGCTCCTCGTGTTCACCATCCTCAGCCCTTGATGAGAAGAAGTCCCCCTCAAGAAAAGGCAGGAAGAAAACAGCCAGCGACACAGCCCACACTGTTGCCAGGAGCAGCGCGGCACGTCTGGGGGTCAGCAGACGGCTGGCTGGACGCACTGAGATGTCGTATCGGTCCAAACTGATTACTAACACGTTGACTGCCGTAGCCACACTGGTGAACGTCACACAGGCCTCATGAAAGCAGCAAAGTGTGGCCAGGCTGCTAACTCCATTTTCATTCGGTGGTAGCAGGATCACAGCCACAGTGAGTGGCACACACAGCACGCAGACCAGTATGTCGAGCACATGGAGGTTGACTGTGACCAGGTTGCTGACTGAATCCACCAGATTGGACTGAGCACAGTAGAGCACAAGTACGGTCAGGTTGCTGCTAAAGCCTAACACAAGCTCCAGCATCAGCACAGTGGTCAGAGACACCTGGAATCCCAGAGGGTAGGGTGTGCTCCAGCCCTCCTCCACACCCACTTCACCCCCTCCATCCAGCAGGCCTACCCCCTGGCCATCACTGGTCTCCAGGAGGTCACGATAGCCTTCGGTCTCCATTGACGCCACAGCAGTCCTTTACACATAGCAACAGATGCCGCCGTACCTGATCATGTTCTGTTCCCTTTTCCTCTGGCTCAAATTGAGACAGCGATGGAGGAGCTGTGGTTGTATCTATGAAAAATAAGAGCAGAGACATGTAAGAGAAAAGAAAGAGAAAGAGAGACAGGGGACAGAGAATGATCAAGCAGTTCAGCAGTCAGTTTACTCAAAAATAACGCTGCACAACAAGTACAAGTCAAACTTGTCAAATTTCACAAGTCAAGGGAAGCTACACGCTGAAGCTATGAGGGAGGTGAAAGTGATCTTGGCAGTTGAGTGGAGTCATGGGGTGCAGTTCAAGCTGCTGCTGATGACCCGTGATGTCTCGCTGGCCTCAACAGTGAAACAACAACATGCAGACAGTGGTAACAGTTCAGAGAGGATGTGAGCAGGATGTGTCTTGGGGTATATGTGATGGTCTGAATGAGACAAAGTATCCCTGAACTATATAGATTTTAACAGACTAGTGTGGACGTGTTTTTTATGGTACGCCTATAATCCACATACTATGCAGAATTCAAAGGAAAAACCATTCCTTCATAAACATGAGTGGGTGGATGTTTGATTCATTCTTATGCAACATACATTATGTGGGTCAGAAATGAAAGCTTGTGGGATAAAGAATGTGGAGATAAACAGGAATAAACCAGCACACCTGTACTGTCAAGGTGTTAGAGACACTACATGTTGTGTGTAGCAGCTAGCTCTACAAGTACCTGTTCCAAAGTGACTCACAACCCACCTTGTGAAGTCACTACATACCTTTACAAATGCAATAAATACCAAGCTTCGTTGTTAAATCATCTTTCAATTTTTTTGTCTTTTTTTTTTTAACACAAGCTATATAAAATTGTCAGCTTTTGCTTTCAAGAGGAGAGGTGGCAGGAGCATTGGTAGCGAGCACTCTGCAGTGCATGTCAACATAGCAGGCAGCCAACTGAGGGTGGCAGCAGTTAATAGTTCTCACAGGGAAACATAACGAAGACGAATAGATCAATGATCCACAGACAGTGGCGCACAAACAATGCTATCAGAGAAAGACCAGCTCCCCTGGCATCCTCTCTCCACACCCCCTCTTTCTCCTTCTCCTTCCTACATCTTTCCCTTCCCTTTCTACTCTGTTGCTTTTCAGTTTCCTGGTTGACTGCTTTGCATGTACAGCATGTTATTCATGGCTGGTTGGATGCTCTTCTATGCATGAGAGGGAATCATACAATGTGATTAGGTCAAGAGAAGATGCCTTTGTGATTTGCTTTAAGGAATTAAAGTATTCCCTCAAGTTTCTGAATAAAGAAAAGCTACACGAGTCCTCAGTGGCAGTGCTGACCCCAGCTTTTGCTGTCTGTCTTTTCTTTGCCACAGGTTTTGTTCTCGCCCTCTTGTTTGCCCTTTTCCCTTTGTTTTATTTCTCATCCCCCCCTCCCATTTGTCATGTGGAAAGCACCTGCAGGCAGAACAGGACTCAATGTGGAACAGTGGTCTATCTTAATTCACTAATGGGTTTCATGGGGTTTGCGGTGGTGCCGGAACATTGATTTAAAGCATCATCGATCTGCCAATTTAACAAGCCTGAGGCGAGAGGCACATGAACACACTTCCTGTCACACCCTCCCAGCGGTACCTGTGGTCTCATTTTGATTTTGAGTGCCACATAAAACAGTTGTGAGTGAATGTGCTCAATTCCCATATTTTATAATTACTTTGACACAACGCAAAGTCTCATACATGGCTTAAGTAAGCAAAAGTAGTATTTCCCCTGCCTCAAAATAAAGAGTATAGAACTAGGAGTGGAAATTTGACTTTCACAGACATGTTTCAAACTCATCAAATGTCAATCATTTCACAGACATGATCAGAGTAATGAAAACTATTAAGTGGGCTCAAACCTTCTAATGTTATCAATATGTGTTTGTCTTTGATCAATACAGTGAACAACACACTGCTACAGAATGTCGTGGAGCTAACAAAGGAACATTTTGTGTTTGGCAGTCAATCGCGTACACCAATCACAGCAGCATCATGGTCAATATTGGGTTTCCCAGCATGTGAGTGTTGTTTAAGCACTATGGCAGGTCTTAAATCAATAAATTGTTCCCAAAAATGGTATACGTTAGAATGGTATAACACAACAGTCACCTGTCACCTAAACTGTATTATTCACAGACAATGTGACGATTAAAAAAAGAGAGTAGAATTACCCATGTTAATTTTCTAGTCACTGAGTCAGTCTCTCTCATCAAAAGTCAGACACAGTCATCATCTGTGTCTGTTAACTGTCCTGCCAGTAATTACAAGAGGATGATTGTGTAGTGGACCGACAACGAGCAGACGGGATAGATTTCAACAAGCGCAATTTATCCTTTTCTATGAGTAAGAAACAATGAACCACGACAAGTCCTGCGATAGAGGACACTTGGTACCAAGTGGTAAGAGTTCAAAAGGGACAGAGGCATTAGAGTAGAAAACATCAAAGTTAGCATGTGTTTGCTCCCAGCAAGACAAAATGTCAGACTTTATATGAGCAGCTGCGACTTTGACCTGCAGGCAGCAAAACTGACAATAACCTAGTTTTTACACGTTTGAGGGAAGAATAAAATGAAAGAAGACAGAGTAATGAACTTGGGAGGCAGTTTTTGTACTAGTCACAGGTGTTTCTGTCCTTTAGTGAGAACTGAAAACACACAGTTTCATTTAAGGCTGCTGATCCATCTTATACAAGTTGTGAGGAATCATCATCAGTTTATTTTATTTTATTTTTTTCTGTTTTGACATTTGTTTTGTTGTTCTAACGAGTGTCTAACAAGCGCAATCAGTCATAGTGTTTGGATGTAAAAAAAAAGCAGGTTGCTGGGTTGAGTGAGTTGTGGCAACAGAAAATGGCTGTAAACAAAGATGAAATTTTGCCAGCTTAAATTACATCACTACTGTGATTGCCAATTTAGACACAGAGAGAGAAAAGACAGGAAAAACAGGTAAAAAATGTAAGATTGCTGAACAGTTTAGAAAACTTAAAATTAAAAAAATAATAATAATATTTAAAAAAAGAGAAATAGATAAAAGAAATTGATTTTTTTTTCAGGTTAATGAGATTTTTTAATCCACTCCTAAACATTAACCTCTATCTTGTTATGTTTAAGATGTCTGTGTTGCATAGAAATCCCCTGAAGTTAGCATGCTAACCGCCAGAACAACAGACAGACATAGTTAGCAGGATGTCATCCGCTGGTTTCTGAAGCCGCGAGATGAACGTTTCTGCTGTCACCATAAATGCTACTTTCAGCTGCTCCCTACTCACGAGGGGTCGCCACAGAGAATAGCTGCGCAAATTTGATTTGGCAGAGATTTATGCTGGATGCCCTTCCTGGCGCAACCACAAAGGGATTTGTGTCTCCAGCTGGACTTAAGCCAGCAACCTTTTGATTGCCAAGTGAAAGCGTAAACCACTACACTATGGAGCCATCATGCCTGAGCCCATAAAGTCAGCAGGAAAGTGTTTACAGAGGTCAAGACAGAAACCCATTTTCCCGTCATAGGACTATAAGTGTTTTTGCAACCACAGCTGAGGATATCTGGGGGCCTTCAGAGAGAGCAGGCTGCAGTGCAGGTTTAAGGCACTTCTCCATTGGCTTCTTTTTTCTGCTCCGGAAGCTGTGTCCATACTTCATAGAGTTTATGGCCAGAGCATACCCGTGCACAATGCCACTTTGTACTTAAATATGGGACAATAAGTCAAGGTTGTGTCCACACTTTCCACAGTCCAGTGCGAGAGGAAGGAGAAGCAGTGCTGTCCAGATATTGTATTTTTCACATTTTTTCCACAGTCTATGATTCTAACCTTTTGGGCCATCACGTTGGAGGGCAGGCAGCAGATGAATGAACTAGTAAACGCAACAATGTTTGAAACACTTGGCAGGCGACTGTTTGAGAACAGAGTTAAAGAGAGAGGGCTGGCTGTCTCTGGTCTGTTTTTCCCCTAGCACCACTTGTCGCACTTATGCCTCCTCACACACCACTCACCATGTCCCCTCTCCCTGCCGTTGCGGTCAGGCGATCTGATCATGCTGTAGCATTGTCTGGCAACACAAACACCAGCTGTCCCAGTATTCATGTGCCATAGAAAGTAAAGTTTGGCTAAGAAACAAAAATAGCATTGCTTAGGTCCTGAAACTGACACCTTTAAGGCACGTACAAAATTTTACATCGCAAAAGAGTTTTGTCCTTAGTGTTGAATCAGGCAAATAAATGTGAAAAACAATTTTAAAGTTTAATGCAGCAACACTGTTGAGTTCTGCTGAATGCTAAATTGGTTTGGCCCCGTGGGTCCTCGCTTGTCAATCACCAGCAGAATTGACAATCATTTACTTAAAGCAAAATAAAGTGACTTGTTGGTTCAGCGTGGAACCACGGCTTTACAGATGTTTTCATCATATCTGGCACCTCATTTACTGTAGCTTATATGACTTCCTCCAAAACAATAAACTGTGTCCTACATTTCACAGCTTCCTGGGTCCTGCTGTCAGGGTTATTATAGGTGTTGGGCAGGAGATGACAAGCTGTCAAGCCTGTTTTCACATTATCACAGCATTACTAAAGCAGATCCTGTTAGTGGCAAAAGTTCAGTTTCCTCCTTTCTTTTCTAACTTTCCTCCTGCCTTGCGATTTTGCATTCACTCTGCACACACCTACAAACAAGCTATCCATGTATTTAATTTGTACTCCTGACAACAAGTTTGCTGCCAGAGGCTTAATTATTTCTTCCCAGCACAAAGACAAACAGTAGGCATGCTTGCGTCCCAGGCATCATCTAAAACAACATGGTGTGAGGTATTTCTTGCCATATTTCTTAGATACAGCACAACATTACTACGAGAAAGAGAGAGAGGAAAACAGAGCAGTGGCAAAGCAGATGAAAAAAAGTTTGTATATAAATAATTATAGCAACAGTACAATACGCTGTTCTGATTGAAGCCACTGGGGAGCTGACGAAAAGCACTTTGCAGAAGTTCGGAGTGCAGCAGTAACTCAATAGAAATTGAGATCAAATTCAGGTTCCAAGTTAATGGCACAACTCTTTGTCCCCTGTGTTTAGTCAACCACTGTTTTTATATTTTTACTGCTTTCTTTTCATTGAACATGACCACAAGACCCAACTTTGTAAAAAAAAAAAAGCAACAAAAAAGCTATAATGTCATTTCCATTATCCTACCTCAATTGGTAAAAGTCACTTGGCAGGGCACTTCAAAGCCAGTGCAACTCCCTGAAGATGAACAACACAACACACTCAAACAGATTTCCCATGCATGTCTGAAATGAAAAACAGTTTATTGTGTCATGGCCTCAGTCCATCGTGCTGCTGCGTGGCAGGGTATCTGCAGTACCTGCTGCTCATGAAAGTGCTGATCTGTGCCCAAGAACATGTTCCAATTTTCACCTCAGTCCCAGGCAATCTAGAAGTGACAGTGGTCAGTACATATGAGATTTGGGATAATGGGCTAGTTATGTAAAAAGCAGAAAGCTGTTTGTGCTCAAATTGCATATATCTGAGGGAGTAAGAAATACCTACAAGTGTTAGAAGGTAGAATCTAGTTTGTTGTTTTTGGATGATTTTTGAATCTAGGTACTGCTGTAAGTCGGAAAAATAAGACAAAAGTATAAAAAGTTAAATATGAAGAGGAAGGTTTACAGATCTGCAGCTCTTTCTGTGCAGTACTTTGATACTGTATTTATCCAAAAAGTCCTGTCGACTGGAGCACCCTGTCTTCTGGATTGTGTTATACAGTCGATTGATTTAAGTTAATCTACTTAGTCTGTCATGTTGCAAGAAGTTCTTTAGTACTCATGGTAGATTTTAGTATCTCTTGTTATTTTTTATTTTAATTTGTTTAAAACTCTTTAACTGTGAGTCTCTGCTTAAGGATGGAGATGGTCAGATTGTCAGTGTTCTTAAGTAAATGTCAATGTTCTTACCAAAAGCAATCAGAGAAAGGAAATGCTATAATATTAAGCCGTACCAAGAGAGCACTGTCTCTGAGTATAAAGATGGAAGTTGCATTGTACTGTGGCTTATTTAAGTTACTATCTACCATATGGAAAAATTGTTATCTTCTTCTTCTTTGATGGATTTTTCCTTGTAAAATGTCAGTACAAAATGGCGAGAAGAGAACAAAGGCTTTGTTCTTTGATTCTATGGGACTATCACCAAAAGTTGACATTTAGGGAAGAAAGGGAATCAGAAGGGAGAGTTATAGGACTTAAAGAGATAAAGAGGGGGAAAAAGAGGAAGCAAACAGGATGATGGTGGATGCAGCATGCTGACTCATGGTGTCTTAGGTATTCCTGATATCCACAGTGAGACAATCGATCAAAGGCTTAATTTTCCCATGTAATTCATCTAGCAGCGCTAAGGGCAAGCAGCCACCAGCTGGGCAGCAGCATCCCTGGCAGGCTCCCAGTAAAGCAGCCTGGACAGGCCAGCAGCACATCCAATTCAGTGAGAGCACCAACCTACCTAATGTGTTTCTGACCAGGACAGCTTTTGGAACTTCAGGAGAAATGCACACAACAACATAAATAGTGTATGCTTGTTACAGGTGGAAACACTCACCTGTAACTCAGCAAGTGTTAAAACCAACACTCCTTCTCCTTAAGTGAGGCCAAACAGCCATAAAAATTTCTAAATGGGTTATCATAAATCCTGTTAAGCTCACCAAAGACATACAAGCACACGATGCAGTCCGCAATGTATTACTAACTGCCACCCACTGCCAGCCCACGTCTCTGCTCACACTCCCTGCCCGTATGCACTCCACAGATACAGCGGAAGATGGATTGCTATCTGAGGTGAATGACATGTTGTGTGCTTAAGAAACTGCTGAATCCCAACCACACAAGTTGAGGAGAAAGGTATGGGGGTAGCAGGAGGTAAGATAAAAGCGGGAGGTAGGTGCAGTGAGGGAGTGATGGATAGGAGGGAGGCTTAGGGGTGTGCAGATGGATGCTGAGTTGTGTGCTTGCTGGAGGGGAAAGTCTGCTCCCCGCTCGCTACCACAATCCATTTCTCTTTTGAATAGTTGCACCATCACCCCCCTTCACCATCTATCTTACAACCAGCACATGGTTCTTTGCTTTTATACTCTACAATATCTTTGCGTAATCTCCTAAGACCTTCAGGACAGACTATTCTGTGATTTTTTAATATCAAACTAGCTTTATAATGCAAGAGTGCAAGTAGCCTCTCACGGATTGCACAAATTACATCAGAGACTGAAATAAAATAAAACTAGAATATCCAGACATTTTATATATGCTACATTATTTCTGATAGGCTGCTACCCGGACGTTAATAAAGAAGCTGTCCTAGGCAGGTCTGTGATCTATTAGTTCAGCTCTGTATAGAAATAAGACCCTGGTCCCTAAACAGCTCTGGTCCACAGGGTGTGACACATCGTTACCACCTGACAGCATGTTTGGTGGATTTAATTTGGCTCCACCGTTCATTAAAGACACTCCTCCATATCATCTATCCAGCTCTAAACCGCCAAGCCCATAATTTTGCTATTACACACACCACCCATCAATAAGCACTAATCAAGGCTGCTATGCAATCACAGCTCTTTAAAAGAAGAAAAGATTAAAATCAAGTGTGAGAGCTGGTCAAGGCATAAATAAAATATAATAACTATAACAATAACAATGATGAGAAGAAGGCTGTTCACTGCTACATGGTGACAGAATGGAAATGATTACCAATAATATAAGACAATGAAACAGGATAGATAAATACTCTACTATCTACTTCATTTCTTGTGTGCTCTAAAGTGATTGGGATTAGCAGTGTGTCCTTCCATGTTTCCATTTCAGCAACATTTTCTACCAGGAATAATGGGTTGTCTGAATGGAGTCATCACGCTGAAGTGCTGTGCCCAGCTCTCATGATTTATATTGTACTGGAGTGGAGTGAATAAATAGTCAAGTCACAGTGTGAGTTCTGCGGCCACTTTAATGACAGTCTCATAATGCCAATCCAGCACCTGTGTGATGACAGGCTTAGCGCTCCACTTATTTAGCAAGACGTAGCTTCAATCCATGTTATTTGTACATATCTATGTTGCCACACTAAACATATCAATTCATAAAGTCTCGGACAAACGTGAGCTTTGTATCCCAGGATGGTGGAATTGATTTACAGCTTCGTCCTTTATCTTAAAATAAAAGGTTGTTATGCTGACTTTAAAAACTGCATTACATTTGCTTGTCACATGAATTACTACATAAAGTGTGACAACGGTTATATCATGTCTGCTAACTCAGGAAGAAACCTCATGAAATTTTAAAAAAGTGTGATTAGATCATCAGGCTTTATGCTGACTGAGCGGTCATGCCACCCTGATCTCATCTGATCTTGGAAGCTAAGCAGGTTCAGGCCCAGCTAGTATTTGGATGGGAGACTGCCTGGGAATACCAGGTGCTGCAAGCTTAGAGGTGGCTGTAGCTCAGGAGGTAGAGCAGGTCACCCACTGATCAGAAGGTTGGTGGTTTGATCCTGTCTGCATGCCAAAGTATCCTCGGGCAAGATACCGAGTAGAAAGGTGCTTTATAATCACCAGTCCATTTAAATAGGAAAAAACTTGCTTTTGTGGTTTTATATCAGTGGTTCAAAAAAGGCACTTTGGGTCTAATTAAAGAGTCTGCTGAGTTGTCTTATGCTCTTTCATCAGCACTTGGATTTCCCAAACATTTGGAAGTTCAATACTGAATCTCTATTATTTTCTCTGGTAAAACATCCAATATTGTTTCAACGGAGTAAATCTTGACAAACGCATTTATTTAGTTTGCCCACTTAAGTTTTTCACACATTTCCTCCATCTGGAAAGATATCTCAAACAATCTTGCTAAATGACGCAGAATAAACAATGGCGTACATGTAAAGGAAAGCATCCCCAAACATCCAGTGAAGGCTTATCGTGAAAGATTTCAATCAACGATGCAATGATGGTGTGATTTTTGTAAACGTAAAGACAGCGAGTTGGATGGCGGCTCCTTTATTTTCTTTTCATTTGCCATATGGAGAGATAAAACCAATTTCACTGTGTTCTGTGTAGTTGTCTGCTAAACAAGCATATTTCTTCTTTTTAAATTTAATGTTCCTTAATGCTAAATCCTGACTGGGCTCAATTCATTGTACGTTAACACTGAATTTGTTTGGTTCTTTTAGGCTTAACAAATATGTTCTGAATGTTTCCCGGCAATTGCTGGCTCATTAGAATTGTATTGGTAGAAAACCATGAAACCATTTGTAGGAGCATGTATGGCTTTGCTCTCTGATCTGTGCATGAGTAGCTCTGTACAAACAAAACAGCAACCAAAGCATAACAACACTGCTCCACCGAACTACCAATAGTCAAAAACTCCAAAAAGGGTGTAAAAAAAGTGACCCAGTGAAACTGCGTGGCAGCAGCAGAGCTGTTATTTTATTTCATTTCATTAGGACAATTTTGCACCAATGTCGTGCACACAGTCAGCTTAAACTAAAGCTGACCTTGCTTTCAATCAGTTGGTACAGAGAGAGAAATCTCTCTATGTACTTTCTCTCTCTGCTCTTTGAAGCAGACTCACAGTCAGTGTCCACTCAGTGACTGAGCTTAGGAGAACTGAGGAGCAGTTCAAGAGGTCCAAAAGCTAAAAATGAAGTAGATATACATTTGAAAGCATTTCAGAGCAACCGGGTAAATCTAAATGACGATGAAGCTGTGTGCACCAGGTTAAAATGATTAAACTATCTCACTCTAGAAGGCAATTAAATCTCAATTAATGCCATTCATCTCCTGCAGACAGGACATCATTGGCCAAGACAGGAATGATTCACTGCAGGCATCTATACTGATGATAGGCAGAAGTCTAACCTGAGGAAGGGAACACAAACACACATACTCAAACACGTGCATTTGCAAGACCAAAGGAAAAAAAATCAGAGATTAATCATTTTCTACCACATGAAGGTTTCATAATATGAGGAGCAAGATACAGGCATACTAGTAAATACTTGTGATGTACATAACACATAATTTCTATATACACCTTCTGTCTAAATTGCTGTCAGCTTACAGCCAATATTATAGAGGTGTGACTAAAATAAAAATGCACATGACAATCATATGTATATATATCATGTAAACAAAACAAAACAAAAAAAACCCTGCAGTATTAGTATACAGATGGGTGGAATAATTCCATGTTGCCTCTGTCTCTCTCTTCTTGATAGTCTATTTACACATGCTCACTCCACTCTGCTTGTCTAATGATGTATTGTTCCATCCTCTCTCTATATTTGCTCTTCGTGTGTTGGGCTTCTACTATCATCCCCCTCATCTGCTTCACCTATCTGTTTCTCCGCACTCACACACATCAAGGAACACTGTTAGTGGGAAATTAGGTTTAGTGTGATTTTAATTTCACAATGTGACCACTGGTGCTCTGGAAAGAAGGAAGAGCAACCTCAGCCTTCAGTTATCACTCCATCTGCAGACAAGGAAGATAATGGCATTTATTAAGTTTTGAGTTTTCTTTGTTATACTATTCCCCAGGCTGCTTTTTAAAAATTTGTAAGTTGTAATCATTTTATGCATGAATGTGTGCATATTTATACTTAATGATCAAAAATAGCACAAAGTTTTGACAGCTTTTATCAATTACTCAGGTTAACCAAAAAAAGGATGTGGTCCATGCAGTGAAAATATTGCTCTAATTAGGAAGATACAAATATAGACACTGTTTGATTCCCTTAACTACAGATGTCCTTAATTACAGCTGCTTTGAAACCTTGCTGGAAGCTTGTACGGCGGTAAATGGGACTTTGAGTGACTGCATAGTGATTTTGCACGCATCCTTCAAAACATGTTAACTGCAAAAAAAAAAAAAAGGAAAAAAAAAAACATAACACTCTGTTTACATTTTCATTGAAAATTAAACTTTTGCAACACTTTTGTTGCAACACATTTGTTAAAAGACATTTACATTCCTTCAAAAGGCCCCCAAATCAGAGATCTTGTGCTGTTCTTTAATTATACTGTAAGTCTAACACAGTCCTTACATAACAAGTAAAATTATATAATAATACAATCAATTATGTTTAAAAAAGTTCCTGGAAATAGAGAAACTAGGAACTTATTATAGCAATGGAGCAGCTCTTACATAAATCTTGTGTACTCTTCTCACACTGATGTTGTCCTGCAGTACCCTCAACAAGGCTTTTAATCATCTCCACTTCAGTGTTGATATATAAATCAGCATGTCAGATTATAAGTACAGTACTCCATTTCTTGTTGCGCTAAAACAAATTATGACAGCTTTTCACCGTGCTGTGACATCTAGCTAGAGAGTGACACGCGTGGTGGCAAATTTCCCCCACCAGCAGCATCAAAGCTCCTCTATAAATACATACATAATCGCAAACACACAATGACCCATATGCAAAACAAACATACAAGCTGCTACTATATAAGAGTGAATGGAAGTGAAAAAAACACTGAAACAATTGCCCCTTTGGGACTCACAGTAGGGATTCTACATGGGAATGTGACAGAAACAAGCCTCTTAAATATGCACACATGCACAATAACAAGAAGGTTTTTCACTCGCAGTTTTCTGCATGTTTGTATTCACAAAACTCCTAACACATACTACTCAGCATGAAGCTATCTATATTATGCAACATATAGTTTAACAACGGAGAGAGTTATCCTTTAGAGTGTTACTGAAGGATATTACAAGACTTTTTTTTTTAAACTTTTGTGCCCTTTTTTCAAAGTGTTTTATTGTTATGTTGCAAATCAAGTTACCATATATGCATCTTTGTCCAAAAAAGGGTTAAATGTTGCCATGACTGATATGATTGTGTTACCATGGAGTACTCTTCTATCTCTTTTTAGCTGCATTCTCAACAATGCGTTGAGTTTATCTAAGTAAAACACCTTTTTATCTGTTTCTTTCCTGGTCAGACTTACCGAGAAAAAACAATGCCTTGGTATTTTAGGCTGAGCTGAGAGGAAATTTTAATTAGCTCACACCCTATTGTAGTATATGTTGGACTAGGTGTTACAAGTGATTACAATGAATATGAGATGTCAAAAGGTGTGTGAAAGTGGAATTCAATGCAATAATGCAGGAGAATAAGTGTGGAACGTTTGTCAATATGTGGGATCACAAAAGTATGTAAACAAAAAAGTTAATATTAACTCTTTATTCATATTAACATGTAAATATTACAGATTTTATTGAAGAAAAAGCTTTCTGCTGTGCACAAATACGATGCTGTGACGCAAACTATTTTGCTGGACTCTAGTGTTTCTTCATTTAAATCATAAAGATTTTTTTAATGCAAACAGGCAACAGCAGCACTGTGACTACTGGAAAATATGTTGCTTTGCAGGTGCAAAGTTGTTTAGCAGGGAGAAGCCTATAACAGAAGACCAGCGTACCAATGCGCTCCTATTTTATTTTATCTAATCATGGAGAGAGTGGTGGTTTAAACCGTCCTGCTCCTCACTCAAAGAGACAGACTGCGCGAAACTATCAAAAATAATAATGTAGGCCTTAAAACCATTGCTGTTTCCTCCGGGAAATTTAAGGTAGAACGGACACACGCCTAAGTCACACGCCATCACATTTAATTTTTTATTTTTTTGTATAAAAGCAAAACTATACTGCATAAACCATCCTGTAATTAATATCAATATTTTTCGTTGGCTTTGCTGAAGGGCAGCAGCATGGCCAAAAATATTATGCTATTAAGTGTATATGCATAAATGCAATATATGTAAATAAATGCAGGAAAGCCCTTTGAAATCATGGTATCAGTGGGATATAACAGTTCAAGACCAACTAAAAATGTTCACTGTGAAATAATTTTATCTACAACATTAAACGTCAAAACGTTAGTTTATGCACCGAGTCCTTGCTCTTAAAACGATCAAACGGTGCACCTTCACGTCAAGCGTGGCGCATGCATGTGGCTGAAGCATAACAATCACTGTGGGTCTCCGAAAGATGGGGGTCTTGGAGAATCAAAATTACCATCGGTCCCATAATCTTAAAAAGAAAAAAGAAAGATCAGCGCAGTGCTCCCCCCGCCCAAAATATGTTCAGATTTATTTTTACTCTTATACAAGTAACTTATGGTCCGTTACTGAACAGAATGATAAAGCCACCCAAAACCGTCACAAACTGCTGAATGATTGCTGCTCTAGTGATCAGTCACTTCATATCTGAAAATGAAAACAAGGGATTAAAAGGATCCCCTAATGTGCTGGTTTGACACTGGGGTGACTTGTTATTGTTGCCTTTAAGCTGCAATAATAAAACTGTCTTATCCCGCCATTGGAGACCCACCGTTTGTTTTAATTTGCAGAAGATACAGTATCCACTGGGCAGCCAAAATCAGTTCTAGCCAAATGAGACTTGGGATTTTTGCCTAAAATACTAGCAATTTAAAAGAAAAAATCAAGTCTAATTAGAAAAAGTGCCTTAGACAGATGTTAAACTTACCAGCTTGGTTAATGGGAATTCCCTTTACATCCTACTGCAGGTGTCGGTGCGCTGCGCTTTCTCGAGCACTGGACCCCCGATTCACTCCAGCGCTCTCCAGGACAGCCGGCTGTCAGCCAAAAACGTGACCAGAATAATTTGCCTCCGTTTTGTCATAAATATTACAGCGGGAGGGGGGGAAACCCTTCACGGCTGCAGATACTGGACGCAGCCAGTGGCTGCTGTGCGCTCACGAATAAGGTAAGATGACAGTGTCTTGGCGTTTTTCTTAGAATCTCCAATTCAACAAGGCGCGCTACACCTGTCCACTTTTATTCCACTGACTTGTACAGCATCCCACGCAAGGACCGGCCAAACGCATGATCATGCGCTAACCGCTCGCTGGAACGCAGTCGCCGCTCCATCCCAGCGACCAATACGGTGATCTGCAAAGCGGAGGGTGGAGGGAGGATGGAGAGGGGTTTTCGTTGGAAGGGGTGGAGACAGGGATGCAGGAGGAGCAGTGGGGGGCTGGGGTGTGCGTGTGTGTGATGGTAGCCTTTCACAAGGACGACCTGAAATTCCTCAAGGGTGAACGCTCTTCTGTAGTAATTCAGTGAGATTTCCCAGTCTCCTACCCTCCCTCTCCCAAACATTAGGCACACTTCACATGTCTCCCTCAGAGGAAAATGACTGGATATTTTCTTGACATGATAATATCACTGCCCCCCCCCCATCCTCTTCACCATTGTGAAGGAGGCTATTTGAGGGTCTGTCTGTCTTCGCTGCACTGGGGGGCTGTACAGTGAATGTCTGCCCAGCTCATGTCAGATTCAAATTTTTCACATGCATGCTGCTGGTGCTGCTGGTGGATGAGCTGGTTAAAGAACAGATTCATGAAGTTTGACACCATATATCACATGAGATTATCATCCATCGCAAGGTGCATCCTTCTATCTAGTGTACTCTAAACACTGTCATTAGCTCTGTGCAGGGATCAAGGTCACCGACTGTTAAATTTGTGACCTTGAGAACACAATAAATATAAGGTCCCTTGTCACTGCATTTCTTACGCAGGCGTTTGTTTCTGCAAGGGCTTAAATTACAATGCAAGTATTGTCAGATAATGTGTAAAGGTGGATTTAGATAAAAAGGTATGTGCACTTGGAGTCTCTGAGGGCAACCAGGGCAGCTGATGTCAGCTGTTCATTGTTCATGAACTCCCACAGGGGGATGTGTGCGCAAATCCCCAAAAATAAACCATTAAAGCATTTTTTCATGTTTGTATGCACTAGAAAACCAAACTGATTACGAAACACATTTTGAATAGTTTTGAACATTTTACACCTGCATCTGAAATTTCTGCGTTTGACTCGCATATGCTGGAGGAATACAGATGTAACAGCTGGTGGAATCATTTCTGTGTATCTAACCTTGAATGAGAAACCTTTAAAAAAACAAACAGAATCAGTGTACACAATTGCACCACCCATTTTATTTAATGCTTAGGTTTAGTCTAGTTTTTATTAGTTTGAGTGTTAGTTTTGATCTTTTTTAATTATTATTATATGGAGGGCCTTTGCCAGAGGCAAGACTTCAGAAATCAGTATGGCAGTCAGTTGCCATATTCAAAGGATGAAAAGGCATGATGAAAAAACAGCAATAAGACAGAATTGGTCTGCTATTGGTGTCTGATTGAATGGGGTTAAATTAGCATTTACATGCATCTGTTTGTGCTAACTAGGTGATTAACTGTCATAAATCAACAAATCTGCTGTCCTCTTTTGCAAATCTATTGGTGTTTACATGCACAGAAATTCAGATTAACTGCTTACATTCAGAGTCCAGCAAGAACCTCATAGATCTGAAACAGAAATTCCTCCACAAATAGTGGTATAATTGCTGCAGGAGAGCAATTTAACTACAAAATGACACAGGTGCTCGGCGACTTGCTTTAATGTAAGAATATAACCACAATACAACCAGCTGACGAGTCCCTGAGTGCAAATTGATATGTCTAAGACAAATTGTGCTCATCAGTGCAGACTGACTTAGTTTGACTGAAACATGTTGGGAATCTGTCTGCGTTAAATTAGATGGCATTTTCTTTTTCACCAATCTGTCTGAGATTGATGGCATTCAGTCCAACTCAGACCCGGATTGTTCTGACACAGGTTGCCTCCCACCAGGCAAGCTGTGCAATCATCTTGTATTCAAAAGTGGTCACTTAGAGGTTGACAGTGTTGTAAGTTCAACCTCTGGGCAACCAGTTGGTTGGTTGGGGTTAGCACAGTGTTGTTTCTTTTGTTTTATTTATTTATTTTTTGCATATTTATCACTCCTTCATCCCACCAAACATATTTAACCTGTGCCACGTGCCACCCCATTTTCTCAATAGCCTAGATTTTTCTTTTCACTACACCTCAAATTCTACAGGACACCAAGGGCACCCTGTGAGCTCACAGCTGCATCTCTTTTTTTTTTTTTTTTTTTTAAAAAAAAAAAAAAAAAAAAACAACAGTAAATTGCCCTTGGTAGCAATCTGAATCTCTTGTGAAAACACGCGAATGCAATGCTAGGCAGTCATTACAAGCATCTGCCAAACACCCACATACCATATGCCTGTGTCACTTAGCCAAGGAAAAACAGACACCACACCTAAATATGCACACACAACTCTAGAAAGCAAAATAAATATAACTATAAGTACCAAACCATAATTTGCATGTGTCTGTTTCTGAGCTGAGATGGCACAGGCACGTACACACACTCACTAACAGTGTGGCTCAGACACTTAAGCCCATACAGCTGTATGACACTGCGAGAGAACTGTGGTGCCCAGATTCAAGCACCAATCACAACAAGAACCGGTGCACACAGAAATTCGGCATCATTGCACTTTATCGTGCATTTGTAATTCCCACAGCAACCCAGCAGTTATGATGAACTCTGTATATTTACTATTTTGATATATCAAACATCTGCTGTGTGTACTCCATTAGCTCATCCATTTTACTGATTTCCTATATTTCCAACAATGCCTTTTCAGAGCACAGAGGAACGGGCCGTGATCTTGCTCCACACAGCTGAGGGTTAAGAAGAAACTTCAACAAAAGCAGTGCATCACGTTGCTTCCAGTTGAGAAACTCAAAACATGACCTATGATTTAGTCTATAGAGGATTGCACATATCTCCTTCCTCTACAGAGTTCTTTCCATTTGTTTTTAAATGTCATTTCAAAATGATAAGACTAAAAATAAACCATTTCTCTTTGATTTTAAGGGTTGATATCCAAATATGACATTTTTCTCTGATGTGTTAGAAAAAGTTTCCTGTCAGGCTTTTACTTAAGCTGCCTTGGAAACATCTCAGGTTGTCTACCTTTGACTAATTATCCCCTGGAACAAAAAAAATAAAAAAAATAAAATGCACCCCAGAACACAAAGACTGCATCTATAGGATCTAAGGATATTTCCAGTAATGTACAGCTATTTACTGATTTCATTGCCAGAAAATTATTTTCCCTACAGTCACCAAATCATTTTAAAGTGTGGTGAATATAACATCTACATCATGTTGACATACAACTTTTATGGGTGCAATCATATGCATTAGTTTGTGCATTTACAGTAGTTTCATGTTGTGGATTTCTGAGTACATCCGCGTCCTCTCTGACAGCAGGTGGAGCAGTGAGGTGGTCCATCTCTCCGTCTGTCTAGTGTAGTTTCAAGGACACTGGCATGAGTTCTGGTAAATCTGGAAAAAAGTCAAGACCTGGGGTCTAGCCTAGCTTCAGCCTTGATGACTAGTCAACGGAGAAAGTGGGTGGGCCTGGTCCCATTAAGACCACAACTCATATGCATGCTAGATCCTGCAGAGAGAGTACAACTGGCTTTTTATAGTTCAACTTTTTTCAATGACAAATTAATAGTATTGTAAGTCTCAGTTTATGGAATTGTTTTAGTGAAGTTGGTTTTACACTGACAAAGTTATTGACCGAAAAGTGGTGAAAAAAGAAAGCTCAAAGGAATAAAGTATTCATAATTCATAAGAGTGATAAGAATGTCTGCCAAATGTTACCACAATCCATCCAGTAGTTGATGAGATATTTTGGCTAAAAACAAAAAAGGTCAGCATCATGATGGTGCTTGAGGAAAGGTCAGGGGATCAGATGACTCTGTGGAATAAAAAAAAAAAAACATGTCTGGGCTAGCATGTATCAGCCTGCAGCTATTAATTCATTAAGGTTTTGAGCTATTCATTAGGACTAATAAACATTTAAGGACTGAATGAATATGTGTACAAAACTTTGTGGACCTCTCTTGAGTAGTAAGCTATTTCATTTTTAACCATAAATGTCAAAATGATGGTGTTCCCAGAGGAAATGTCAGAGATTGCAAAAGTTAGAATCATTTATCCTCTGGGGGAAAAAGTTGGTTAAAAAAAAAAAGGGTTCATATTAGTCTGGTTCATGGTTTCAGATACATTCACCTGCCATTAGGTAGTCATTAGGTACTTATTGTCAGTAGTGGGTTCGACCCCCTTTTGCCTTCAGAACTGCTTTAATTATTCATAGCATAGATTCAACAAGGTGCTGGAAACATTCCTCGGAGATTTCAGTCCATGTTGACATGATAGCGTCACACGGTTGCTGCAGATTTGTTGGCCGTTTCACCACATCCCAAAGGTGCTCTACTGGATTGAGATCTGATGACTGTGGAGGTCATTTGAGTACTGTCAACTCAGTGTCATGTTCAAGAAACCAGTTTGAGGTGATTTGAGCTTTGTGACATGAGAAGATGCACTGCAGTTATAAAGGGATGGCTATGGTCAGCAATAATACTCAGGTAGGCTTTGGCATTTAAGCGATGCTCAGCTGGTACTAAGGGGCTCAAAGTGTGCCAAGAAAATATCTGCCTCACCATTACACCACCAACAGTAGCCTGAACTGTTGGTACAAGGCAGCATGGATCAATGCTTTCATGTTCCTACACTAAATGAGATTTGTTAAAAAAAAAACAAACACTTGTCAGTCCGGTTGACGGTAAATGAAATTGTATGTATTAATTTGCACTTTCTCCCTTGTGTTAACATAATCCTTCAATAAACACAATAAACCGCTATGAAATATTAGCAGGCTCTCAGGATAGTAGCAAGCATTTTCCAAGATGCAAATACTGACTTTTAAGCACACAGAACAGCGGTTAATAAATCAAGAATGTATTTTAGACATGCTCAGGCACTAATTTGAATTCAGGCTCAGTTGGGTATGCCCTTAAAAATGATAAAAAGCCCTTATAGCTGATCTTATTAAAGTCATGTACAGAAACAGCTGGAGTGTCCTATAAATGAAAATGCTGCAATGTCTCACAGTGTCACGAAAGCACCACTTCCGGCTCAAATGAGAAATAGCATAAGAGGCAAGACTGATAAGAAAGATCCCAGAGGACAAAAATAAATAAAACCAATTTGAAAAAGGAATCTGCTATGATGGAATTCCAAATAAAAGATCAGAGAGCAGCTAAGTTTGACGCAGACAAGCACATAAAAAATAGGAAAGTAGATAAAATTAACTCTCAAAATGCGTAACCTGGTAACTGTATGCATGAGGCAGAATATAGAGGCAAAGGAGACACATAAAGGAAAGATGCATTGTTTTAAAAAAAAAAAAAAAAATGAAGCCACTGTGGCTTGACAAAATGACCTTGAGCTGAGGTTTGACTGAGGCAAAAGCTAAAGCCAAGACGCAGGGCAGACAGAAAGGATTATGGGTGAGGTGGCATGAGAAAAACTATGAAGAGAAGTGAAGAGTGGGAGAGAGAGAGAAAGAAAGAAAGAAAGAAAGAAAGAAAGAAAGAAAGAAAGAAAGAAAGAAAGAAAGAAAGAAAGAAAGAAAGAAAGAAAGAAAGAAAGAAAGAAAGAAAGAAAGAAAGAAAGACCCCAGAGAATCTGTTGTAGCTATTTGATTAGAATCCAGCTAATTACAGTCCTGTATTATGAATACAGAGAAGCAAATTTACCTTTTGCCAGCATAAAGAAGGGGAAACAGGGCACAGGGAGACATCTCACAAAATGCCACCTAAAAGGAGTATTTGTCTAAGCTCATGGAGTTTTGCCTACGGAGGGGGTAGACCGACAGCTTGGTTCACCCTCTCATTAGCGTATCCAGGAAGTAGCCCTGGACCTGCACCATGGGTCTAATGACTGTGCCACCATGACTGTGTGACCTGCCAGAGCTGGGATTTGGTGGCCCTGTAAACTATAATTTTCTTGATGTTGTATTCCCACTGTGAGTCTACTGGCTGCTTCTTTTCAAGTAAGTCTAATGGGCTGTGAAATTAATTTTATCTCTGCTCACAATATGGCTACAGAACAATTCTGGACTATCGCGTCTCCCTAAAGGCTGGGTTTGGAAAATGTATTTTCACTCTAAATTACAGTGCAGCCATTACAAAATACTCAGTTCCTAAGATGACATGAGCATAGTGAAGAACGTGAGTAGGTTTCAGCAAGAGAAGCAAGTCTTCTCATTTGATTGGATGATATTTTTGTGTGGCATACACAAGTGGGCACAGGTGTCTGCATGACTACACATTCACCTGTGCTCCTGCAGTCAAATTCAGTCAAGACATTCGTGGTTTGATTGAACCACAAAGGGACCGTGTGATGGATGGAAGATGAGACGCGCAATGACCTGTCACTTCAATCCCCCCTGCTTCTACACTCAGACCCTTTCTTTCCTGACCCCCCGCCTGTGCAGTCTGTTCTCCCTGCGCGGCATCTGACATCCACAGTCCTGTCTTCATTCCAGCCTCCTGTTCCTCATCCACACATATGGCCTGTCACTTCCCTCCACAATCCTAACTTAGCTAACTTTCCAAGCACCAACAGCAGGCCTTCCTCTATCCCACCTGCATTTATGCATGCACAATCCTGATAACTACTTCCTGTCTACAGCTCAAACATTTTGTACAGTTTGCTAATACTACAAACTGGTATATTTTTTTGAACACTTTTTTCTTTTTGCACCTTAGGGTGCTATTTGTTTCAGCGTGAAAATATTACTTGAAGCCTGCCACATATAATGTTCTGAATACGAGAGAAGAAACCCCAGAGCTTAGTTATCCAAACCGATACATCCTCTCAGACAACTCACATACATCCATCTACACAGACGAGAGAGAAATAATCTTCTGTCTCTTCTCATCAGTCTTCCATCCTGATTAAACGACAGTTTCTCTGCTTCAGTGTCATCGCTTTCTCTGCCTTTGATTGTTGAGCTGTTGCAAGGTCAGGCAATGGGAGCTTTACTTTTACAAATTTCAATGAATCAATGCGCAATTAATTAGGGATGCTGTAGTGGTTGCATGAGAAAGGAAGTTACTGAAGTAATGATCCCATGGGCCCAGAGCTACAGTACAGTTTGAGTGACTAAGGGAATGCATATTTTATCTGATGATTGTTTTGTGTTAAACTTGTTACCAAAATGGATTGGTAGAACAATAAACTAAGAATAAACTTGTCATGGTCCTGTGTCATGCACCCAGGAGTTTTGAGTTTGAATTTGAATTCTTGACAGTTATTTGATTTTGATTCAATTTTCAAGTTCCTAGTTCTTTGTTTCAGCTCCTGTTTATTGGCATTGGTACTGTATGTGCCTTGCCTTAGGATTACCATCATCCTGATTAGTTTCAGCTGTCTCTTGTTAACCAGATGTTTTCAGTCCCCCTGACTGCCCTCTGTGTCATGTCTGTGTATTGAAAGCTTCAGTTTCCCCTTGTCCTTTGTTGTGGTGTCTGTGTTGTCTCCCCATTGTGCTCTCTGCTAGTATTTGGATTTTGTTATACTCTGCTTGTGGACTTTGTTTTTGTGGACCTATCATCAACCTAATTAAATGTTCACATTTTATAACTCTTGCCTGTTGTGGAGTCTTCTGCAAAACATCACAAAACTATTCAAAATTAAAACTGAAATATGACCTAAAGTTTTTTTTTTTGTTTTGTTTTTTGTAATATTACTGTAAGAGGCATTTTTCATGCTGGGTTTTAGATTTGTTCCTAAAAGGTGCAACTAAACTGTAATGTATAACCACTCAATTTATCATGTGAATATTGCTTTAAGACAGTCTTTGGAAATTTCTTTTGTCATATTTAACTATTAGTAATCGCTAATATTATTAATAATTATTCCTAATGCCACACCTGTCCTAAGTAAGATAACTCAAATGTACTGGACTCACATGAACAGGTGCATCCAGGTTTGGTTAAAAGTTAAACACTATAATGCTCATGGTGTAACCTCAAGCTGCAACTACATTTGCCAAAGACATTGTACCTTCAGGTTGTTTACTATCTGCTGTGATAAGCCCTATTATAAAAGCAAAGCTTGAATTCAGCTCTGAAAACAATTAAACATGTTGAATAGACTCGTTTATTTTGGCCCGAGAGTGAACAAGCAAAGAAGCTGAACATGCTCAGAGATTTTTATTCAAACTGTTGGCTGGAAAACCGAAGAATGTCAATAATCTCTATATTGCCTACCACAAAAAATAATAATTAAAAAAAGCATTCTGTTTGAGCACAAAACTTTGGAAAAACAGAGCAAGCTGTGTATTTTTGCTGTTTATTTGCAAGCAGCCGTTTCTGTTAATTCTACAGATGTGGCAGATGAGTATTTGATTTAGCAACTTTAATATTAGTACATAACGTCTAAGGACACTTAGACTAAGCTGTAGGAAGGAAGACTGTTGTAGAGTTAGGCCTTAAAGCAGAGTAATAATGTTTGAGTATTTTGATGCACTTTATTTTGTAGCATAAAGGTGTCTAGAAAAAAGGAAAACCAAAACAAAAGGGAGAGCTGCATGAGTACCAATGTCTATTTTCAAAGTCCCCACCACCTAAAAAATATTAGCATAGAGACAAAACTACAAAAAAATGTGTCTTTGTCCCAAACATTATGGAAGGTACTGTATTCAGAGCTTTCTGAAACTGAAACTGCATAATTTTACTGCACAGTAAAGGCTTAATTTTTTTTTTCAAATTTGTGTCTGTGACTAAAATAAGCTATATAAAAAGTTATCATCAGGTGGCTCACGCTGTAAGCTGGAGTCCATCTTGCCCCACTTCTACATGACACTATAGGTCTAGGTGTTACACCAGCACCAGTGAGCAGGAAGTGCCTTACAGGATCCTATCTTATTGCCATCTCCCCAACTGTTCCAATAACTAACAATTTTCACCACTTTGCTTCCTAGTCAGCTGCAAAATTATAGATTGCAGATTTGTGAAGAGTGAAGAGAGGGAAGTGGATCACTGGAGGGGAGAAAGATTGAAGGAAGGAGGTGAAAGATGGGAGAGACAGTAATGGTTAGGGAGAGCTCAGAAACTGAAAACATCTCAGGCCATCAGTAGTTTGAGCATAAATTGAAATAGAGTACGGCCTTCAGAATGACAGCAGGGAAAGATGAGAAATGGCATATGCTAAATGAGGCTTAAATGCCTCAGGTATCCCCTGAGAGGGTTTTAATAATGCTCAGACATTGTGACACTCAGATGGCCCATGCACATCCTTTCCATAATGAAGAGAATATGCTAATAGCTGACTCATCTGCTGGAAGAAAAATTAAAGAAAGTAAACAACACCTTTGGTGCTCTCTGTTTATCGAGAAGATGGACAAGCGAGGAGACAAAGTGAGAAAGTAGTGAGGCAGCTTGGAGGGAAGTAGCTCTGCAGAAAATTAACAGTTGTTCCATTCAAAACAATGCCAAAATTATCTGTGTAGTTTAGCTTCATTGCGCATTTTAACTTTTTAAAATTTGACATTTTTTGAAACACTCTGAAGCAAAATCTATCGCGCATACAATTCTGGATTTAAAGCCAACAAAATATGAGATGAACAGTGATAGGATTGTGTTTCTAATTGAAACTGCTCTGTGTGAAAGTTTTCAGCACAGCCAGGAGGGCACAGAAGTTAACCTAAATGCTCAGATCAATAGACTAAATAATAAATGCTTACACAGGCACAACTGCGAGAGCTCAAGTGAAAGACTTACAGGACAGAAAGAAGGTCTGATGCCAAGTCCACACTCAAACTCCAGGAGATAAAATAGATAAAACAAGGGGTCAAAGCATTGAGAGAACCTGCTGGGAACAGCACACATAAGCTTTGCAGTAATCCCACGGCACATGTATTTTTCATTTTCCTCCTGACACTTCAGCATGTGCATAGAGATGAACAATCTGCACCTAAATAGGAGGACCCACACACACGAATGGATCCCGGGTTTTGCCTGATGAGCAATGTGTGCATGTACGTAGGATAGAAGTAAAGATAGAATTGATATGGATCATATGCTAATATGGCTGAGAGGCTAAAAGTGAGATTGAGCACATTTCTAGCATGTTTCATTGCTATAGCAACAGCCTTTGTACTTGTGGAGGGAAGTGGGTGGCAGAAAAAAGAGCAAGAGTGAGAGTGAGAGGAGTGACAGAGAGAGAGAGAGAGAGACTTTGGCTTGCCTCTCCTTCTTGGCGAGGTTCTACCAATCCAGCTCTCTGCCAACCCAAGACCCTGGGGCTTTAGGCAGTCAAGGTCACTGAAGAGGAAAAGTGAACAACTCCTGAGCGTGTTTCTGCATACTTCTAATCCAAGAGAGGCAAGAAAGGGCAGTTCTGGCTCACACAGGCAGAGGGAGCCACTATTGTATTCACTACATGTGCATGATCATGCGCTGCAAGACCCCACTGCACATGAGTAGAAGGATCATATTGTTTTAAAAAATACCCTTGAAGGGTCACGATCGAAAGCGCAAAAAACAAAACAGACATTTAATCCTCATTGTCTTCGTATGGAGGGCATTCTTGAAAGAGTCCAAGCTTTAGAGAGTGAACAATAAACCAGCTACCCCATCTTTAAATTTTTTACATCATCTTTACATCATAGTCTCAAGGATATTGAGACTATTTTGCCAGCAGTACTGCTTTTGTGGTGGAAATTACAATAGCATATATACAGCTTTGCACATAAATGCAGCACAGTGCAATCTTAGTTCATATTAAGTTACAGTTCACTTATATTTAACATTCAAACTCAAATCTGTGAAGGATGACCTTGAATCGCAAAAAATCGGAGTGCGTATGTCTGTTTTGGCGTTCAGGGAGAGAGCCCTTAAGACCCCCAGGGGTAGGAGAGCGAATATGAAATTAGCTATGTTTATTAAAGGCCCCCTTGTTCCACAGAGCCACAATTTAGCAGTCAGTCTTCTACATAAGCTCACCCCCCTGCGACTCTCTTCACATGTCCTTCCAAAGACTTGTGAGACGGCTCTAAAGGCTTTGGTGCCTTGTGTAAAGCTGACTGTTACGGCTGCTGAAATCAGCGATGGCTGCTATTTTTGGGAGATGTGAAATCTATCTGTAGCACTCCAATCATGAAAAAATACACATGCGTGTGCGCTGTTCATCCACACTCACACACGCGCAAAGATAAGCATGCACAAAACAGATAAGAGGAGTTGAGCCGATTGAGAGATAACAAGATAAATAAATGAGTTAACTCACACATCATTGCTACACGAGGTGTTGAATTTCTATGTTTTGTGTGATTTGTGTTTGAGTAAAAGAAAGCATTTTCAAGAATCTGAAAGTAGGTCAGTCAAAAAAAAAAAAAAAAAAAAGAGTTGTGTGGATGATGAAACTTCAATGCTCCTGGCCTAGTGCAGGTAACTAACTGACAGCGGGAAGGCTCAAAGGGTGCTGGTGTGTTATGATATGTAAAAGTATTTAAGAACATTTATATTTAATACCAAAAATAGTTACCAATTTGCGCACAGTAGGCTTCTATATATGCAATTTTAAAAGGAGCCTTTAAAATTTTTTAAAGCAATCTTATCAAATTTTGTTGCTAATTTATTGTTGCAAAAAACTGTGGACTGTACATTTATACTTGCTCTTTGTGTTGTTTCTGAACGTATATAATAGACACATGAACTCAAATGCTACATGCATTTTAATGTAAATATTTCTGTAGTGTAACTCATACAGCAACAGCTCCATGTTTAAGCATGACAACGATCCCAAACACACTGCCAATGCAGTAAAAGCAAACCTGGACAGAAAAACGTACAATGAAACACTATCAGTCATGGATCAGCCTCCCCAGAGCCCGGACCTCAACATTACTGAAGCAATGTGGGATCATCTTGACAGAGAACAGAACAAAAGGCAGCCAACATCCAAAGAAGAGCTTTGAATGTCCTTCAAGATGCCTGGAGAACTATTCCTGAAGACCTTTAAGCACATTAGAATTGTACAAACTCTGTTTTTGCCTCATATATTTCTTTCTATGTATGCAAATGTCTTAAATTGCTGAACCTATGTCACATTTTCCAAGCAAAATAAAATGAAATGAGGGGTGGCTCAAGACTTTTGCAGAGCAGTGTAAAACTGTTAATGGGGTTGTTTTGCTCGGTTATATTGCTAATAAGTCCTCTGCGCTTGTTCTTAAAATGTTGATTGTGAGGCCTTTAATTGTAATAGAGTATTTTTGTATACTTAGAATCATGGGATAGTGTGCATCAACCATTTGGAGAAGGCCGTTTCCTATTACAACATGATAATGAATCTCTGTACAGTCCAGACAGCAACTCCAAGGTCTAAAAACTTTTGTACTTCTTTAATTGAAAAGACTATAGTTACTGTGTCTCTGGCACATATGGTAATTCCACCGAATGTTAAAAACATGAATATCAAACAATTTCAGCCTTCAGTTAAAATGCCGACATTACTCTTAGATGTCTAGATGGCGGCATTTTAGTGTGACGTTGCAACACAGTGCACCGTGGCACTCTGTGCCCTTTTCCTAAGCAAATGACAACCTTTTCCACATATTCATTTTTATATCCACAGTCACTGTCAACATGTCACAGCCACGTCCTTGTCAGAATGTGCAGAACTTGTTACAGCAGCCGCACAGCCCCTGATAAACACACACAAGCCTAAAGCACGATACGGGGCTAAGATAATGTTGGAATTTAAGTAAGAGGAAGAGATGATGAAGCTATGTGAGGCCAGCTGGAGTGTGATGAAACTGATATGGAATCAGGGAGTCTCGAACCAGGGGAAATCAAGCGAGGGCAGGAAGCATGGAGAAACCAAGGGAGGAGGAGCCGTGGCCAACAAGTAGAAAATCCTCTCATTAATAAAATCCACTGATGAAATTGAAACATGTAATCAGTCACACACACCTACACACGCGCGCTTAATTTCTTATCTCGTCTCCGCTGACAAAATTATGTAGTGAATTTCTTTGATTAGAAATCTTCTATTTATGTGCAGACACAGATCATATGAAGAAAGTGAATATCATCATTACTTAACACTCACTTTTAAATTTAAGTTGTGGAAAGGTCATTACTTCTGAGTGCAGTATAGAGTATGCTAACCTGTTTTCAGACGCTTTAGGTTTAAAGCTAAAAGTGACTCATTGCTAAATGAAAACATACAACAGCTTTGTTTTTACTCAGACATTTGGTTTAATAGAAATGCTTATTAAAATGTTCCACAAACAAAAAATTTTGTACCACACAGAAAACACACGCTTATACGCTCAACACACTATAAAAATACATTTAAAAATAGCACCTTTTCTCTGGTAGGTAAACAAGCAGGCATTAACAGTAACACAACTCCCCACAAATAATCATAAAACACAGTATGTACAAAATATTGGCAGAATATTGTGCTTGATTCTTCATATTAAACAGATATGATAAAACTATATTCAAAATAATAACCCAATATATTTGTGCTTGCATAGTTATGACTGTGTAGAGAAGTGTGAGGAGTGTTTTGGGGAATCTGCTGGCTAGAGTTTCATTTAACTTTAACACAGACGCCATTGGAACAGGTACGCTCAGCTCTTAAAGGTGCAGTGCAGTAAGAAAACAGGAAATCGCTGTTTCTGAACGTCTGGTGTTCAGGCTGAGGCTAGCTGTATACATTTCAAGCTTTTTCTTTGTTCAGGGCACGTACAGTACTGGTACTGTATGTGTATGAAGTGTATGAAGTTATCTAAACCTAAATACTCTCTGCATTTAACACGTGATGTCATTGTTCTTTAAAGGCAGTTTTTATTAAGGGGGTGGAAGAGTTTACCTGTTAATGGTTTTAGCATTTTAAATCAATTCATATAAGTCACAATTTCTTCTAGGTTTTTTCTTGTTTTTAATTTCATTGAAATAATGACACTAATTTCTGTTAATTTTCTCGAAGTTTTTATTGCCTTGTGCTTTTTTAGCTTTATCTTTAAGAGAGACACTCTATGCACTACTGTTTACTATACTTTATTTTTGGTCTACTTTTGGTCTATTATTATAGTGCTGTTTACTAAACTCTATTTTTGGTCAATTATTTTTGGATTTGTATTTCTATGAACAGAGCTTGTAAAGGGTTGCATTTTTTTTTTTCTGGTGTTAAATTTCAAAATAAAAGCACAAAAAAATTAACTGACTGTGAAATGTTTAGCAATTTCTTTCAGGTAATAAGTGAGATCACAGGCATCGTGTAAATGATCAATAATGATTTCAAACTGCAAACAACAGTCTTCATCAACCACCTCCAAGTTACTGAACCATACTGAGCTTCACCAAACTGGTAATACTGCTGTACGGTGAGTTTGGTAGTTTGTCATCAACACCAGTGTGCTATATGAACTGCACCCAATACTGTGGCAAAGTTAAACTGAGATCGTGAAGTCAGGTAAACAAGCCAAGACACTGGATTTCAGTGTGCAAATGTATTTTTTTTTTTTAAACAAAGTATTTTAACCTAATAAACACTATGAGGCACTGCGGTCTCCCTTTTTTAGCAGGGTAAAGTTTGGTTGGGTTAAAAAAAAAAAAACAATAAATAAACAAAAACAAAACCACTGACATTTGACATAATGATCTACAAAAGCCTAACATTCTGTGGTGGAGGACGAGTGGGCCACAATCATCGTGCTGTCTTTAAGGGAGGAGGACCTGCACAAATGATCATTTGTTAGCTTGCATACATTGAATACTTGACTTAAACTAGTGTGTCTGTGTTTCTATTTGTACCTTCAGCCTCCCCAAGACAGGTCTCTTCGCACTCCTCCAGGTGAAGGAAACGGTTGTCGTTTCCTTCACAGCCACTGTAGATGAAGGGCCTGCAGGCTTGAACCTGACTGTTAAAGTACCAGCGCAGAGTGTATTTTCCACAGCTTCCCTCATCCATGGGCAGCAGGCACAGGTCTGCTGGAGCTGCAGAACACATGCACACGTGTGAAACTTGTGCATTTACAGACGCAAAGAAAATGAGAACAAGGCAGGCCAGGCAGACAGGATCAGCGGGAATAAGAAGCAGCAGAAAACAAGGTCTTGAAATCATCAATCTTCCTTGTTTTTGTCTTATTTTGTTGGACGCATGCTTGCCTTTAATAATAATGTATGACACCCTTAAAAAAAAAAAAGGACAACAGCAAAACAGCCAATGCACCCTGAGACATACACAGAGAGCCAGAGACCAGATGGACAGACGTAAGGCTGAATAAATCCCCAAACAGGATGACGCGAATGAGCTGGTTTACCTTCCCCTTTGACTCTCCTCTTGGACCTGACTGTTCTGGACTTGACTGCTTTCAGTTGTGTAACTTTGACTGCTTTCTGATCATCAGCTGTTGCCTGATCGTCAGCACTTGCTGATTTGTTAGGTTCAACTCTGACTGTTTTCTCAGATTTCTTTCTGTCAACCTCACCTGTCGACACACACACACACACACAGAAACACAGAACATCCACACACAAATGCACAGACACACCAAAGAAACACAGCAAACAGCACAGATACAATCAATAGAAAATTTCTAAACAAAATGGCAATGTTAACAGGGGATAAAGACTGACAATCCATGCTGTCAACATGAAAGGTCACAGGCTCTGGATGGTGTGGGCTTGTAGGAGGCTGTGTGATAAACACTCAAGGGCAATACAGTCTCATTATGATGAAATGAATACAAATTGAAAAGCAGGCACATAAGATAAGCTGCTTCACCAGCACAGACTAGACTGGGGTTTCTGAGCACAAATTTGGCACGCCATTTTGGGTTTAACACATGAAATAGAAAACTTTGTAGCACATTTAATAAACCTGGCAAATGTTAGGGTCATAGTTAAGTGACTAAAAACTGAATAAAATAATTGAACTTCAAGTTCTTAATCTCATGCTGTGGCTCTTTCATAACAACAGTTTAGTGCGGACCACTACAGTCAAAACAAGATTATTAATTCCATCTGCAGTGGTTTTTATGTTGGGAGCGCAGTATCAGGGTTCCCTGATAGAGTCAATAAATATGCGAACATGACTCAGCTCTGTAAAGTGTTTTACAGCATCATGGACTGCAAGTTCAAAATTATGATGCAGTGACTGATAGTCAGGTTAGAGTTGATCTTTTTACATGGGAGCATGTCTGGTCCTCTGTATCGGCCCAACACGACAGCTGCACCACCACTTGCAAAGCCCGCAAACCGTGCATGTAACATTTCTTCAGAGATGCCCTTCATAGCAAGGGTTTCTAACTGCAGGATATCACAGGCAGGAGCCACAATGCTTAACCGCAATTCAGCAAGCTGGAATAAGAAGCTGCACATCTCACCTTTGTAGAGAATTCTGATGTAAATGATATTTACGTCTGTGTTTGACGCCCGGTAGTAATATTTCTAAGACTTTTTTTTGTGCGTCTCCTATAAAATCTGATGCTCTGAATTCTTTTAATTTCTCTTTTATTTAGTTAGTTTTCACTCTGAAACAGCAGCATTATAATGGTGGCATAATCAGTTGGAACGGAACAAGATCCAATGAGACACCGGATCATCTCCCATATGTAAACAACAGCAAAAGTATTTAATGCAATCACTCAACAACCACTGATTTTTCCTAGTTGCAAGGAAACTGCTAATCTATTTTTACTCTACTGTGTCTGACACTTGACAGAATAAATGATGGCAGCAGATATGACACTGATTCACTCAGACATAGCATGAGTTGATGAGCAGGCACGGACCTGGGTTGCAAAGTGGCTTTCAGCTGCAAAGCAGCTGTAGGCAGACTAGAAGCAGCTTAAACAGCTATATGAAATTTGCCAAGTGAATACACAGAAGGCCATCAACTGAGCCTTATTTTACTCCATTATAATGTGGGCATATTCAGTCATGACGGACAAAAATATGAATTTACTGCTGAAGCTGATGTAGTTTCTTAATAAGTTTAAAGATACTGTTCTCACTTCACCAACTTTCATGATACTATGTCATGCTGCTTTACTAGCTCACTGTAAGAAAACATTGAAAATAATATGAAAGAGAAACTACCATCACTCTGGTTGGCTGAGGGAGATGTGAAGTAGAGCATCTCCTCCAAGGGGTCATCATAGGCCTCAACGGAGTAGATGTGCTCATAGTCTGGGTCATTGGTATTTACCACCACATGCAGTTCACGGCCTGAAAGAAGAACAACATCATGCAGGATCACCAGAGGTCCTTCCCTTCAATCTGACAACCTCCAAGTTTTGGATTGAAAAAGGCCTGACAAATAACTGACCTCAGTAATGCAGAGCCTATACTCTGTTTCACTGAGGCGTTTGTCTTAATGTGATTAGACATACATATTATTTTGTCAGTGGAACACAAATGGCATTCTCTGTTTTCTTGATGAGAAAACCACCCAAATGCTCGGAGTTCTCCAAACACAGCATGACCGGTTAAATGTGTTTGTTAGGACAGACACACAAGACAGACTGAAAGGAAACACTCACCCTCCTCACCCTTCAGCACCAATTGTTGCTTTGGCGTAGGCAGAGCCCTGAGTGGTGGGTACCGAATGTTTGGGCCCGATCCTGGGAGAGCCAGATAGGACAGGGAGCAAAGAGGGACACCAAGACGAGCACAGGCAGAATTCAGAAAGCAAGAGGGACAGGGTAAATGTTACACAAGGGAGAAAAGTGGGGTTGGAAAAGCAAAATGGTGGGAAAAAAAGAAAGGACAGAACATTCTGGTAGTAAAACGTTTAGACACATGAGCCAGTGACAACCCCAGAGTACCACAAAAGTAATTCCACCATTCCAACACACACCAGCTTAAAGGATTCACCAATTTTTGCAAAATTTGTCAACGCGGGACAATCTCACAGAAACTGGCTATAATCCTTTAAGGACTCGAGCCACTGACTTGTGTTATAAAGACTTGTGTTAAATTTTGTTTTGGCCTCAAACTTGCATACTGTATTTATTAACAGCCTGCCTTGCCAACACTTCTCTCATGCTGGTGCTGCTTCACAACACTGATGTGGTCTTGCATTGATTAACAGCTCAAGCAACAAACACATTAGTGCAAACTTTGGTAAAGTTTATCATTGGAGTTTCACATAAATTTTCATTTGATTAATTTACTTTAACACATTCCATGTTATTTACTTTTACCAAAATTTAATAAATCTGGGCCTAAAACTCCCCAAAGAGGACAAAAATGCAAAAGCTGCAAGAAGCTGAACAAATTTACATTATGAGGTTCTCTGCATCAATTCCTGGAAACCATTTTCATTAATTATACCCTCAGCTGTTACATGAACTTCAGTAAACATCCTGTTGCTCTGTGTGAGAGCCGGGCCAAAACAGTGAAATACAGACATACACAAGATTGTTTTTCACCCTACACAACATCCAGTCAAGTGAAGAACATTCTCCTAGAAGTAGGCATGGCATCATCCACCATAAAGGGAAGTCTTCACAAGAAAAAATACAGATTCACCACAAGCTGCAAACCATTTGTAAGACTCAGCAATAGAAAGGCAAGTTGATGCATGAGCATGCAAAGGTTCCAAGGACACTGAGCCATTATTTATTGATGATATGACAGAAGACAGAAGCAGGTGGATGAATTCTAAAGTAGACACGAAAAATATCAAAAAGAAAGTTTTCAAATGCAGTCCTATGAAGAACTAAGAGCAACCTTGCTGCTTCCATAGGCATTAAGATGGTAAGTAGCAGTCAGATGCTGATAATCAAATCTACTGGAGTAACTGATCAACAGCAAGTGTGACCACTTCTATAGAAGCATAAATTTTGGCAGTTTGTTGGTCCGCAGCATTCAGGTGTTAACACAGTGCCACAATCTTCCCAGGAGTGGCCATCCCAGCAAATTCACCCCAAGGTCAAACTGTGCAATTCTCAGAGAAAGTGCAAAAAAAAAAAAAAAAACCCTAAGAGCTCCATCTCAGACTCTACAGGCCTCAGTTAGCATGTTAAATTTTAAAGTTCATGACAGTACACTTTGAAAAAGACTGAACTAGTGTGGCTTCTTTGGAAGGGTTGCCAGGGGGAAAAAAGTCTTCTCTCTAAAAAGAACATGGAAGCACACCTTTGGTTTGCAAAGTTGTATCTGAACAAACCACAAGACTTCTGGAACAAAACGACACCACAGTGGAGTTGTTGGGCTACAACATAATGGCTGAAAAAGAAAAGAATCAAGTTATTGCAATGGCCCATTTAAAGTCCAGACCTCAGCCTGACTGAAATGCTGGCAGGGCCTTAGCTGTGCATAAACAAATGCCCCAAACTGCAATGAGGAGAAGCAATGCTGTAAATAAGAGCGGGCAAAAATTCCTCCACAACCAGGCTGGAGACTGATAAAGTCATACAGAAAACAATAACTTCCCTTTATTGCTGATAAAGTTGGTTCTACAAACTGGTGAATCATGGAGTGTACTTAGTTTTTCACATGACTGCATATAGGAACACACTATTTGCTCAGATTCAGCCAAATGCAGCAAAGCTGGCTGGATGGATCTTCACACAACAGATGGGCAATGACTCAAAACATACTTTGAAAGAAATCCAGGAGTTTTTGAAGGTAAAATTGGAATACTCTGCGGTGGCTGAGTCAGCAATTGATGTCAACCTAATTAAGTCTTCCTTTTAGCACTAAACACTAAGTCTGCACTCTAAGCCTACATCCATCATACAACTTGAATGTTTTAGTATACAGCTAAAGTTATTAAAAGAATGTGCTAATATCCAAAAATGTTGCAACTATGTTGCAGCGCCTGAGAACACACTATTTATAGTGTTTATCTGAGTATTAGTATGATGACAACATTGTATCATGACAGCATTGTTACATCCAGGTCAGCATCCAGTCGATCTGTATGTAACAAAGCTACAAATCCCAGATAGTTTCTATGTATGCAAGTGACAGCTTGCGGTTTAACCTTAACCTTGCCAATGTCACCAGCAAAATACTAGTGTTGTTCAACTTTGGCATTGTAGGGAGTGGAAGAAAGGAAAAGAGGTTATCCACTCTGAAACAAGATGCACCTAAATCATCATGCAGCTCACTCATTTCAAATGAATACAAACAAGGTGCTAAACAATACAAAATGCACTTTTTCTGATACATGTCACCATCTACCTATACTGTAACATATGTGTTATAGTAGATTTGCTGTGACTCATCCGAAATCATAGCCCTTCTGTTCGCCTTTTTCTGTTGAGTTGCAGTTGAATGGCTCACTCACCTCCACACGCTGAGCATCAGACAGATGGACAGGAAGGAAGCATAAAGAGAGGGGGATAATAAAGGTCAGTTTAAAGAGTCATGACATCGCTGCAGTTTTCTACTGCTTTGATGGAATTATATTTCCTCAAAGTTTAGCTGTGGCTGTGACTCATGTGCTGTGATTAACATCTGAAGTTCAACTTGAGGACAGCGCTGATATAAATTAGCAAAGCGAGCTGCATGTAAGACTCACCACAGTGCTGACTCATCTCTGTGCGAACATACTCTCTGATCTCTTCCTCCTGAACCCAAAATAAAGAAAGGAACAGGGCAAAACACACTTAACTAAAACAACCCCAATATCCACTCCAAGTAAAACTGTGTGTGCGCATGTGTGTCGTTTGATGTCTTCGGATTACGCCCCTGTGGTAAGGATCAAGCACTGACCGTCATGCCTGACTCTCCTCTGTCTCCCTTAGTTCCATCTGGGCCCATCTCTCCCTGCAACATGGACAGGTATTAGGACTCGTACGACCCACAGAGAGGCTTGCAGCGCATTAATTCATTAAACTGAGACCAGGTGCTGCACATGAAAGAACTTCACAGTCAAAGCGGAAGGTTAAATCACCAATAGTGTCTGAAGCTCTTATTGTGTAGGACTAGTATTTCTTAGGAGCCTCTAGTAATTTGTAATAACTAGTACATGCCCATACTACAGCATGGTCTGGCCATCACACTGAGAAAAGTGAAGGAAAAAAAAAACAGGGATAGCTGAAGTTGTTTATATGGGTCATTGTAGCATGTTGTTAGGAGGCTGCTAGGCATGCATAATTCAACTTTTGTAGCTATAATTGAAATTTTATTGTCATGAACTTCAAATGGTGGAATACTTTCATGAAGTGCTTTAGATGCATAAAAGCTAAAAAAAAATTGTTAGGTGGTTGCCAAGCATCATATTATGCATGCAACTTTTGTGGATATAAATTACGTGTTATTGCTGTGAAACAAAACTGATATGAAACCTATATAAGGTATTACAGGTCTATAGAAACTAACTCACCTTAACCATCACGTTGCTAGGTGATCACCATGCAACGTGATGGCATTGTATTATGTGATACAGATAAAAATCCAACATACTGAAATCTCAAAGAATGATTTGATGGATGACATTTTTGGAGGTCAAGAACACAATCAAGAAACAGAGAGACAGGCGTGACACTGACCGGCTCTCCTCGCTCCCCTGGGATCCCTGGTATACCACGTGGACCAACCGTGGCAGGGCCAATTGGACCTCTCTCTCCCTGACATTCAGGCGAAACAGCGTTGACACAAAGCACATGTACAGTGGAAAGCATTCACCTAAGTACATTGTCCCAGTGCTTGAGTTGTAGACAAATGTTATTTGCTTGTATAGTTTGTATAGTTTTTGTCAGTAAAAGGTGCTGTTAATATTCACTCTGTACTGTTTCTCCACATAAGAGGCAATGCATGAAAATAATGCTACAGGCTAATTCAAGAGTGTCTCAGTTTGAAAAAAAAAGCACCTTGATCAGTGACATTTGTGCTCTTGTCACCAGCTTTTTTATTTACTTGATAATAAAGCAGACAAGCCAGTCAAGTACAGGGCTCATCAATCTGTCAATCACCATGAAGCAATACACAGCAATAAAAAAAATGAGTCAAGTAAAGAAGAAAAACGTAGGAAAAAAACTGACTGCAATAAAAGAGAAAATGTTCTTTTTATATAAGGCTTGCATCATATTTTTTTTTATGTCAAACTGTCAGAAATTTTATCTTTGTTGCCACCACATAACTTCGAGATACCTGGCTGCTGCTATTTTTTACGAACAGTGACATAAGTGATTCTTCTGTCTATTCTTTCTTCCATTATACTGATTTTTTCCCAGATCACTGTAAAATCTGTGCATAGTCATAGGGACTGTTGAAATATCACAATCCTACATCTTTACATCCAAACATAAAACGAAAGAAAGAATAGTCACCTTTTGTCCCTGAAGCCCCTCAGGGCCCTTAGCACCAGGTGGTCCTTGTGGGCCGGTCAAGCCAGGGGCTCCATCCGTTCCTCTGGGACCTGGAGGGCCAGGTACACCAGGTGGACCCTGCGTGAAACACAGAGAATGCTAATTTTATGTTTCTGTAGTTGTGAGAAGGATTAGTTTAGGTACACCTATGCGGTCTAGTGGTAGTTTTCTAATTTTAGATATGCATGTATAAAGTGAGAAACTCACCCTTTCACCTTTCTCTCCCTGAGCTCCTTTGGGTCCTGCAACCCCATCAAAACCACGGTCACCCTACATCCACAAAGAAAAATTATTACAGTGTGAATCTGGACTTGGATTTATAGACATTAGAAAACACATCACATCTCAATGAAAAAAAAAAAATCATGCTGAATATCTATACTGATGAGGAACGAAAGGATGCCACATCGTTTGATGGAGATGAAAATGATCAACCTACAGAGGGATGAATTCAAAGACACTCTGAAAATCAAAGTGAAAAAAATGATGAGGCAGGCTAGTCTATTTTGCCTAAATTTGTCAAAATGGTACTCGGTAGTTTGTAAAGCTCCTAGATGCTTGTATGCATGCCTGACAACATCAGAGCATGCTCCTTATGAGACGATGGCTGGTGTCATGTGGGTTTCTTCCCAAATCTTGACCAGGGAATCACTGAGCTCCTGGACAGTCTGTGGTGCAACCTGGCGGTGTCAGATAGACCAAAACAGAATATGCCAGAGGCATTTTTTAGGTTATTATTTTTAGGTCATTATTTTTAGGTCAGGCGAGCGTGGGGGCCAGTCAATGTTATCAATTCCTTTATCCTCCAGGAACAGCCTGCATACTCTTGCCACATGAGGCCGGGCATTGTCATGCACCAGGAAGAACCCAGCACCCACTGCACGTAGGGTCTGACAATGGGTCCAAGGATTTCAGTATCTAATGGCAGTCAGGGCACCATTGCCTAGCCTGTAGAGGTCTGTGTGTCCCTCCATGGATATGCCTCCCCAGACCATCGCTGACCAAGTGGATCATGTTGAACGATATTACAGGCAGCATGACTTTCTCCACAGCTTCTCCAGATGCTTTCACATATGTCACATGGGCTCAGGGTGAACGTGCTCTCATCTGTGAAAAGCACATTGTGTCAGTGTTGGACCTGCCAGTTCTGGTATTCTATGGCAAATGCTAATTGGGTTCCACAGTGCTGTGCAGTGAGCACAAGGCCCACTAGATGTCAGACCCTCAGGCCACCCTCATGAAGACTGTTTCTGATTGTTTGGCCAGAAACACTCACACCAGTGGCCTGCTGGAGGTCATTTTGTAGGGCTCTGGCAGTGCTCATTCTGTTCCTCCTTGCACAAAGGAGTAGATACCAGTCCTGCTGATGGGTTAAAGGCCTTCTACGGCCCTGTCCAGCTCTCCTAGAGTAACTGCCTATTTCCTGGACTCTCCTCCATGTTCTTGAGACTGTGCTGGGAGAAACAGCAATCCTTCTGGCAATGGCACAGTGGTCCAACTCCTCCAGGATGGCACCATCCTGGAGGAGTTGGACTACCTGTTGATTGATTCATTCGTCAACCAAACTTAAATTAATATTTATCATGTTAAATATTTAAATGTGATTAAAATGCGATTAATTTTGATTAATTAATTACAAAGCTCCTAATTAATTAGATTAATTTATTTAATCGAGTCCCACCCCTAATATATATATATATATATATATATATATATATATATATGTGTGTGTGTGTGTGTGTGTGTGTGTGTCTACAGAGTACAAACCTTGGGACCAATTAGTCCCTCTTTTCCAGGAATCCCAGGGGCCCCAGGAGGTCCGATGTCCCCCTTGAAAACACAGAGAGTACACCTGATAATGACCAGTAATAACAAAGTGCACAAAGAAATCCAACACACCACATGATGACTGTTTTTCTGCAGGTATTAGGCATACCTGTTCACCTTTTCTCCCTGGTAGGCCTGATCTTCCATTAATACCAGCATTTCCCTGAAAAACATACAGCCATTATGCACCACACCACACATATAAAGTGCAACCTAGCCTATAGAAATGTAATATGTAATCACATCATAGCAATAGAGTAATCACTAAGCAGCCTTAAAAAGTAGCTTTTAAACTAATATTAACATCCTTCACTTTGGTTACTCATTATATGAAAAGAACCCCCCCCAACCCAGGTTCAGAATTAAATTATCACAATACAACTTTTCCATTCATGTTCATTTGTATTTCTCTTCTTCCTACCATTTTCCATTTCTCTGTCTCACAATCTCACCTTTTCTCCCTTGGGTCCATCGGCTCCACAAATTCCCTTGGGTCCTCGGTCACCCTGGAAACACAAAAGTTTTCAATAAGAGACATAAAGATCCTTTGTGAGTCAAAAACGCACAAAGCAGCAAGACAGAGAGCCTATCCATTCACACTGTTTGTTTACCTGCCACTCACTGTGCACACAAACAAGTACTTTGTGCAGCAGATTTCCAACAAAAACAGTTATGACGCAGACCCTAATGCTATTTTTTTCTTAGAAATGGGTATTCATACAACAACGACCTACACAGACTGTATATAAAAGATTTAACACAGCCGCTGTTGTTGTTGTTGTAAGCATCGAGCTTAGCATTTTCAGCATCACCATCTTAGTCTTTTAAACCACATGTCACAAAAGAGGGGGGATGTGACAGAGAAACCACTGCACGATCACAGGCTTGTGACTTGCCAGTCACACTGTTAATACCCAGATTTATTGTCCTTCAGAACAATGATAAGGATAATAATTTATATTACTGAGATCACAGAATAAAAAAGTCTAATATACTTAGATCTGTAAGTCTTTTCACAAGCCTGTAAGTTTAAGTTACTTCCATAATAGTCTTCCAGCAATATTGTGTTTGTATTTCAAACCTTGTCTCAGTTTAAAAATATTCATGAAATCATGAACTACAAAAGGGTAAAAATTAATCTGAAATGAAAAATCTGTTGCAACAGTGCTTTTGGCCAAGATAGCAGTGACCTAGCATGTTTTTGAGTGTGGGAGAACCCGGCGCTCCAGAAGAAAATCTTACAAAGCACAGGGAGAATCCACATAGAAGGGCCCTGCAAGTTAAAACTCAGGACCCTCTTTCTGAGGAATATTTGGCCATTTTGAAATAAACAGATAGCTTCACTAAGCATGAAGAATGGAAATTGAGAAACAATAGTAATAGTAAAATAATAGTAAAAATGCTTGTAGGTCTAATTTCTAACTATTCTGAAAAAAATACAGCATTGTGCAAAAGTCTTGAGCCACCCCTCATTTCTCCAGAATTTCGTAGGAAAATGGAAAAATTCAAGATTTTTTTAAACATGTGCAAATATACATGGAAATACAATATACATAAGGAAAAAACAGAGTTTGCATATGACATGATAGAGCCAGCACCGTGTTTTACAGATGGCTATAAGCACTCAATCTATACATAATGATGATGATTTAAATATAAAATTCCAATTTTGGATTCATCACTCCATAACACCTGTTGCCACTCATTTTCAGTCCAGTTCGTGGCATACACTGCATACCACACAGAGACATGCCACATATTCGGCTAATAGCTCTTTGAGAATCACATTTTTGGTGCAAATTTAACTATTTTATTCCTGTCAAACTGTATCATATTTAGCATTTATCATAGATTCAACTAAAGAAATGGGGACAAATGATGTGTTTTTGTGACGAGCTGCTAGTAACAAAGTGCCTAAAGATACAATTTAAAATTGGTAAGTTGTCAGCTAAATTGTCTGTTACAACACTGGTTCATCCCTTGAGTTAAACAAACAAACAAAAAAACAAACAAAAACATTCTTGATGAGTACAATGAGTGAAAAAGCAGCCAATGTCCAAAGAACAACTTTGAAAGACTTTCAGAAAGCCCGGAGAACCATTGCTCAAGACGAAAAATTACAAGAAAGTCTGGTTCCTTGGAAATAAAGTATAAAAAAAAAAAGGGGTGGGGGGGTGGCTCAAGACTTTTGCACAGTACTGTGTAATTTAAATATTTTTTTATCATCATTCTTGTACAGATTCAAAAATATTTTTAATCCAGGTACGTCACAGTTGGTGGTGTTTGCTGTCTATGTATTTCTCCTGCTGTATTCAGGACTCTCTTGGAGCTGATTCAATAAAGGTTATAATAATAAAAAAGCATAACCTGTGTTAACATCCCTGCATCACCTCCTACTTTGAGCTTTGATTCAAATAGAATTTTAATCCACAAAGTAAGTAAAGGAAATGGTAATTCAGTCCAACAGGCTGAGTAAAATATCAATTTTCTGATATCAATCATCATAATACTAGGTTGAAAGCAAATGTATATGTGTGACACAATTTGCACTAATCCTCTGCAATTGCATCAATTTTATGCTATTATTCAGTTATGACTATCACCACCCTCCCCTGGAAAAACACAGAAGGGATAAAACCACACAGAATGAACAAACACCATCTCAAGCACACATTCACACACACACACACACACACACACACACACACACACACACACACACACACACACACACACACACACACACACACACACAGGCATGTACAAGCACACATTGAAAATACCTTGACTCCTCTTATTCCCACGTTACCAATCTCTCCCTTCTCTCCCACACGCCCTGGCAGTCCATCTTTTCCTGGTAAGCCCTAAAAGAAATCAAAAACAGAAATCATCTCTCTTCTTTTTCACTAATGAGAAAAATCTACACACTGATAATAAAGAAGCTGTGTTATGATGGAAGCAAAACACAGACCAGTTCACCAGGTACTCCAGGTTGGCCTGCGTCTCCCTGCAGAGACAAAACAGCAATTACAGCAGTGAAATTACTACCTGGGCTGACTGCTGCTATTAATTGTGATTCTAACTTAATCACAATCATCATCCATGAAAAATGTTGCTTGCCTTCTGCCCACCAGGGCCCCTGGCACCCGGGAAACCAGTAGATCCACGTTCTCCAGGTTCTCCTCTCAAACCCTAATGTTAAGTACACACACATACACACAAATATGAGATTGATCACCTGTAATATCAATACAGGTGATCCTGCAATATCATAATATTTAAATCATCTTCAGGTCGGAATTGATCCCAAGCTAAATCCCAAATCAGTGTCTTACCCTGTATAGCCAACATGGCCAACACATACAGTTCACATACAGTTTAATGATTTTGCATTATGTCTTTAAAGTAAACAAAGTAAAAATGCACAAAAAGTTCACTAGTGCTGAAAAACAGCCAATTTTAAAAAAAAGTCATTATCAAACAAAAATGGCAAATATTTGCTGAATGTAGCCATGCAGTTACCTCTGGGGCTGAAAAATATAACTAAGACAGCATATTGTCAGACTTGTCCAACACTGCAGTAACCCAAATGGCCACTTAAGACTGCCTCTAAAAGCAGGTCAATTCCAAACAGCTTAAACTGTCCAATTTTTTTAAAAGACAGAAAAAGCACTTTTGGTCTGCACAGCTCCATCACCGTACATCACTCTGTACCCCTCCATCACAAATGAAATGTGGGGTGGCATAATGTGTTCATTACTAGGGCCTGGTCAGAAGATGCCAGTGGATGCTGTCACTGGCAGCTGTCTGTCAGGTGTCGCTTTAGTTCATTCAAAAGCGACCTCTTAGCCGTGTTTGTGGTTTTGGTGAATTTTGCAGCATTTTTGATGCAAAGATTTGGCCAATATTATGAACTGCAGTGCAGTTATTTCTACATGCCACCCAAGAGAAGTCAGTGCTGTGAAGTTCTAGTATTTTATTTAAGCTACTTTCATCTGCCCCCTTATTCACAAGAAGTTGCCACAGTGGGTAGCTCCACGTGTTTGATTTGGCAGATTTTTTACAACAGATGCCCTTCCTGAGGCAATCCCACAGGGATTTGTGCCTCCTCCCAGGATCAAACCAGGAATCTTTCCCTTGTGTAAACCACTACACTATGAAGTTCTAGGGTTTTATTTGCATGTTATTAATACTGTAGCAGGTATTTCTGTGAGTGAGATGGATGCAGAGTTCATCTGTAATTAACAAAATTACCAGTTCTCCTGGTGGACCTTCTTGACCTTTGACCCCCTTTTCTCCTTGTATACCTTTGGGTCCTCGGTCTCCCTAAAAGAAACAACAGTAAAATCCAGAACACAAAAAAAAAACAAATATTAAACTGTCACACCTAAAATGAATACTTAACTCCAATAAACAGTGTGATGCATTTGGTGTTCACTGACTGTTTCTCCTTTGTTGCCCTTGTCTCCAGGAGGTCCTCCCACCAGCACAGTGTCCCCCTGTAAGTGATACTACATCTGTAAGAATCAGCTTTCAGCCCCGAGCCAAACGCGCAATGCTTTATCCTGTTATCTTTTCGTTCACCGTGCATCTTGTAATATCACAGCTCATTAGCATTGTGGGTATTTATGTATTCCTCCCGCTCTCAGGAACCAAATTCTGTTGTAAGAGCTCTTTTTAGAAAAAGCCACGACTGACACAACATGACTTATTTTTCCATTCACTGTCTCTGTCGCCTTTATAAATATACACAAATACACAAGCAATAGAGAGAAAGAGTGAGCAGTAGTGCAGCTTATTAGATATTAAAATGTACACACCTTTTCTCCTTTGTCACCTTGCGGCCCGCTGTCTCCCTGAAAAAGCATTGCATTCAAGCGTGTCAATTTAATTCACTACTTTGCATGAGCAGAAAGCTCTGGGGAGGTAGCTAGCATGATGACAAAAAAATGGGAAAAAGGACCGGTGGTATTTACCTTCTCTCCCCGAGCACCACGACTCCCTGGAGGACCCTAATGAACATGCAAAACACACAAACACATTATAAATAGCTTATAATAAAAAAAATGGCTGTGCATGCTTCTGCTCCATCAAATTGCATTAATGATGTAATGTCATGACTCAGTAGGGTGTACAGTTTAATTAAACAGTGAGCATCGGTGGAATAGGTTCCTGGAGATCGTGCTTTTTAACTGCAACACGCTAAAAAGTGAAAGGCCTACTGACTGAATCACTTACAGTCCAGGAAATACACTGTGACCTTGTGAAGGACAGCTCTTCTATAATAACAATAAGACTTTGTTTGTGTTCTTTCCTTCACAGCTCAAAGCAGATTGTCTTTTGGTTTGAAAAAAGTGATGAGATCTTTGGTGAGCAGGCTCTGTTTTCTTCTGAGCAGTGAATAAAAGAAAAACTGGATATTTACAGATGGTCCTCTCTCCCCATCCAAGCCAGGTCGACCTTCCTCGCCCTAAGACACAACAGACAGACGATGTGGAAAAATACACAAATCTTAATTTCTGTCTTCCAGAGGAAAATTCAACATATCAACTTAAATGTTAACAGTAGTGCAGCCAGTGTCTTACTCTGAGTCCCGGATCTCCTCTTTCTCCTCTTGGACCAGGGATGCCAACACCAGTTTCCCCCTGGCAACAGAAAATACATCAATACCCTTCAAAAAAAATCCATGAACATTCATGCATCTGGGGGAAAAAATACTGCATGTGTCAGCTTAGAGAATCACCTTGTCTCCTTTGACCCCGTTAGTACCAGGAGATCCCTAGAAAACAGATTATTGATCATATAAATCAATATTCAATTTCATTTCATCTGTTATTGCCATCTCCCTCCATCTCAATCAGATCTATTTTTGATTTTAAGAACTCAGTTTAACCCACTAAAAAGGCGATCCCACTAAAACGAGCAAAGCACAATTAACAGTCAAGCCTAAACTGGAAGTTCTCAGGAAAACACGCTTGGCAGATAAAAACGAACTCACTGCTTGTCCAGGAGGTCCAGGAGGACCAGGAGAACCGACATTTCCTGCACGGCCTGCAAAGCCTTGGAGACCCTGACAGAGATAACATTACTTGAAAATCTTGCTAGGGAGATAAGGTTTAAAAAGAAAATTGCAGTTTTTTTCCATTTGTGGATGAACTGACCCTCTCTCCCGGAGGTCCAGGAGGTCCTGGTTGTCCATTTTCTCCTCTCACACCAGGTGGACCACTGTCTCCCGATTTCCCCAGGGGACCCGGAGGACCAGCTGGACCAGGCAGCCCTGGATCCCCCTAAAATGTGACATATTTCACTGTGTGGCACGCCCGATAAACACCACTATCTGATTGGAAAGATAAAAATATAGATCATCTTTTGCTGCAACACATGCCATTACTCACTTTTAAACCTGGAGGCCCGACCCGACCAGGAGGACCTGCGAGTCCTATTCCCTTCTCCCCCTGCAACACACATTTTATCATTACAGTCGCTGCCAACTTGGTTAGATTCCAGGCAAATCAATGAAACAAATGACAAAAGCTCACCTTATCGCCTTTTGGCCCAGGAGATCCTTGTGCCCCCTTAATTAAGTTATGAAAAAAGAAGAATTATGAGTTGTGTTTTTTGTTTTTTAATATTTGTATGAATAAGAAATTACTGAAAAGAAAACAGAAAAATCTTAATGACTGAATTTCAATTTTTTTTGCTGTATTTTTCACATAGATTTTGAGCTTTTCCATAAATGCTGCAGTTCAGGTTGTCACAGCAGTTAATGTGCTTTTTTTATGTTTTACCTCAAGCACCACAAAATCATCAAAATCTCGAGCACCAGACAAGATTGAGTTCAATTACACTTTTTGTTTTTATGGCTCAATCACACTACAGCAAAAATAGGACAGCCACAGCCTTGCAAGTAGGAAAAAAAGTTTTGTTTTTGCATTTGGTGACAGACTTAAAGTAGTTTTGGCAACACACTCAACCTCTGGGTGATGACAATCGATCGCAAGGTGTTGCTTCAATTACTCTCAGACAGACTGGTGAAGGTTTTCTGTCTAATTTATAAATGCAGACACTTGCAATCGATCCAAGTCAGTTTGCATTGATGAACATGAATGAACATGTGACGTGCCTCTCTGCAGTATGGTTTGGTTGTATTCTGGTTATATTTCTTTATAAAAGCCATTTTGCACTTAAACTGCCATCCAGCAGCAACTACGTCACTATTTGCAGAGGAATTTCTGAATTTCGGTTTCTGTGAGGTTCTGGTTAGTAGTTAATGTGAATTCCTGTGTATGTAGATGGCAAACAGATGGCAACAGATTTGAGATCTCCACCACTTTATCACAGTTAATCACCGTATTTTCACAAACAGATTGTGTGTAATTCCAACTTGACCCTACTGAATCACAAATGAATAGAAGACTCTAGAAAAACAGCTGATTTGGGCAAGATGAAATAACTTGACTGACTTTGGAGTAAGGCATCTATCAAACTGTTAAAATGGATGAGGTAGGAGAGGACTGAATACATGTTCTCCTCTTATTACATCCATGTATGCATATAGTATACATTCTATTATTTTGCACTAATATCTAACAAAGACATAAAAAACTTTGATGAATTTTCTTTGAAAGTAAAAATATTAGATATTTCATACCATTAAGTACAATTCATCACTGGGTTTGGTTATGTTACATTACACAAAATTACACACTGCTATTTTTATGGAAATCTTCCATTAAAACCATAGACACTATGACAGTACATCACTGTCCTAAATCCAGGGTGGGCAGAGGAAACTGATTACTCACGTCTTCTCCAGGCTCTCCTGGCTCACCAGATTCTCCCTTGTATAACAGACAGCACATTGTGAATATACTGTTATGTTAGTATATGTAAGCACGTGTCTTACTTTGCTCCCCTATCATACTCACTCTTTCTCCTTTGATGCCAGCAACACCTTTGTCTCCCCTGTTACCCTGAATGACAGCAGTTGTGCATTCAGATATACAATTTTAATGAAAAAGCACTTTAATACTTTCAGTCTGTCTTCTGTCACTCACCAAGAGGGAACTTACAGTTTGGTCAGACTCACCTTTTCACCAGGCAGGCCTCTCTCTCCAGCTGTGCCTGGCAGTGTTAGACCAGGAGGACCCTGCATCAATCAGAACCAGGAAAGTACTGTCAGCTGCATTCGTAAATGCTGCTCTATTGCGTCACAGCAGATATGCTTTATGCAGCAGCTACTTCCACATTAATGCCAATAGGAATGACTCACCCTCTCTCCTTTAAGTCCAGGCGGTCCAGCCACAGCCTGTAAGAGTACAGAAAATGGAGAAAATAATAGTAATTTCCTGCACAGCACAGTGTGGGTTGTTGTTCATGAAAAGATGCAAACCTGTACCTAAAACCCTTTGTATTAAATATCATATCAGCCTAATCGTTGTCTCTTCAAGCTCTCAAATATTCATTTTGATGATTTACTGGAAGGATAGCACACTCACTGATTAAGAACAGTGGAAAGTGGAAGCCCACATCTTGGACTGTGACAGAGCAACAACAAAAATGGTATAATTCAGAGCAGAGATCGCTTCCTGTTAAAAGGGAGTTCTTCCTCCCTATCATCATTTGCTCTTTGGGGATTGGCAGATCACTGGAGTTTTCTCTCTAATGTCACAGCAACTTTACATTACAATATAAAGTGGCTAGTGATGACGGCTGTTGTGAGCTGGAGTTAGTCACAGAAAACTGAACTGAATTTAAAAACTGAAGAGGTTAGGTTAGGATTACTGCAGGGACTAGCATATGCTAGCATAAAAGGCACACTTTTAGTTAGTGTTTACAATGCGATTTGTGTTGGAAATTCATTCATTCATTTAATTTAATTTAATTTTGTCATTTTTACCCTGGCTTATACTTTATTGACCAGTAAAATAATAGTGAGGTGGCATTTCCTGGCATCAGCTGTATTTTTCAAAGCTGGTAAAGTTTAAGGCTGGAAGAGAGTTGAAACTAAAGAAGAATGATCTCTTGGTTTGTAATATTGTATCATATATAATATTCTGCATTGTATAATATGAACTGTACATGATGAAATGTACAGTTGAGCATTCTTTCCCTGTACTTGTGGTCTGAGTCTACAGGAAATTAATACAAGTCAAGCGAGTGTGTGAAGACGGAGCATGTATACATGTGTGTGACTGCAAATGTTGGAGAGAGATCCTGAGCAGATGAACAAGATGTCCATAGCAGCAGAGCTACTCAAGAAACTCATCTCGATTAACATCAGCACTGCAAGCAAGCACAACCTTTCTTTTTCTCCAGACAAATGTTACCAGAGAATAAAAACTACAACACCGACAACTAGAACTATAAAATCTGCTATAACTGCATCCAGGAAAGAATGAAAGAAAATCCATTCTTATAAGTTGTTTTATTTTTCATTTCTTGCTCTAAATTCATGCTCTTCACTGCACTCAGCGCAGCAGAAATTAATCAATTCATGGCAACATGGACAACACTGGTGCGTCTGAATGTTCTCTATACATCGAAGATACCACTTTGCAATAATACTACCTATTTTCAAAAGCATACCATAAAGTTTTATGTTAAAGAAACTGCAAGAGTAAAATGCAAGTTAATGGGCATGAAAAGCAGGAGGTATTGTAATGGTTTACACAAAGTTTTCATGTCACGATTAAATGAATGGAACCAAATTATGTTTTAAACTATAGGAAACTCAGATTTGACGTGTGGCAGGAAATCATTAATCAAATTAATTAATCAAAATGAATAGCCTGTAGTTCGAACAAGTTACATCTGTGGAGTCTGCGTTGGAGGAAAAATTCAATTCATTACAAAAAGTAGCAGCTTAATAAAAGCTTATGTCACAATTAAAAGTATTTATGCAAGTATTAGTATTACAAATAAAAACAAAAGCATCAAGCTATCTCTAATATAAAGTCAAGCAGAGCTGATTAAAGTATGGATACTGTTTGCGACAATGTGATAATGTGATAAGCAATTAATGGGGAATATTATGTAAATGACCTTGTCTGTCATTTTCAGTTTTACTCTGCAGATATTTGGCTTAATTTTGAGCCTTACTGACAGAAGCAACACAGGGAAGCCAAGCCAAGCAAATCCATCTCAACAGATGTCTGCAATCATTCGCAAACAGTATAACAACATTCATCCAGGCCACTCTGCTTTTTTAAATTCCTATCAGACACTTTTGTGCATGATCACTGAATATTAGATGATTAGCGGTTAAAGTTGGATAAACTATAAGGTACAGCAACGGCCTAACCCATCAAGAATGCACTCCAAGTGCATGTGCATGTCTCCTTGTCAGCAATAGTAAGACTTCATGGTCAATACAAGATGAAACTCGTGTGTTCGAAATTCAAAAAAAAAAAAAAATCACACGGGGTTTGCAAAACAATAAAGCCGTGGAACAAAAATCTATGGATCAATAAAAAACAAATCAACCTCAGATTGACAGACATATAGAAAAGCAAAGGCACAGCATATGATCCAAAGCATGCGAACCCGTCTGTCAACCAGGGTGGTTGTATTAAAGCCTGGCCTTCAGCACAGAGAGCTGCCAATAGAAGTGGCACACCGGAATTTATTGAGGGTTTTAATGCTGACAAAAGCAAAAGAATGAATGCAGAGATAAAGATTCTGTGTCAGCCATTCAGCTGGACGACGACAGCCAAACGTGTCTGGACTGATACGACACAGACATGTGACAGCTCAATTTGAGGGTTACCTTGCTAAATGTTAGTAACAGTCATGTAACAGAGTAACACAGTTGAGACACTTTGCACAGGAAGCTTGAATTCTTGTATTAAAAATTCACAAAGTCACAACATATATAGAGTTTATGGAAGGAATGCACAAACTGGATACACTGCATACTATAATGTTTGTCTGTAATGTAATGGTCTTAGATTGAAATTAAGATTAAATTATCAAAATGGACTTTTTAACACCCCAGATAGCCGATGTACTGCAGCATGTTTCACCTGCCCAAGCAAAAATTAGAGACCGCTAACCAGCTCCAAATTCCCAAGGTTAGAAGTGAATCGTTGGCCTGATTGTTTAAATATACAGAGGCAGAAATGTGCCTGGACAGAAATGAGAGCAGGTCCACATTCATCTGGCATAACTCCACCGCACAATTGCATAATTGTGTTTGACCTTATTAATTACAGTTCCCAGTTTGACAGACCCAAAAATTCCTCAGTTGCCCTGACAATATACTGACTGGATGAAGCTTGGATCTACAAACTAAAAGTTTCTTTTCAGTTTGTAGTTCTTGCCATTTTACTTCTGAAATCAACCTCATGTCTCACACTGCTGCAGCCAATGAGGTGCTAGCATCGTTAAAACATCTCAGCATCATAGTTCTCAGCTGCAGCTAGCTGCAACAAACGGAAGTACTCCAAATCAATTTTAAGAAGAGTAGAGATACATGGGCAAATATCTGGAAATACTAAGATACTGAACTCCGAGTTCACTCCATCAGAGTGTGAGAGTGTGTGTGAATGTTAGAAAAGTACTTAAGCATAGAAAAAAAGGAGCTGTGTCATTGGGTGAATGAAACATGTAGAAGTGCTCAACCGAGTAGAAAGACACTATACAAGTACCAGTCCATTTACCATTTACTGCTCCTAAAGTAGGAATCAGAATAGGACCACATGGTGTCAGACAAAAACTCTTGAATCCAGTAATAAAACTATATATTTTTTTTAAATTATTACTTCATACAGAAAACCATTCTGTAGCTCATATTCCATCAGATAAAAACAACCACAAAACTGAATCCATTAACGGTCCCTCTTAGACAGAGGCTGCTCAGTGAATACAACATCTGCTCACATTCCCTGGAGGCCCGCTGTCTCCCTGCTCCCCCTTCAAGCCAGGCTGCCCTGGAGGTCCTGCAATGCCCTGATGAACAAATTACACAATGTTAACACTGAGAAAGACTTGATAATGCTGACACAGGTAAGCATTATATGACATAAACTCAGACCTGCTTCCCTGATAATCCAGGTATTCCGTCTTTGCCAGGCACCCCATCTCTTCCAGGAACGCCAGGTTTGCCTGCTTCACCCTGAGAAGCAGCAAATGCTTCAGCACATGTGACATGCATTCATCTCTCTTTTTTCCCCTTGTGGTTTTTTCTGCATCTATTTTGATAGATCTTCTTGTTAAATCGTACACCAGCAGTTAATTTCAGCTTATAAGAACTCATATCGAGCTTTTCGCTTCACATTCCAATTTCTAATATATTTAATCTACAATAGCAAGGTCGTATCACACAAAGCTAGCAGTTAGCCACATGGATGAGTGAGAAAACAACAAAAAAAATGGTATAAATGTTGGTTTATCCTCAGAAAAAGTAAATATGGTCTGATATGGTAACATATGCTACCAAAAAAAACCCAATGTAGCTGAAGCTGTCATTTATCAGCAAAAGCTCAGTACAGATGTTTTGGCATTTTCAGTTAATCACCTCCCTATTTTCAGTTACAACAAAAATGCCTGAGGGTTAAAACTTTTTTTTTTTCAATTTTACATTTCCTCGCTGTGTGACACATTGCAGCCACAGCAGGATTAAGATGGCATACTCACCACCTGCCCTGGCAGTCCTGGAGGCCCCTGTGGACCCTGCAGGGAGGAAAAAAATACACTGTATGAAGGAACACATTTTGATACACACCATGAGATTTTAAATGAATTTCCTGAAAAAAAAACAAAACAAAAAAAAAAAAAAAACATGACAGCATTTTTTTTCTCCTGCAGAGAAGTTGTGATTTAGGGGAACATATACCACAGCTCCTGGCGGACCTGGTGGTCCTGGCAGACCCGTGCTCCCCTGTGCACCAGGAGGACCCTGCAGAGACAAGAAATAAACTCAGAGGGTGCTTATGTGTTATACATCACCACTGTGTGCACTGTTATATTATTGGAACCTAGAGAAATATAATGCCTTTTATATAAGATGTAAAAATGTTTTATACCTGCACACCAACACCTGCTTCTCCTTGATTACCCTGTGAAAACAAAAGTTTTGAGTTTGATAACCAGGCAACAACAACAACATCAACAACGAAAATCTACATGAAGTAACTTTTTGCACACTGAAGTTTTGAAAATCTAGTGAACTCACCTTTACACCTGGAGGACCGGGCAGCCCAGTGGGACCCATGGGACCCTGTTAAAAACATATGTCGTCAAAATTGTTAACTGTTAATAAGAGTCTCTGAATGTGTGTGCACACTTTGGCATGTTTCATACTCACAGTTGGCCCCCTGATGCCTGGCTCTCCTGGGTTTCCCTATAAGAAAAGTCATAAACAAAGTCATATATAACCAAAAATAATAATAATAATAATAATAATAATAATAATAATAATAATAATAACTAAATCTGCACGCAGGCCACATACTAAAGGAACACTTTTACATTTTGAAAAGCTTAATGGCTTTGCTGCTGAGAGTTAGGTAAGACTATCAATAGTGTCTGTCACTAATTACAACTTTTTGTAATTAATTTTCTATTCAGAGCAATCACACTGCCATGACAAAACTCTAGAAGATCACTGAGACTAGATAACAAACAATTCTGCATATGACGTCTCCAAAAAAGGTTTTCTGTTTCTAGTCTTTGACTCTAGGCTAAATGACTAATGGCAATAGCTTGATATGTAACAAAGTGATGTTTTCATCTAACTTCAAGTGGCAAAATCCAGAGCTGAAAAATGCAGCTAAAGATTACTTTTCTGTAATAGATATTTAAGACGGGTTCCAAAACTGAGTACATCCACATTTGTATATTTATTTGTATATTAACACTAATTAGCAGATATCTATCTATTGAACTCACCAGACCACTCCTCAGGTCTAAATATGATCACTCATGGCTCCAAAAAAAAACAACAACAACAAACAAACAAAATAAACCCCAAAACTGAAGCTTCAGAATGAGAGCTCACTTCATATGTTTTATACACAGTCCATGGTTAATACCTATACATCCCCATGTTAAATTGTTAAAATATACAACTTACATAAAAATAAACAAATTTACAGTACTTTTTGTACCCATGCAGTCTAAAGGTCCACCTTACTAACCAAGCGAGCTAACATTAGCTGCTAACTTCACCCTCTCACCCAAATGTGTTTTTGCTCACCCCCCCACTCCCCAATCATTTGACCAATGTTTTTATACATAGTCAACTCCCAGGAGGAACAGGATAAGCAGAAGAAAGCAAATAACTTTCATTTTCAAAATGTGGAACTGTTCCTTTAAGCAACATATTTATGCATAAATATGTTTAGAAAAAACCGAGTACTTAAAAAGGTATACATTTTTTATGTACTCAGTAATCAACAACACGAAATTATAAATATTATCATACACAAATGTCTGGATAGGAGACATAAGATACAAGTGCTCCGCTGACGGACAACAGGTAGGACAATACAAACAAAGGATCAACGATGTCAACAAAGAGACACTTGCATGCTAAGCTCTGAAAAATCACCGCTGTGCAAGGGATAAGCAAACAACAGACACCAGGCACAGCTGCATGCACGATAAGCAGATTCAAGCCAATCGACAACCGTACTTTCTGGAGTGCACCCAGTTTAGTATTCCCCCCACTACTGTACATGAGAGCTGCAGCTGAGGATGTCAGCCGACTTGCTTTCATCTCTTCCAACAAATTTATGGTGTTTTATATATTTAAAATTTGACTTCAAAATTCAGTCCTTGAGTTTGACACAGATCCTTTGGGGACATTTCATGAGGAACTGATCAAGGTCTGACTCTTATCCCAGACCTCAGCTCCCAGAAGCATGTTTCCAATAAGAATGAATTAAGATTAAAGTGTTGAAATTTGCCTGGGAGGTACATGACAGTGTGTGCATCCTGATGATAGGTATTAATTCCAGCTCCATTTTTCACCCTACTTGCTGTTTAAGCTATAGCCCAGTGGCATCTTATCAGTTTCGGTTGAATCCTAATTATATCTGATGCTACAGGGACAGATTCTCCAAACCCTTCACACCTCCTTCCCCAAAGCTCAAGCATGCCAGCCATCAGCAGAGAACCTACCGGTCTGCCTAGAACTCCTGGGAACCCAGGCAAGCCCTGGAGAAGATGACAGGCAAGGGAAAGTGGATGACAGGAGGGTGGGGGGACAGGTGGGTGGAGAATAGTGATGGAACAGGGGAAACAAACAACACATAAAAGGAAATGGACATAGATAAGACACACAGGCAGAGAGAGAAAGTTAGAGATTGAAGAGTTAGTCGCACAGCTGGTTATTGCCTAAGGATCTATGAAGCCTCGGCCCAAGGAGGGAAACAGCTCCGTTGGCTTTGAACTTGCAGCCAACCTGCAGCTTTAACTCTGCAGATCAAGCCAAAAAGAAGCAGACTGGGTTACTGGTTACTCACTGGTTGGCCTTGAGGACCAGCAGGCCCTGTTGAACCCTGCTCAGACATTCAGGGAAGGAAAACAAAAAATGTGAGGTATATTTTTCTTCTTCTTTCCCTACTTTTACTTACGCCCACGCAGGGAACCATGACTTACAGTATTTCCCAAAAGCATGTTTGGGCATTTAGTGATTGCTGTGATTGATCAGAGAAAAGATGAAACTTTAATATGTTCTTTGCAGAAATCTGTTCGCTGCTTGCTGCATACACTATACTTCCAAAAGTATTCACTCGTCTGCCTTCACACACATATGAAATTGAGTGGCATCCCATTCTTAATCTATAGGGTTTAATATGATGTTGGCCCACCCTTTGCGGTTATAACAACCCCCCCAAATCAAACTTTACACTTGGCACAATGCAGTCAGACTTGCCATCAGAATGCCAGACAGAGAAGTGTGATTCAGCACGCTTCCACTGCTCCAGATGCTCTACCACTGCATCTGACACTTTGCATTGCGCTTGGTGATGTAAGGCTTGGATGCAGCTGCTTGGCCATGGAAACCCATTTCATGAAGCTCTCTGTGGACTGTTCTTGAGCTAATCTGAAGGCCACATGAAGTTTGGAGGTCTGTAGCAACTGACTCTGCAGAAAATTGGTGACCTCTGTGCACTATTGCAATATTCAGTAGGAGGAAATTTCACGACTGGACTTGTTGCACAGGTGGCATCCCTATCATGGTACCATGCTGGAATTCACTGAGCTCCTGAGAGTGACCCATTCTTTCACAAATGTTTGTAGAAGCAGTCTGCATGCTTAGGTGCTTGGTTTTATACACATGTGGCCATGGAAGTGACTGGAACACCTGAATTCGATGATTTGTATGGATGAGTGAATACTTTTGGCAATATAGACCACTTTCAAAACAATAAATAAGCACAGGATGTTTGTGGAGGATCAATGATATATATATATTAAAAAAACATGCATACTTACCAAGTTTGCTGAAATTAATGTTTAGAATACATTTTACAAAATCAGTACTATATAATTTTCTTTATGGCAATTTGAAAGTACAGTAATGTTAAAATCAAGTTAACTTCCAGAAACTTCCAGCACATATTCCACATTGAGCACTCCATTTACCGGTTTCCCATCCTGTCCTGGTTTTCCTGGTTCTCCTGTTGTTCCCTGCAATTACAAATCACATATTTATCAGCTGACAAAACTCATAATAAAAATTATCATAGTAGTTTCTTATTAGGCTAAATAAAAATAACTTTAAAGGAATACCTGTACATCTTGGGAAATATGCTAACTCATTTTCTTGATGAAATTTAGCTGAAAACTTCAGCAAATATGACCACAACAGGTCATTTTTACACTTAGGTTTTGCAGAATAAACAAGAAACAATGTTTTAATTAGTGGGATTTTGAGGAGATGGAAGATACATTTTAATAGCTTTAGACAGAGCGTGACTAACTACTTCCCCATGTTTACAAATTTTATGCTAAACTAAGCTGATCTTCAGCTGTCAATATTGTTATATTTAGCTGACAGATGTGAGAGTCATCTTTTCGTTACTTATGGAAAGAAATTAAATAAATGTATTTTCCAAAAAAAAAAAAAAAAAGAAAAAGCAAAAGTAAAAAGGTGGCAGACATAATAGTTAAAACACACTTTGAGTTCATGATTGCAATATTCTAATCCAGGTGACATCTGAGAGGCTGCTCACCTGTGAGCCATCGCGCCCTTTTTCACCAGGCTGTCCTCTGTCACCTTTATCACCTCGAGGTCCCACAAAACCCTGTAAGTTGCATTCAAATAGTTTAATTATACTGAGAACACATGATGTGGCCTGACATAAGATGTGTGTTTGAGTAATATGCATAAATCTTACCTGGTCTCCTTTAGGCCCTGATGGTCCCGTAGCACCAGGTTCTCCCTTCTCCCCAGCAACTCCTGGAGGGCCTCTACCCCCAGGGGGACCAACCAGCACTGAGTCAGCAGATGCTCCCTATAATGAATATACATATTATTTTTTCTAAACTCTATTCTTAACCTACATTTACTAAATATTGTATGACAACAAGAACTAAATGGAGTTTACCTTTTGACCTGGTGGGCCAGCTGGTCCTGTTAATCCAACCCGACCCTAATAAACAGAAGAAACTATCAGCTGACTGCAAAAAAACATGAAATTCATTCAAACATAAAATGTAACTCCATAAATCAAATATGAACACTTACAGAATCTCCTTTGTCTCCTTTCTCTCCTCTTTCCCCCTGAAAAAAAATATACATATCATCAGGGTGCTGTTAAGTCCATGAAAAGAAAAATCCTCATTTGTTTTCTCAGCTCCCCTTTCCACCTTATCTCCCGGTCTTCCTGCCTCTCCTAGTTCTCCAGCTCTTCCAGGAACACCTGGTATTCCTGGCTTGCCAGGCTCTCCAGCAGGACCTGGGGGTCCCTCTGGCCCTCGTTCGCCAATGGCTCTTCCTGGAGGCCCCGTTGGTCCCACAGGCCCTCGGTCCCCTGGCTCTCCTTTGACACCCCTCTCTCCAGGAAAACCGCGAGAACCCTAGTGCAAACCGGGGAACAGAGTATTTCTCTATCAATGTCACCAGATTAACCTGCACTTTAAAGTAAAAATCAAAATGAGACACTCCATGTTATCTAACTGGAGGTCATTGAATTTGTTGTTTCACTTTCAGCCTCTAAGATGCTTAGTCATACTTACATCTGTTCCAGATGGTCCTCTCTGCCCAGGTTCACCCTTGTCTCCCTTTTCACCTTTCTCTGTCTTCGGCACTATGGGTGTCAAAAGTATGTCCCTCCTGTCCGCAATCACCTTCAGATCAGACACCTGCATGGAGCAGAAATCAGAAATGGAAGCATTTTATAACTTTCAGCAGCAGATGCCCAGCTGCAAAACATTTCAATTCCCAAATAAAAACAACCATTTGGAATTCATCTCAGCAGCTCAAAAATTGCTCATAAACAGTGTCACTTTAACCTGGTGGGCATAAATTCTAAAATATATAAACAGGTGCATGTGCATAATAAATTAGGGACTCAAGCCTACATTTACTGGACTGAATATTTTTTTTCCAGTCTAAATGAGCTGCTGAAAAAAGAGCATCCATAAATGGTATGATGACATTTGCAGGAACAAACTGGCAAATATAACACTTTGCATGCATTTGTAGGAAGTGTTCCATTAGCAAGAGCATTATGCTAAAATACTTATCTATATAGTTATAACAGAAGCAAGAGTAAGAGCTGAGATTAAGACTGTTTCGATAATTGCATTTTTTTCATTATTCCATCCATCCATAAACGTTGAAAGTCAAAAGAAATCGTGTTCAAATCGAGTTAGTCATCTGCGGAGTCCACCTACCTGAATACCAAGGCTTGCCAGAGCTTTTTGTACATCCTGGCAGAAGAAGCACAGAAACATTATGAAACAGAGATGTAGAAATGCAAATACTGATAACTAAGAATTATATGACAAGCACTGTGCTGATGTCTTACCACTGCTGTCCCCGGTTTGCCAGGTGCTCCATCCTCTCCAGGGTCTCCCTAAAGGTAACAAGATATCAAGGGGTCAACAAAAATAATAATAAAAGCAAAACTGTGAAACATCAGTGTCACATTTTTACTATGATGGAGATTAAAATTTAACTTACAGTTTCACCTTTCAGGCCAGTCAGACCCCTCTCTCCCTGGAACAAAGCAAAGAAGGAAGTCAACAAATACCACAGACTGAAAGCAGAGGTGGGATTTGATTATTTTTCCTTAAACTGAGACAATGACTGTCGTCCTCTCACTGATAAATTAAAAAATTGTGGCAAAAAAAATGGCCGAAAAACGCTCAGGAGGAAATCACTGGTATTGATCAGGCCAATCACAAAAGCTGTGAGCTGTGTCGACGCGACATGTAGTTAATTTCTAGGGAGGTGCACGTCAGGTTTGAAAACCTTTGCGGTAACGATGCATCACGATGAAGCTATTCTGAGATACCCGTTACTGCAAGACAATCATCTAGAAAATAACTGAGATACAGGGAAAAAAAGCAGAAGTTATGTTAAAAGCAAACTGAAATCTTGAAACTACAACTTCAACTTACTCTGGCTCCCACAGCTCCAGGAATTCCAGGGACACCCTGAAGGAAAAAACCAGGGACAATAAGACAAAAAAAAAAATCGAGACAACCTGGGAGGGACACGATAACATACAGCAAAATGTGTAGACAGACACACGTGACACATTTTCCCTGTTAATAGGGTAAAGAATCACACACATGTGAAAACACACTCAGTGATTAAAAAATCGTAATGCACACTCACAGGCGTTCCCGGTGGCCCCTGGGGACCTGGGATTGGTGCTGCTTCAACTCCTTTCACATACACAACCTAAGAAGAACATCCTGTTTCAATAAAAATGCCAAATGAACCTTGTTATTTTCAGATGTCTACTTCACTCGCACCTGTCCAGGAGGACCAATGTTGCCTGGTACTCCAGGCAGTCCTGGGGGGCCAGGGGAGCCTACAGGCCCAGAAGGACCACGGTCTCCTTTCTGCCCGTCATAGCCCTGAAAAACACATTCAGTTCACAACTGAAATTCACTCCAGGCAGTTTCTTCCTCCTGCACTATAGTAAAGGCTGAACTATAAAATCAAAGCAGATGGCCGCTGCCACCCCTCCACTGATGTTCTAGAGATAATTAATATGAATTTGCACATGAAACCAGCACTCTGACATTTGGCACCCCTCTGGATTCCTCTCAGAAGTGGCTCCCCTTAAAGGCTAAGCTAGATCATTAGAGGTGAATTTATATAGCTGCTTCAGAGGAGCCCATTGATTCGGCAGTGAGTGAGAGGCTGATGTCAATTTTAGAACAAACTGTGGTTGACAAATATACAGCTGAAGGGGGAAGTGATCAGGAGAAAAGAGGGAGGAAAGCTGATATGCATTAAAGTCAAAACAGGAAGGATGGGGTCACATAGGGCAGGTCGAGACAGGATAAGATATAAAAACAAACTGACAAAAAATATATTTTTGAAAAGTAATGATATGAAAGAGGTTTGGGAAAACTGACATCTCTTCCAGCTGATCCAGCTTCTCCTTTGTCACCCTGTAGATTAGAAAGAGACATATTAAAAATAACTCTGCCAAACTAAAATGTTTCTTGGTGTAGTCCACTCTTTGTGTGCAGTTTGACATGCAATTTTTCATGACAATCATCATTAAAGGATATCACATAATATTAACTGATGGTTCATGTGACTCAGTTAGCAAAAATCTTGCTATGGGTCAAGTAAAATGTCTTTATTCAGCAAAAATGTGGAAAAAAAAATACCCTGACTAAATCACACAAACTGAAAAGAGCTACAGACCTTTCTTCCATCTTCACCTGGCACGCCATCCTCACCCTGTGAGTCAAAACAAAATGCATTACAACAAACAGGAACAAAGTGAATAATGGCCATTCTGCCATGGGAGCACTCAGTGCCTCTGCTTTAGAAACTCACTTAAGAGAGCCATTATGCTGCAGAGCCTGAAATAAATGTCTGCACTGCTTTTGATCAGTAAAGATTATTTAGAGAATAAAGGTACAAAAAGGCCATTACCAATTAGACAAGTACATCAGTCTATGTGGATATTATATTTAGGATGTCAGAGTTACCATTTTGCCAGGTGGTCCAGTTTTGCCATTTTCACCTGCTTTACCCTGAAACATAAAAGCAAGGTTAATTAGAAATTAGAAAGGAAAGCTGAGTAAAAACACACCTAAGCCTAATAGAGAGATACACAGATAGAAAATTAAAAATTGTGTGTCTGTGTGTGTGTGTGTGGGGTGGGGGGGGGGTGGGGGGTGGGGGGGGTGGGGGGTGTTACTCACAGGTGGCCCTGGATTGCCTGCAGGCCCAACAGGCCCTGGGGGACCCTGCGCCCCTCTTAGTCCTGGTAATCCCTGGCAGAAAAAAACAACACATAGCAGAGCTTAACTGCAGTTCACTATTAGATTTTGCACTACATTACTAGAAACTGTAATACAGTGCAAAGTGTCTAGGATTTAAATTTCTAGGATTTGTGCATTTTCTGAGATGATCACTGTGCAAAAGATTCAGATTCGGAAATGTCATCTCCAGTTTGATTTTAATGTGCATGAGCAGCTGCAGAGCTGTCATATAACTGCTCTATAAGCCAGGATTTAGATCCTTTAAATAAACCAAAAGTTTAAAAGTTCTGGACTTTTAATAACATTATTATGGTCAATATTACATAATAGTGTCCTTTGAAAAATGGACTGGCCTGCAGACATCTTTCCCTACAGTCGGCTTATGCAACTCAGCGCAGAACTAAAGCCTATATTTTACAATCTCCACAGTGCCCTCTGCAGGATGTGCCCTTCAAGTGCAAGGTCTGAGTTTACAGCTCCATGGCAGACACGTGTTTACTAAAAATGAGAATTATACAAAATAATGACCCCTCAACCCTGAACTGGACAAGCAGAAGAAAATGGATGGAGCTGCTGATGCATGTTAAGATCAAACTGTATGTGACATTTCTGACATGAGAAATCCTTTGCAGAGTGATCATCTCAGAAAATATATCAGTCCAAAACAATACATTTCCAATAATACAATGCAAAATGGTCAGACAGAATAATTAAGAAAATGACTATAACTGTCTTACGTAACTAATAATATAACCAAAAAATACTGTGTTTATCTTGTAATAATTACCAATAACTTCTTCCTGTCAAGGTCAATTGTATTTTTCCACATAATCTTCCTGGAAAAACAACCAAACTTACATCTCTCCCTGGGTCTCCCTGTTTCCCAGGATCACCCTGTAACAAAGGAAAAGCAAATGCAGTGTATCAACTACACAGAGGCCCCACAAACAGCCAGTTTTCTAGTTTGGTAAAAAATGATAAAAACTGAAATACCCTCTGGCCAGGTGGACCAGGAGCCCCTGGTTTACCATCCAGACCAGGACGACCATCTAAGCCCGATGCTCCCCGTTCTCCCTGATAGCATATCAGTTAAGAGTTAGAACATCACATGGTTATTACAGTCTGACAGTGAGCAGTTCACTTAAGCATACTTTGCTATGAAGCGCATTTCCCCCTACAAAAATACAAATGTTTCTGCCAACAGATTCGTACTGAAAATCTGCTGCACGGCTAACAGAACCAGTGGAAAGAAGGACGAGAGCTGCCGCTCACCAAAAAGCATAAAATCCTTCAAGTTTACTTGCAGTAAAGCTAAGAGAATTACACAGGTCAGTAGAGAACAGTAGGTGAGATTGTGTGGCAAAGTTGCACTGCTTGATTCCAAACCTTCTCTCCAGATGGTCCTCTGTCTCCTGTGTCACCCTGTAAATATAACATGCCATAAATATACCTGAAAGTCAATGAAATTCAAATTGTTACAGATATGTATTAACAACAGCTATAAAGTAGAGAAGGAGTGAAAGAAAGTCCACTCACTCTTGTTCCCGGAGGCCCCCGCTGTCCCTCGGGACCCTTTATAGACAGCAGGAAAAGAAAAAGAAGTCACATCACTCTTACATGCTAAAATCTACAGAGAAAAGGGTCAGTGTGCATACACAGGGGCCTATCAGATGCTCATGGAAGCATTTAAAAATTGCGAGAATGAGGAAAACTCACTCGTAGGCCTGGAGCTCCAGGAGTCCCCGCCTCGCCTTTCTGGCCTTTACTGCCATGCTCTCCTGGGTCACCGGCATCGCCCTGAGAATCACAGTGATGTAATCTGCTGTACTTACATACTGCTGTATACTTTTTAGTCCAATAACCTAACATTTTATTTCAGCTATTGAGGTTTATTTAGGATATTTTGACCTGGTGCAACAGCTCAAATGAAAATACTTCACTATGCAAAACATTCTCAGAGCCTACATATACATGCAGAGAAAAAGCACTCACCTTCTCTCCTCTCTCTCCTTTCAGTTGGCCCTGGATCTCAGCCTGTTGACAAACAAATATGGAAAATGACACATGCAGCTCTGCCTCTGCTGCGTTATCAAAAATGGATTGTTAGTCGTTAATTCAGCGTTAAGCTCATTCCTGGAGACCAGTTAACCAGTGCTGTATGACATTTTTACCACTGTTCCTGGTGATCCTGGGGGCCCTCGAAGTCCCTGTTTGAAGAGATTGAAGTGTGTGAATCCACTAATATTAAATATAAAGCTGTTTCCAAAAAAAAAAAAAAAGCAGGCACCATACCTGTTCTCCTTTCTCTCCTCTTGGTCCAGCCGGTCCAGGGCTGCCCTGTGATTGAACACAGATCAAAAAAGGTGCTGAGTGGCTGACCTTTCTCACAGTTCCTTCTCTCAAGGTCTCAAAATAATAGCACAGGAGCATATTGAAAAGCTGTCTGTATGATAATACATAAATGAGTGTCTCACATTTCGTCCACTCTCTCCGGGGTCCCCTATGTCTCCTTTCTCTCCTGCTGGCCCTGGCTGACCAATCTGACCCTGAGTGCAGTATCAATAGAAATGTCTGTTAAGTGAACTTTCACTTAAAGGTTTCAAAGTGTGAATACCAAAATTTAACTATAAAAAATGTTTCAAAGACACTTCTCCTACCCTCAGTCCTCTTTCTCCTGGCTTCCCTGAAAGTCCAGGCTCTCCCTAATGAAAAATTAAAGAAAAAAAAGAAAATGACACAGAGTTACCAGAGAGACAATGGCACTGCACCGACATGATCATCACAAAATGATCCCTTCTTTGTAGATATAGTATATGATGGGAATGATATTCTTGTCAAATAAAAAAAATCCTAAAAGCATTTTGAGAAAAGACATTATACTCACAGGAATGCCTTCATCACCCTTCTCTCCTTTCTCTCCCTAAAAACAGGTTTAATAATTTATTTCAGTGGGAGCTCTGTGGCATTAAATTTCAAAATCTACATTAGCCCAGTAGAGAGTCTGAAGAGAGTACACATACACAAAGGAAATGCAGTGGGCACGTCATAAAAACAGAAAGGGGGCTTGCTTTTACCTCTAAAATGACCATTAGAAAGAGGTGCATGTTGAAAGAAACAGAAGAAGGTTGCTGTTGATTTTGAATTACAGCACTGAGAGAAACATGCAATCACAAGGATGGATATACAGTAATATGAGGTAAAGTGCTACAGTGTATGGACAAAAGTACTGAGCCACTGAGTGTACTTCACTAAGTAAAACCAGTAAAAGAAACAGAGTAAAAAAAATTCAGTAGAAGCTTCACACAGAGGTTGGGCAGTGTGAGTCATATCATAATAAAGATATTATTACGGAATATATATATATATATATATATATATATATATATATATATATAAAGAACTGCTCATATCAGTGAAGCTGAAACCAGAAAATATTTAACATAAATGCCACTAAAACAATCAACTGATTATTACAATTGCTCTATGTATGTCAACAATCTTGTCAAAATATATTTAATAAACAAAAATCATACAATATGATTCAGCTGAATGTCACAGTAAAACCTGCTCATTGTTTGTAACAAACTCCAGGTAGGAACTTCATCTGAAACACCGCTCTGACCTCTTTACCAGGAAGACCTGGCTTTCCTGGGAATCCTGGGCGACCGTTGTCTCCCCTCTCTCCTGGATCACCTGGATCTCCCTAACAAACAGTTAATAAGACCAGATAAACAATCAAACAGACTCTAATAAACAGAAAAGACTGAAGTATACACAGTAGGCCTCTCACCTTGGCACCCGGCCTTCCGCTAATACCAGGGAGCCCCTGAAGAAAGAGCACATGTTTATGTATTTTTGCTCTAAGGGGCTTTGGGCATGACAACAGGTGGTTCATGAATAATGGATGCTATTGTCAGGAATGTATCACAGCAGCTGTAACTACTGTGACTGTGCCCTTTGCAGTTCTGATAAAGAGAAGTTAGGATAACTTACTCGCTCTCCTGGCACTCCCTTAGGTCCTGCAACATCTGACCCTCCTGAACCTGGAGACCCCTTACAGTATAGCAGAAAATTAAATTAGGATGCGTGTCAAATGCTGAGCATAGATGCAATAATTAATAAACATATTTTTTAAATGCATTTTTGCTCACTTTCTCTCCTCTCTGCCCTGGCTCTCCCTTTTCTCCTCTCAGGCCCTCAGGGCCGGGTAGGCCTCGCTCCCCCTGCAGGTGAACACCAAAGGAAATTAAACCCATGAACTCCGAGGGAGCTCCACTATAACTAAAAGTCCTATGATATGAGATTATATACCTTACCTGATCTCCTTTTCTGCCTGTAAGACCTTGAACCTGAATGATTTAAATAATTCAATAAAGGCTTGTCATCATACACAGAGACTGTCATGGCTATTAAGTGCATATCCAAAAAGAGGACAGATAAATTAATATATGTGATGATTTTCTCATGTCTGATTGCTCACAGTTCTCCCAGGCTCCCCTCGTGCACCTTCATTTCCCTGTGAACAGACAGGTTCACTTGTTCTTTCATCTTTGCTTGGAAATTCATTACATCAGATTATGAAACATTCAATGACAAAATCACGTTCCCATTGACCTGCTGCTTCTCATATCATTGCACTCAATTATATCAGTCTCACCTTTTCTCCTGGTGGTCCACTGGGTCCTGGTAAACCCTGTTAACAAACGGAAATGCTATTTTGTGAGACTCCTAATACAGATGATGCAACAGGTATGAAACGAACAGGCACATAGATGTCATTAGCCAATATAACACAGTAGTCTGTCACTTACTCTTACACCTGCTGCTCCTGCAGGGCCTGGCTTCCCTTGGTCTCCCTGAGGAGACAGTTTAATTCAGAAAAGAGCACAAAATCCCTCTAAAAGCACATGATGTCAAACTTTAACGTACTCAAAACAAAATCAGTGCTGCAGTACTCACTCTCTCTCCAGTTTCACCAGCTGGTCCTCTCTCCCCCTACAAAGACAGAAGGGTTCAGAGTGTTCATGTCCCCCGTATTTAAATTACAAAGTCTTACTGCCATACCTGCAATAATTTTTAGAGCAGTAATGAGAAGCATTACAACAAAAAACATTACTTTTATGGGACGTGCTCAGCCAATAGCCAGAAGGCTGTGAGATGACCACCCAGAGCATCACTTACACCAATCTACCGAGCATCAGTGATATCAGTAAGATCTGCTCAGAGGATACTAAAAGATAAAACATGCCCCATTCACAACCTGTTAACTCTGCTGCCATCTGGAAAGTGATAAATTAGCACAATTTATCATCATTCAGAACAGCTTCTTTTCTCAAGCTGTGGGACTATTTTATATCTTATTTTATTTGCGAGTAGCATAAAGGGCCTACAGCTGCAATGTTATATGATTTTTTAATAATTATTGAAAGAAAGAAAGAAAGAAAGAAAGAAAGAAAGAAAGAAAGAAAGAAAGAAAGAAAGAAAGAAAGAAAGAAAGAAAGAAAGAAAGAAAGAAAGAAAGAAAGAAAGAAAGAAAGAAAGAAAGAAAGGCGCATACTTGAATGATTCAGTTTCATATCATGTGACTCACCCTGTCTCCCTGTGATCCAGGCTCACCTGGTTGTCCTCTGTCACCCTATCAGGACAGAGAGAGTAACAGAAATCATTCTTCTTCTGTTTACAGAAGAAAAAGTTATTTGTTTCCTTACCATCGTCTTACCTTGCTGCCAATTTCTCCTGGAGGCCCACGGGGCCCCTGAAAAACAGGAACAAAATGTTCAAACCTAAATTTATCAACTCCACTGAGGAGGTTATGGAATTATATCTGTTTAATTACATGTTTCCTAATTAGCAGGATTTCACCAGACCAGCACATGCCTATTTGGAAAGCATTAAGATGTTTGCTCAGAACTCTTTAATTGTAAAGCACAGAAGAACACTTTTTCCACATGTATTTATCTATCTAGGGCACAGTTTTTATTATATTCATTCATCATCCATTGATTGTGTAGCCTTAGCTTGTGTGTCCCTTCTGTTCTTTCTGATATTTACTGCATAAAATGGAATATGTCATCATTCTGCTGTACCATCAGCTATGTGTCTGACCTACCCTGTCCCCAGGATCCCCCTTTTTGCCTGGAAGTCCAGGTAACCCATCACCACTGTCACCCTGAAAAATAACCACAGGCCTGTGAAATAAACACATTGCATTGCTCAGCCTGTAAAACTGACTCGACTGGCAACTACCTTCTCCCCTTGTCTACCGTCTGGTCCTGTTGTTCCTGGAAGACCCCGAGGTCCTTGAAGTCCTGGAATACCCTGATAACACAAAAAGCAATCAGTAAATCCAAAATATTCCCCGCTTGCATGCAAAAGCCAACCAGCGTGTCAGCACATTGTCTGCGATTGACAGCTCTTACAGGGGAGCCCTTCTCGCCTTTCACAGCCACCCCACTGCCTACTCCTGGAAGTCCCTGTCAGCAAAGAGAGATAAGAGGTGAGAAATCATTATGCTCGTGTAGTCCTTTGCAGTGAAAGGACAAGCTGGTGATGGTGTGACTCACCCTCTCTCCTGGGCTTCCCTTATCTCCCTGTAGAAAAAAAATGTGGAGGAGGAGAGAGAACGATAGATTGAGAAAACAACCAAAAGAACAACGAGAACAAGGATTCAGAACACTTAGTAGGAATAAAAACTCTATAATAAGTTTCCCAAGAGACTGACGTGCGTCATGTGTATCCACACAAACTCACAGGTTGATCTGCAAAAAACAAAACAAGGGCCTTCGCTGGTGTTTCATGTATTCTATTATCTTAAAATCAAGGCAGACTGACAGAAGAAAACAATATGATAATAATACAACATTCTTATAAAATCACTTAAGTTTTGAACACTGTTGTAATTCTAGTTTGCTGAGAAAGAGGATGAAGACTATGATTCTTCTTCCTTATTTCCTAAGGAGTCACCACAGTGGATGGATCTGCAGCTTTGATTTGGCACAGATTTTACACAAGATGTAACCCTCCCATTTATTCTAGCCTGGAAGTGGCACTCGGAATTCACTAGCTTGTGACCCCTGATCCTGGATTTGTATCTCATCCCTGTCTCTAACCGGTAATCTTTTGCATGTAAGGAAAATGGGTTAACTACTACACCATGGAGCCATTAGAATAAATGCGATGATAAACAGTGTAATTCACGTGGGCTTCCAGAGTTCTAGAAATCAAGCAGTATCTGGGTCTCACCTACTGAATATCAAAACTGGATTTTTGATACACTGAACACTGAAAGAGCTGAGTGTTCTTAAATATACAGGGGAAAAAATAAAAATAGAAACCATGAAATTTAGACAAAAACCCAAGATCAAACAAAAACTGCCTATATCCTTTTTACATATACAGCAGATAACAGATGCTTCATCGATTAAATATGTGGGGAGCTCAGTGCTACCACCATGTGTGAGACTCTGACAATAACAGTTTCAGTGTTCAGCAGTGATTATTAGGAATTCATTAAAGTCTCTATAAAATCAAACAATTATTTATCAGTAGGAATGTAAATAATGGAAAGCACAGAGTGAGCAAACAGTGCTCACAAAAGGTAACCACAATACACATCAGCACCAACACCAGCATAGTATTTTTAAATAAATAAAGCATAAATGTACTATTTCAGTATATAATAACCAAGCAAATTTTCACTGTATTTGAAACTGTTGCTGTTCTCTTGCACTTGTAATACAGGTCAGGAAAGCAGGTAGAAGAGCAAAGCTTCTGGACAGAAGACCGTAGTTCAGCTTCAGTGTTTTGATTTCAAGTTTTGAATGTGCTAGGAAAAGATGTGAAGCATGATTAAGTGTATTTTACAAATTTGATGTTAAAAGAATTTATCTATAGAAATATATTTCTTTGCTTAGCAGAAGAGAAACTGTGTTGGATGTGAACCTTGATCGAAAGTCCTGGTGTTCCCGGTATTCCTGGACGACCATCCTGGCCCGGCGTCCCTGGAACTCCATGTGCTCCTTTGGCCCCGTCGCTGCCTGTCCGACCTGGAGTGCCCTTTGACATGCAACAAAAACACAGCTCAGTACATACAAATGAAGGATAACCACACAAACCACTTTAACTACCTCTCTTAACCTCTCTTCAGCAGGAGGCATTTACAGATGGCATCGTGGCCCACTGGAGTCTGAAGAAGGGCACTCCAGCCCGAAACGTCACTGTTTTAAACGTTGATGGATTAAAATTTTTCAAGGAGCTCTTTGGTGTGCGGACCTCCTCTTTTTTTATTCGTGGCCCACTGTCACATTTAGGATTACACTGGCCATTTAAAACAAGTTCAAGAATGCTGTGAATGTCAGTTGTTAGTATTTTCTGTTCCTTGGCACCGTGGCTATCTCACCATTGTGAAAAAACCCTGATTAATTTTCTAGTTTGCTTCTTACCGGTATTCCTGGGATGCCCGGTTCTCCTTTCCTGCCTGGAAGACCCCCCCCTCCAGATGTTACAGAACCTGGTTCACCCTGAAATATAAGCATGAATTATTAATATCCCATTTTTTTCTCTTTTTGAAATGGGCACAAACAAACTTAGTTTGAAAAATGATTAAAGGTTTCAGCTCACCCTTTCACCTTTATCACCTTTTGGCCCTGATGGTCCTGGTGTTCCTGGTTCACCCTAAAACAACAGAAAACAAAGAAAGCAGTTCAAACCCAGACAGCTGCCAACTCTCTGGGACACGGGGACCAGGGATACTTACCGGGTTTACGCTGACACCAGGTAAGCCCTGTGAACCCTGCACAATTAAAAAAAAATTATTTTATTAGTATTAGTATAGTATTTTATTGACAATGCTAAAATAAAAACATGAACAGTGTGTCTGTGGATTCCAGTCTTTCTACTTACTGGAACACCTGCACTTCCAGAGGCACCTGGTCGTCCTGGCAGCCCTGGATTTCCATCAATACCAGGGAAACCCTAAACAGAAAGCAAAGTGCTTGTTAGTTTGGTCCTGTTTGGCAGGTTTTTGTGATTTAGAATGACTTCAGCTACTTACTCTCTCTCCCTTTTCTCCTTTTACCACCACTGAAGGATCAACTGGGACACTTTGGCCTGGTGTTCCTGGACGTCCTTCAGGGCCTCTGGCGCCATCCCTTCCAGGGAAACCATCACGACCCTGAATCATACATACGTGTCAGTCAGTATAGTAAACAGGAGACTGTTAATGTCAGCATGAAAAGGAGGAGCTGGGGTGACAATGGATTGCAAAGTGATTTGCAGATGCATAGCAACTACAGTACAGGGAGGCGAAAGCAACTTAAATAGCATGTCCTGTGCAGGGTTGCAAATTGACACAATCAGCTGTGTCAGCACTGATGTGGGCCGATATTGATTTACTGGATTTGTGGCTGAGCCTGACTTTGTGGCCTTCCTGAACTGATGCTATGCTCATCAACTGGACTCTTATGTTATGTCCATATTCATTTGCAGTAACACTGCATTGATGCATGCGATGCCACACAGAATCATTAAATTCAGCATAATTAAATGACTCACAGGCTCGCCCTTGCGTCCATCTGCACCATCTCTGCCTCTCTCACCCTGTGGAGTTAAACAAAAGAAACGGCACCTTAGCAGCTGAAGAACAAGAACGCTGGTGGAAAAAGTGCAACTTCAGCACTTGTACCTTCTCTCCACGTTCTCCCTTCTCACCCTAAAAGGATTATAAACAAAATAAATAAAACAATATATTTAGAAATTACATATTGGATGGCAACAGAAGAAAGCTCTTGTTTTTAGCAGTTAGAAAATTGACCCTTTTTTCATCAGAGCTGGATATGAGTGTATCCAATGAAGTCAATCTATGATAACAGGTTATAATACTCAAAAATACAGCATGACAGTACAAAATAACTCACCCGAGGGCACTGAATGGTACACTCATCTGTGCCCTAAAAAAACAGAAACACAGGGCCGAGATGATTTTTTTTTCCCTAAACTTTTTCACTTCAGTTGAACATTATCTCCATTAAAATGAATTGCCAATATTCACTGATGTGGGTGTTCCAGTACAAATAACCAAACTCATAATTATGGCATCATATTAACACAATAATGGGAAAATGTTGTTGTTTTGTTTTTCATTTTTTACATTAATGTCAATCCAGATGACACCAAGCTTAATTCTAACCCAAGATTGTAAACAAATAAATAAATTCAGGTTTCTTCTCACCCCTGGTGTCCTGGCAACATCACAGAGTAAGTCTGCCAGACCCGACTGTAGCGTGTACAACTGCGCTGGATAAGCTGTATACAAGAGGTTGGTGTTGCTGTCTGTCACAGCCCGATACAGCTCCGCCGTGTTTGCCTGGTCTGTACCAACAGCTAGCACTTTCACACCTAGCCAACATACAGACACACAAATATCAAGAGCCTTTTTTTTTTTGTGTGACTGCACAAAAGAGGCAACTGTGCAACAAAAGACTACTCTAAGAAAGTCCATGAATGCTCAACAAAGAGAGCTCACGGGGTCTTGAGGAATAAAAGGTGGTCATACCAAATATTGACTTTCAGGTTTATTAGAATTGAATAAACTCTGTTTTTGCCGTATAAACTGTATTTACTTGTCTGTTTGCAGATGTTTAAATTAATCACTTATTTCCCATTTCAAAATATAAAGAAATTATGTGTGGCTCAAGACTTTTGCACAGCAGTGTAATTCATAAATATTAAACTAAATAAACAAAAATATTTTTTATTTACTTGCAGATATTCTTTTTTTTAAGTTTGCACACATTTTTGTGGCTGTTATATCCCAACAAAACTGCTGCAATTCTGTCAAATATGCTGACTTCATAGGGGGCAGGTGGTAACATCCAACCAGGTTAAAGCAAACTCCAGATGTCGTTCTGTTCATAACAGCATTGTGTCAATGCTTCTGTAATAAAAACCTGTAGCTTTGAGGCTGCTGGCTGCAAGGCTCAGGTCATCATTTGAACTTTTGTCAGCAATGATGACAACAACACCAGGGACCCTTGGCCTCCATCCAGCTGATGGGGTCAGAACATACTGTCTGGTGAATGTCACCGCCTCACCTGCAGAGGGAGACAGGCAATGCCACAAATGTCATCACACAAAAGCAGCTGCTCAGATGCACTGACTGCCAGAGAAGAAAGATAAAAATGCTGACCAATGTTGCTCCCTGGGTTTTCGTCAAAGGGTATGGACTGAACCTCTTGAAGAAGGGTGTCAGATCTGGCATGGCGATTGAGCAGGAACCATATTTTGGGTCTTAAACCATATACTACAACACCCATCTGAAACAGACAAGTAGTGGTAATGAAAAGAGATGCTAAAAAAAAAAGACTTGTACATTTAATTTTGACAAATGTACCTGTGTGTTGAGGGGTCCAATAGTCCCGAGTGACTCTGCTACATTTGTGAGGAATTCGCGTAAAGGTCTTGCAAGATTAATCCGATCAGTAGACGCAGGTACCAGAAACACCACATCCAAACGCTCACCTGCGCACACTGTAAACAGACAAGTGTGCAAGGGTTAGAAAAGTCATTTGTGTTCACATACTTACTCTTTTATGTAAGTATATGAAAAAGCATGTGTTTGTCTTACCAGTGTGTCCATCTACAGAGCTTTCTGTTCCCAGTCCACTTGCAAAGGTGGGCTGCAGGGTAAATCTATACTGAAGGCCCAAACGCAGCCCAGACACCTCATAAGAACTAGATGAAGCAGGCAACGTGGCGGACAAGACTCGACCACTTTCTGAGAAATGTGAACAATGAAATTAAAAGAAATGAATAACGTTAACAGAGCAGGTGTGTGGAAGTCCAAAAAAAAAAAAAAAAAAAAAAAAGTGAACGTGTATACCAAAACGCCTTACCTCTGTTCTCTCTCCAGCGAAGAATATATCCCGTGGCACCTTGTAGAGGAGTCCAGCCTAGCCGCACAGAATTCTGGGTAACCTCTGCCACTCGTAAAGTTGTGGTAGGTAAGGAAGGTGTGGTATCACCAGCTGTGTGTATTCAAATGCAGATAAGTTATCCAATTTATCTGTCAGATTTTGTATAGTTTAAAGGGTTTCTGTGATTTTCAAGATTTTACTTAGTGACTGCAGACTGCATTGGTTTTACAGCAAGACTTGACATTAGTCTGCTTATCACGGAAGGACTACAATGGAACATGCAGTATGTTCAGTTTTACTCCATTGAGTATTTGTGAATTACCTCTAAAACACATTCCCTGCAATTATGTCTGAATGCAGGAAGTCAGGACTCACGTGTGGTAATTCTGATGGACACAGGGGCTCCCTCTCTGTTTTGGACTAAAGCCATGACCTGCACCTCATACTGAGCTCCGGGGTCCAGCTGTTCTAAATCCACTGCTGTCACATCTCCACCTACCAGCTGACTCCTCTCTTCACCACCTGCAGCAAAACACGGTAAGAGTGAGTGATGTAAGAGAAATGAGCTTCCATGACACATCATTCACAAGGAAAAACAACTTATTTCTCATTAATGTAAAGGGTTTCAAAAGAGACAGATGATAAAAAAAAAAAAAAAGCACCTTCTGTTCTCCTCCAAGTCACACGATAAGCTGTTGCTCCCTGCACACCAACCCAAGTGACCCGGACAACCTCTCCAAGGGCCTCCTGGACTTGCAGCGATGTCACAGTCCCAACCTCGGACTGACCTGTTTGTTGCTCTGTAAGAACAATAAAATATTAAGCATTGTTTTCTTGTAATATACTCCAAGTAATTCACCAGTTTCTTCAAAAAGATACCCAGAACACCAGCAGAAAAGTGTATTCAACTGATACACTGAGATACCTGTTTTGACATTTAGAACTGAAGAAATCCCTTCTCGAGATCCAGTCAGCGTAGAAACTTGCACAGTGTAAGCTGATTCTGGCTGCAGTCCATCAATAGTGTAGGTAGAGACATTGGCACCCACGTTACGACTTGTTTCGACTCCTGCAGCGACCAGAATCTTGCTTTACGCTTAACTTTTACAGCACAATTTTTTATTCAACATGCATGTGGATGTATGTAAATGTTGAGCATTTTATGCAAGTAATTCCACACCATCATCACGGCGCCAGGTGATCCTATAACCAGTTGCCCTCGAGGAAGGTGACCATGCAATGCGTATTCTCTGAGACGTCACATCAAGGATGCGAAGTCCAGACAATGATCCAGTTTGGGAAATAGTCTGAGCAGACAGTGTGACCTCCTCTCCAACGCGCTGATTGACAACAGGTGCAACGCCAATTACTAGTGCCTCATCTGGCTGCAGGCCTTCTATGGTGAAGGCTGTGGCCTCTGCTCCCAGAAGACGGGATTGTTCTGCACCTGCAAGGAAGAACACAGAGTTTTTAAAAAAAATCTAAATTAATAGAGTTAAAAATAGCAAAAAAAAATTATAATATACAATATTAAAATTTCTTTAAAAGGTTCACGTAAGGTGAGAACTAAATAATAACACAGCATACAAGATAATACACCTTTAAAATGTATTCAAATGCGTAACACTTACTGTTGCCTTGTGTCCAAGTAACCCTGTACCCTGTTGCCTCACTAACACCCGTCCAGGCAATCCGAATTCTCCGACTATTTGCATTTATTACTCTTAGATTAGTCACTCTTCCTGCAACTTGTTCTGCAATGAGGATTAATAATGATTAATAAAATATAATAGTAATGTTTAAATATTTCCAAGACAGTGAGAGTATTAAAGCACTGTGAGAACAAAAACAGGGGGTAAAGTAAAGACATTAAGACATCTACAGACAAGTGAATATGTAGTAATATGCAGTCTGTAAGTGCTGAAACTGGCAGATAAAAGAAAGTCATGGAAAAATCAAACATCAAGCACAGCAGCACACCCTGTCCGTCCTCAACTCACCTGGTTTTATATTGACTGTAACCGGGTCTCCTTCATTTTCTCCCACCAGTGCTGTGACACTGACACCATATGACACCCCCACTATCAGATCTCTGAGGTCAAAGGTCGTCTGGTTTCCAGGAATGAGACGGATTTCTTCTGCTCCCGCTGACATGACATGAATCATTGAGAAATGTTTACCCACAATCATGTTTTTATTCATTATTTTGCCACAGAAATCACTAATAATAATAATAATAATAATAACAATAATAATGACTAAGTTCAGCGTACATTCGGTGTTCAAGATGGTAATTCTGTACATTGTGGCCCCGGCTACGCCCGTCCAGCCAAGTCTGACAGTTCTGCCCAGAGATTCCACTACTCGCAGGTTGGATACCCTTCCCACTGGCTGCTCCTCTGCAAAGTCAGACAACAAAATGATTTGGGCACAACAAAACTCTAAAATACATAAAAACATATTCAGAAATACAGAAAAGCCAACATCAGTATGTTTATGATCCATAAATCCAAAATCGATCTAGGGTTGATTTCACTGGCAGACCTCTGGATGTGGTGGATACGGGTGTAGCTTCCTCACGACCTTCAAACAGGGTGTACAAGGTGATGATGTATTCTGTGTTTGGTTGAAGGCCTGTTAGCACGTAGCTGTTGGTGCTTTTTGGAAAGGTTGAGCTCCGGACTGGACCTCCTGAAGGGCAGATCAGGGATCAGTGGGTTTTCCTCTTACTTTATATATAATATCAATGTATTACATGCTTTCTAGTCCTTTCAACTTAAAAGTGGAGTTGGGATAAAATACAATAAAAAAAATCTGATCATCATGATAAACTTAATTTTACACTTTGTTCTGTTACTGTACTGAACACAAAGGTTGGATTAACAACAACATTAATAACATAAAACAGCCAACCTAATCGAATAACACTTTTAAGACTGATTTTGCTTTTCTAAGCAAATGTTACACATCAAAATACCTTCTTGTGATCATAATCACATCTTTTCCCCCTTAAAGTGTGTTGGTATGCTTTGAGGACAAAAGCGAGCATCTAAGCATTCATGTCATGTGCATATCTAACCTTCCCCTTCCCTCCACTCCAGGCGATACCCTTGAGAGGACTGAATGAGACTCCAGGTGAGGCGGATGGAGGAGGGACTTGTGATAACTGCTCTGAGGACCTGCTGCTCCTGGCGCTCTAAGGGAAAAACACATTATGTAATATGCCATAAGGATACTGAAATGTCTGTATGTACATTGAAAGGTTTATTGGTTTCTTTAAAGGCTTCTTCTGTTCACGATGGCTGCAGACTTTCCATCCTAAACCAATTTCAGTGGAAATGGTGGGTGACAAACCCACTTTCAAGGTACATTTACTATAGTACAAATTCTGTTCTGCTTGGAGAATTAGTACACGGACTCCACTTATAGAAAACTGTTTTTTTTAACCTTGGCACTTTATAAAGTACTTCATCATTTTTGCTTCTCTTTCACCGATTTAACAATTTCAGTGAACATGAAAATTGCCTTCCTCAAAGCTGATATACTCCTGAGGGAAACCAAGGCCCTTATAATTATTATAAGAGTTAAGAGGGTAAGTAGCATCCAGGTGCTGACAATCTTACTTGATTAACTGATCATCAGCAAGTGTGAGCACCGCTATAAAAGAAGTTTCCTTTTCTGAAGCGTTCATGTGTGTTAACACAATGTCACAATCATACTAGAACATCCTAACAAATTCACACCAAGGTCAGAGTGCACTGCTCAGAGAAATAGCCGGAAAAACAAGGGACGCCTCATACAAAGGGACCATTTTAGACTTATTTTGTAAATAAAAGGACCTGGGCACCTTGCAGTCATTGAGTCAACCATGAATACCAAAGTATTCTAGAGTCAAATGTGAGGCAATCTGTCTAACAGTTGAAGCTTGAATGAAATTTGGCCATGCAACAGGACAAAAACATCATCAATTCTTCAAGAGAATGGCTGAAAATGACAATAATCAAGGTGTGGCAATGGCCCAGTCAAAGTCCAGACTTCAACCTGACTCAAATGCTGTGGCGGGACCTTAACGGAGCTGTGCATAAACAAATACCCACAAACCTCAGGGCCAAAATTCCTCTACATAGATGTGAGAGGCTGATATGTGTAGAGAAAATTATGCATGTTCTGTTTGGCACGACTGAATCAGAGTGGCTGCAGAGCAAAAGTGAACATGAGCATGCATGCCACTCTTAAACCCACAATTCATTTGTACAACAGCCAGTTGCAATATTTGAGCTTACACATGTACAATGTACATATTCATGTCAAAGCATATCGTCATTGTTTTGGAATCTTGTAAAACAATATTATTATTTCATGTCAGTTGTTAGTTCATATGGCAATAAAGTAAATATTTTACTCCATATTACAATATTATAACCAAAAATTTAAGTATTTTTTTGTAATGAATAGCAACTGGAAATGCATACACAACAAAGAGTTTTAACTCTTCAAACATTTAGACACACAGTTTAAGTTCCTGTGGTGTGCAGTATGTACAGTATGTATCATAGACATCTCAGCTCCCTGATTGTAGAACTGAGCCACAAAAAACTTTCCAGCCCTCTATTCCCATCAGTTCTCTGCTCAGTGCATTGTTTCCGCAGTGACTCAACCTTCATTCAAATAACACTGGTCCAACTGTAGAGACACCACATGGGAACTGCTCACGAGAGGCAGATGGTGCGTGTGTATAACAAGTGCGTAGGTGTACTAGAAATGTTCCCCAAACCAAAGCTAAGACCTAAACAGTAACATGTACAGACTTTTTTAAAAAAAAGTGATAAACCAAGCCTCTATACTTGGCAGGACACAACAGATGGAAAGAACAATTTCAAAGAGCATTCTTTATGACAATTAGTTGTTAGAGAAACTGGAAAGTATATAATTGTGCCAACTAACTGTGAGTCACTGATTTTAGTGGACATGGTAACAGAGGTTTAGAGGAGATGAGAACAGAGGAAAACTCACAGAGAGGAGAGTTTGGTGTTGTTGTGAACCACTGAAAGCACACCTACCTATCTTGAATCTGGCTGTTGCCGCAGGGCCCTCGGTGTTGCCCTCATACAGTGGGATTATAGTGACAATGTACTCAGTATCTGGCTGCACCCCAGACAAAGTGTAGAAGTCAACATCACCACCGACCTCCACAGTCTCTACATCACGACCTAAGTGAACAAAAAACAAAAAAACGCAGACAATAATACGATGACATATGAAAAAAGAAAAAAAAAAAAAAATCAGGGAAGAAAAAAGACATGTTGCTTGATGTGTCCTGTCACCTGTAAATGGTCCCCAGACCAGACGGTAGACCCTGGCACCGCTGACGCTTCTCCATTGCACACGAACACTGCCCTCCGACTCTGTCTCCACTGATAGCTGCTGCACTCCCTCAAGGCTCACTGACACAAAAACATAAACAGATGCACATGAAGACAATGTTAATATATGGAAAGTCACCACAAGGGGACAGTATCACTATATATGCATTTTATCAAGTACTATAATCACCTGTATTATATTGTACCTACTGAATATGGTGACATTATACAACAGTAGAAAAGGTGTTAATAACAGGCTAGAGGATGAACTCACATGTGCGGGCATTGAGGATGGACGGGGATGCGGTGTTTCGTGGCAACAAGGGGTAGAGGCTGATGACGTACTCTGTGTTGGGCTGAAGTGAATCCAAGGTGACAGAAGTGGAGTCTGCAGACAGTGACCGCTCCAACAGCTGAGCTGCTGGCTGACCTACTCTTACAGCCAAACAACAGATAGGACAAACAGATACACAGAAGTCCAATTAATGAACTAATACCCTAAGAGCAATCACAAATTAAACTGCACAGTATGTTCAAGCATTCGGTCACAGTGTTTTTGCCTTTACGGCCTCGCCTGTGCTTCATAAGTCTTGAGCGTGTTGGGAGAGGCTGTGTGCAATTTGTGTACCTGCACAAAATGTAGGTGTCTACATATGGCTGGTTTCATGGAATTATAAATGTCAATAGGTGCACACTGAACAGGTAGGAACACCGCACCTCACATTGCAGAGCACGCTCACTAAAATACACTCATTCACGTGGCAGTGCAACTAATCAGATGAGGAGCTTAGTATGAGATTCCTCTAGTGAAGAACCGATACTGGCGCAGCGCGCGGTTAGAGAAACTGCTTCTATGAGCCCTCAGGGGCCACTTTTCTCTATTGAATCACAGCCTGAGCACCCACCCAGACCTCTTGACACACCCTGGCACTATAAATGTGAGGACAAAATGACTCACAATCCATGACAGAAGTACACGTTTCTCAGTCTGCCTAGTTTCATGAACTGTGATGATAAAATGTATTTGATATTTTAGGTAATGATTAGGTTATAAACATCCTAACTGACAGCCAGTGCCTTGGGGAAATTACTTGTTAGAAGCTAATGTTTATCACACTGATCCATACTGTTACACATTCTTGGCGCGGTTCCAGAGTGCCACGAAGAGTTAACTGTTATTGACAAGTGTTAACCGCTTTTCCTTCTTTTTCATATTTCTGCTAAGGTTAACATTATGGCAAGGCAACTCTGACATAATAAGATAACAAAACTTTAGTTTATACTCCAGAAGTCAAGTAAATGTTACCAAAACAGACAGAAAACAGAAAAAATCCGTGTGTGCCTGACCTCGTGGTCCGTAGGTGATTCTGTAGCCCTGGACAGGAAATGAAGGTTGACTCCAGCCCAGAGTGAGAGAAAAGAAGCCTGCCTGGATCAAGCGTAGACTGGAGACACCTGGCAATGACCCTGTGTAAGGAGTCATGGTGTACAGGTATGCATGAGAGGGACTGCATTAGTGTTTTTTTAGTCTCTTTGTTGAGTCTTTCACTTTTTACTCACTGGTCCGTTGCTTGGCAGAAACAGAGTCTCCCACACTGTTGGGGTACTGGGAGATGACAGTCACCAAGTAGTCTGTTCCCGACCTTAAGTCTCGTGCAGTGTAGGTCCTCTGATTGGCAGAAACACTCTCCTGCACAGAGAGACAGGGGTCATCTTTGTATACTACTATTTCTAAAACAAGTTTTTGAAACTTTTGCATTGCAAAAAAAAGAAATGGCTGTGCTTTGGCATTCTTCTATCATCACTATCATGCCAGAGTACACAGAAGGGAATTTCATGCCACACTTTAATCTTTACAGTGTCTATTTGAAGAAGATCCACCCATTAGACAAGTTTATACTCAGCCTGAATGCACATGCTTCCTGAGCAAAGCAGGGCTGACTCTGGTTCATAAAACTGCAATTAACTGTTTCAGTGTAGGTCATATAAATGTGCTGCTGCTCAGTCTCCATGTCTCAACACAAAATCTTTCAACATCTGAGGTGTACCAAAGATCACTTTACCTCAAAGGAAAGCGTCATGAGGTGAAAGAAAAGTGTGAAGGAGGATTTATAAAGACTTAGGAAAAGAGAAGACTCCTTAATGACATAACGGTGGGTGACAGTTACATTAAAACTACAAAGTTCAAAGATGGACCACAAAATGTTCATCTTAGTTCACCCCATGCAGATCGTGAATAGTAACACTTTATTTTTTTAAAAAAGGAACATGCTATATCTTATAAAATGACATATTCTCTTATTTTTTTCCTGATAGAGACATGATCCAATACAACTCTTTTCTTCAATTTCAATAAAGCTTTTTGTAACCAGAGTAAAATTCCATCCATCCATCTATTACTTATCCAATTCAGTTCCAGAGGTGGGGGGCTGAAGCTTATCCCAGCTAACCTGAACTAAAAATTTATGATATTCCAAAAGGCCGCCAATACAACACTGGATATACAGTAACTAATGCAAACTGATTTATAGCGAATCTTAAACACACTTTGAATATAGTTAATATACCTTATAATCTTGATTTAGAGAGGCAACACCTCAATAAGAAGCAGATTTTAATACAGCAGTTCATACTTAAGCTGTGGCTTTAACAGCCTGTTTTAGAAATTTTAAAACACATCAGCAGGTTATGGCATTAAAAGGAAAATACACTTCACATGCAAGATTTACAAGATCTGCTCTACTTGTCAATTATGTTGATCATTTTTTGTGAATGGTCGAATAGTGCGTCACTATGAATTTGTAAATGATGATACAGTGTATCCTATGCTAAAGAAGATAATAAAGGGAGCACTGAAGCAGCTTTTCTTACTTTTTGTAGCATTCACCTAGCTCTTATTATAGCTGCCACGCATATACTTCTGGGTCACTTCACTCAGTTAGGAACCTTCCTGAGGAAATTTAAATATTTGGCCACTCCCATGGACTCACCTGTCGTAGTTCTGCTATGACTGGTTGACCCAAGCCAGTGAGTGGCACATACTGGATCACATAGCCACTCACAGGGCCCCCTGCAGGACTCCAGCGGAACCTGAGAGAGTCAGACGTCTGGCTTATGAACTGAAGGTTGGATGGACTAGCAAACGCTTCTGTGAAGAGAGGAGATGCAGATCAAAATCACATATAGTTTTTACAATAATTGTGACTGTAATTTTTTTAACTCTAAGGTTAAGTCGCGGTAGCATACCATCACTAGCATAAACTCCTCCTGCTTTTGAACAAACTCGAGAGTTTACAAGAGGAAGCAGCGTGTTCAGCAGCTTGAATTCCCCAACAAAGGAGGTAAAATCACTGCTGGGCTGGGAGGAGATCTGAGCCAGTTCATTCCTGTCTGCACTCTTTATGCCTAACAAAGACAAAAAGTTTTCAAAGAAAATAAAGTATTTCACATGTAGGCCGAATATAATTCCTAATTATTCAAAGTAAGTTAGGAGAGACTGCAGATAAAATACACACCAACTGCAAAAACATGCACTCCTTGACTGCGCAGCTTCTGTGCTGGCTCCTGCACGTTGTCCTGCGACTTCCCATCTGTGATCAGGATAGTGATCTGAAAGTTAAGGGGGATCCATAGATAGAATTAGCAACACGGGAAGCGGCATGCTAAATATGGAATTATACATCAATGAAACATAGTGGAATAGCTACTCCTCAGACCTTTGGGACATCTCGACTTGATGCAGAGTTGAAGAAGTTATCAGAGACAAACTTCAGACCGGCACCAGTGCGCGTGTTTCCACCTTTATAGTTTAGATCCTGCACAGCATTCACAAGCTCAGTGCCATTCAGGTAGGTAGTGAAAGTGAACTCAACCCTGATGATGGAAAAATGTGCATTAATGTACAATTCTGCGCCTGCTGTGTATTATTACACGATGGTGTTTTTTTTTTTTTTTTTAACAACTGTCAGTCACCTTGAGGTGTCACTGTACTGTACGGCCCCAAACCGAATCCCCGACTTGCTGACAGAGCTGGCGAATGGCTTTATAATTCCAGCCATAAAGCCCTTCACCTGTAGGAAGTTTGGTCGGCCAATACTGGAGGATCCATCAACCAGGAAAACAATATCTGCAGCTTGTACATTATCACACCTGCCTGAAGGACACAAAGAACAAGAAATATAAACAGAAACACAAAACATCATGTCTGCCAGGGTGGATGCGATAGTGGTGGGATAGCGAAGCTAATTCAAAAAAAAAAAAAAAAAAAGGGAATTTACCCTGAGCTTCAGCCTGTGTCAGGGAGCACAGCAGGACAGTTACAGTGAAAACCCAGTTCCACATCTTCACAGCCTGGACACACAAAGGACAGACAAACCTAGCATTGTTATCTCCAGAAGCTTACAGCAAAACAGTTTGAACAAAGTACAAATTTTATATAGATATTTTAATATCCTATTTATTTCTGTCGTTCAGTATCTAGTAATAGCAGTCATCCACAATTAAAAATCCTGCTGCTGCTGATTGCCATTTCCTTGTTCAGCTGCATTTCATTAGTCATTTGTTCCTCAGCATAGTTTGTGGGTAGTTCAAACCAGTAATTTGTCTGTGTTTTCTTAGGATTCTAGTCATTGTTCTTGCCTATACCTGTTCTGACCCACATAACGTGTTTTATATCTTGCCAGCCTCATTACTTTGAACATGTTTTCCTGTAAGACAGCCACGTCAGGTCTCTTATTATACCAGTCTGTCCCCAGTCCAGGTTTTTCACTGCACCAAAAAGCTTTCACCCTGTTACTCAGTTTAATATACTGCTGAAAACAAGGACCACACAGGCAGCATGGTGGTGCAGTGGCTAGCACTGTTGCCACAGCAAGAAGGTCCTGGGTTCAAATCCACCATCTGGCTGGGGCATTTATGTGTGGAGTTTGTATGTTCTCTCCGGGTACTCCGACTCCTTCCCACAATCCAAAGATGAGGGGTTAGGTTAAATGGTGATTCTAAATTGGCCATAGGTGTGGATGAGAGCATGAATGGTTGCCTGTCTCTCTGTGTTAGCCCTGTGACAGACTGGTGCTGTATGGCAGCGGGGATGCCCCTGTTGGTATTGGCAGATACTCAAAGCCATGGTATCAGTATTGCGTTCCTACCAGAGACATCCCCTATGTAGTCAAAACAGTCAAAGCAAGACAAATATTAAGTTGGCTGAAAGATAAATGGCTACCTGTCCAGAGCCTGTACATAAAAGATAAATGTAGACATGGCAAATTCACCCAATTTGTTTGGAGAGTACCATGCTGAAGCCAGATGTCATGAGTCAAGGGTGGATCTGACTGAGATACTGAAGAGACTGTATAATCATACAGTATTCAATCACAGGGCAACCACATCACGCATCTTACTCATCATACTGCATCACATAAAACTTGGAGCTTGTGATTGAAACCAAAAACTCATCAGGAAAGTGTCTGAGTTCATGAATCAAGTGAAAATTTGAATCATTTTGTCATACACAATCAGACATATTTTGCAACCAAATAAGTTGCACCCTGCTGGCCTTTAGAAAGAATGCAGGTTTAAGGTACTTGACTTCACTTTTTAAACACTGAGGCTAGGGCTGCACCATGTCACATCATCTGCAGTAATGCTGGTACAAATTTTGACATAATATAAAATGTGTTTACTAGTGTGCACAACAACAAGAAAAGCACAGGCATGTCTGACAGCAAGAGCCATGTGTCAGCTTCTGATGATGATGATGATGATGATGATGATGAAGTAAAACAGGAGCTACTTCAACAATCTCCATTAAAGCACAGTACTTTAGAAAATATGCAAGAAAACTGTTCCCACTAAAGGTGGAAACAATAATCTTGTTTCACCACTAGACAAAAACACACTGTTGAGTACAACCAGGCTATGAAGGCATACGAGGAGGACATATTAGCAGCTAGTGAGATGCAACTGAAGTGTAAAGAAATGACTCAACTGAGCATCACTCGAGCACTTAGACTCCATATGACAGGAAAAGCAAATGGCAAAGGAGGGATTTAAACAGCTGGTTAAAAAATTCGACCCAAGATACAACTTCCCCGGGAAAATATTTCTCAGTTTTATTACATGACATTACTGCGCAGCTCCTGAAGAGATACAAAGTTAAGTTACTTCAGTTATTTAGTTATTAGGCAGTTATTTTATACTTTTACTAAAGATTTCCTGGGAAAACACTACCTAGGCTACTTCTGTGCTTCCTTATGACTCATGCTGTGTTACAACTATTGCACTATAATGCTACAGCTGCTGCTGCTGCTACATTGTTTCAGTAGATTCACATTTTGAATTAGGTAGTCTGTCATCAATGAAAGTAGCTCATTGGAAAAGAAGGATGTAAAATGCTCTTCATTTTGTTTGCACTATAAATAAATGCTGCTGCCTGTAATCTCCAATCACTGTTAACATGTTATTTGGTATTTTTTTGTTTTGTATATATTATCATTATTGCAAATTTCCTTAAAATATCATGATCTCCTTTTGAGATCCTTACAGACAATCCAACAGACCTTTGATTTTTTTTTTTTTTTTTGCAGGCCATCTTTGAACCCTGTTGTCTACACTGTGTCTCACTGTCACTATGTTTTGCTCACAAGCAAACATGGTGAAGAAATTCACTCTGGATGTGGAGTATTTCTTTTCATCAAAACCTTTGATTCATCTGCGATGCAGTAAGGCCCGGCATAGAAGTTACTGAAAATAGCTGACAGATGTGGAGCCAAAGATAGAAGCGTCAGATCTACTCTGTAGGGCTATGGTAGCTAAAGTAAACATAAAATATAATGAAGAAATCAAACCAAATGTATATGTTGGGGACAGGAGCAACAACAGAGTGAAGAGATTTTCTGAGTCTGTAAATGAATGTAAATAACATTAACATCATCTGGCATTTGGATACTTTCATCGCTTGGCATTTTGTTGCAACACTGACCAAAACCAGATTAACTATCAGAGAGCTTCTGTCGGAGCGAACCCACATGAAAGACACATGCTGACAGACTTGATAACATTCACAATAGACAGAAAATTGCATTAAAGGCCTTTAACTGTTGCAATACTTTCAGTATCAGAGTTACATATTTATTTTTAACCCATATCATACCAGAATCTGTTGCCTTTTAAAGGGAATAACTTTTTAAAGAATACATTCATTAGCATTCTAGCTGGGGTTAGATGATAAATTATGAACTACAACTAGCTTCTAATAGTTGAAAGTTTAGCTAAGTCTTAACCTTGATCTGTCTGAAGCAAGCTGTAACCTTCAAAAGTGAAAAATACCAAAAACAACAGTTCCTCTACTGGCTCCAAAAGCCACTAAATCAACAGAGACAGTTGTGTTAAAAAGCCCAAATAAACTGCATTACAAGCCATGTTGATAACCTAGTACAACAGAGGTCTATGCATAATTTTCCCCTTAATGAGTGGCTTAAAATTAGGGGTGTGGCTGCTTTGACCGATACATTGTTCATCCAAATATAGTCACTTCTGGCTGTTAAAAAAATGAACAGGGCGGCAGCCAAATCACTAAATTTGAGGCTTTAATTTTTGCTTTGCTTTTCAGTTTTTAAATCATGTTGTTTTGTAATATTAATAGGTCCACCTTTCTTGCAAAGCCCTTTGGGTAAACCCCTGTTTTAAATGTGCTATATAACTTCAAACTGGAGAGTCCAAAACCAATAGGTGACACCATGGTGGCTACGTCCACCTTTAATACACACTGCACTCTGAGGGTTGCTTTTGCACGTTGATTGACAAATGAATGTGAACTAGTCTGACAGTTGTTTAAGCAACATAAATATATTATATTATATATTTATGTAGCCCTACCTGAGATAAGTTGTTACATTAAGTCAGCTGGTATAATTCCAATATTTCCTCACTGATGCATAGAACAATACACTACAGGAAGACTTTTATTATCATCAGATGGCCACTTTATGCAAAGTCTGAAAATGAGTGCATCAACTTTAAGGCTATTCTTTAACATCTATAACCCATTTCTGATTTCAGTGTAGGCTTTTGCAGGTTATGTAGAAAATTTTGCATTTCACTATTGCAGACGTGAACATACACATGGTTACCCATGACAACTCTGAAACCACAAATCCCAACTTAGCCCCTGCTGACACAACTCTGATGTAATTATCTACCATAAAGACATCAGGATGTGTTTTTCAAAAATAATGCTCGACTACTTTCAAACATCCTATACTAATCTGGTTTCATAGAAGTGCAGCAAAATCAGTACTAAGAAAAAAAAAAGAATTTAAACTTCAATGTAACCATAAAGGGACACCAGATTTTGTTGCCATTATTGCCTTTCTAATGTTCAGACACATCCTGAGGCCAGAAGCTCATAATTACTGATAAATTTTTGTTCCTTAAGAAAGAGTTTAAGGGTTTTTGTCCCAAACACACCACACACCACAAACATAAAACTTAATATGTTCCAAATGAAATCCCCCTTTCCCTTTTCAAAATTCAAAGCAACTATTTTGAGATTTTTACACCTACAAATTTAAATTATGTACCAATAACTCCTGAAAAACCAACTTTGCCTACCTTTCATATTATTTTTTTTTCCCTGTAGTTAACCTATATTAGTCCTATTTATTGCCCGTTATTTGAGCCAGGTGTTGAGACCACAGTCTGTATCTCCACCCTTTTCTGGAGTATTGTGACTCACTTACCACATTATAACTCCAAGGAATTAGTGATTTAAGATGTCAATAAATACACCAGTTTATGACTAAAAGTTGCACTAAATGTTAGAACAATTATAAACAATGCCTGATTCTGTTTTCAGGAACAAATCTGTTTACATGAAATCCTGGTGGAAATACTTCCAAGTAATTACTGCTAGTTTACAAGTCAGTTGTGGGGTAACCTACTCCTGAATGTTTTTTTTTTTTTTTAATTACTTGATAGATGTTCATCAAGTCTAACCTGACTTCCACACCTGGAATGTTTAAATTATGAAGTGGCTCATGGGCATGACCACACCTATAACTAGCCACTTGGTAATTAAAACAATCAAGAGGGTTAAAAGGTCAAAGACTTAGCCACAAACTGCTTCTTCTTCCAAAAGTTGGTTTTTAATAGGAAAAAAACTGTGTGCACAAAAGCACTGACAGAAGAGGGAAAAGTTGAGGGATGAAAAGTGTTCGGTACTCGTCCTAAAGCTTCTGGTGGCAGTTTGTACAGGGACAGGACTATGCTTTCTAAAAGCTATGCCCAGACAGGGTGACAGATTTGTGATTTAGTAGAGATGCCATTCTCCCAGGGGGGGCGGCGGGCCACAGGCCACTGCACTGTGACAGAGTGCTGGATTGTGTAAGAGCCAGCATAACATAAGTCCAGGGGACAGAGAGTAGCACAAGTGGACAAGGGGAGGGAAGGATCAAACGAGGTGGAAATGTCACAGTAAATCACTTAAAGTCTCCAGCAAAAATGCTCACACATCAGGATCTTGCGTACTTGTGTACCCAAAAGCTGCCCTTGGCAAAAAAAAGAGCCGCTCTGAGGTCAGAGCAAAGTAAGAGGGAGAGCTAATCCAGATACTTTTGACCTCTAAAGTCACATATAACATCTCCCACTTCCAACAATAATGGTTTCTTTACCCAAACTAAACAAAAGCATTGCTGCAGCAACGTTTGAATATCATCCATGACCCCTTGTTGTAACAAGTTTCAAAAATAAGCTCCAGTCTTATCCTCGTATTTAAGTATTTCACAGGCTTTGTATTGCTATTATCAAAAGTCCGACTGACTGCATCTGGGAAATGACAACATTCAACAAAGGGTTATCCTTCTCATTCAAGTGCATAAATGAAATGGGACGAGTCAAATTCTTGTGGCTTATGGTTGGTTTAGTCCAACATAAACACTTAAGCGCAAGTAATAATCCAAAATGGGCCATTGTTCATAAAATAGTTTAAAGCATCGCTCTTAAAGTAACTTTCCTAAAACCTCAATAGAAAATGTTAGACAATGAATGCATTAAACACACACACAGTAACCAGCAGCAGCAGGCCTCCATGGATGACACACTTGGGATCAGTCCAGAGACATCCACTACCACAGTGGCACGCCAAAAAGTTAACCAAGCATGGCTGCGGCAATGCAGCAAATTAAACGGAGAGAGAGGGAGAAAGTGGGAGGGTGTAGATGAGGCAGTGAAGAAGACTCTAATCAATCCTGCTGAATATTTTCAGTTTTTTCTTCTTCTTCTTCTTTTTTAAATCTAGATACAGGATTGTTTTTTTTTTCTTTTGCTGTTGTCTGAGCCAAACCACAGCAAAGACATGGATGTCCTCAGAAGTAGAACAGACAATTGGAACCAATCAATGCACAAAGGCTGAGGAGGAAGCGTAGGAGTGAGATTCTTTTGCAGCATCATGGTGTAATAATACTCTCTCACTAAACAAAGTTCAGCTGAGGTCAACATGTTTTGAACGTCTGGTTCAACTAACGGAGGTAGTTTGTGCAACAGCAAGGTGACAGGCTCTTTCCTTGCTTACGATGTATTGTCCAAAAGACTCTTCTGCCAGATTCTGATCGTCACAGCATACAGGAACGCAGAGCACTTCAATACAAATGTAACTAAGAAAAGGTGAAAATGAGGTGATGGATGTTCTGGACGTTCCTGTGCCAAGCGGAGTCTTTTTCTGATGGGAAAGCAATGGAGGAGCGGTGTACTGGCTACAGTTATTTGTACAGCTGCCGCTTACCAGACTACAAGCTATGGAGAATAGGTTAATACAATGCACACATGCATAACATTAAAATATAGACTGCGATTCAGTGTATAAATGCAGCATGCAAACTGTGCATGAGCTGCACCTAGACACAGGGGCTCCCACAGAACCCATTTTTCACTTATCTTACCTGTGGATCTCTGCTCCTCGCGCCCGACTGCAGCCTGCCGCTCCCCACCTTTCCACCTGTGGCATATCCACCAGCCCTAGTTCTCTGTACAGTGTTTGGCCACGCAGAGGAGATTCACAATGCCGGCGTGCAGCGTCGCAGCTTCAAAAGGTACAAGGCAATCCAGTGTATCTCAAAAACCGAACTCCTGTTGCTGCATCCCCCCAGGGGACTGTCAGATGTGAACGCTATTTCTGGCTCCCGAGGCTGCGCTGTTTAGCGTGGGCTGAACGAAAGCAGGAGCAGAACAGTCCAGACTTGCTCGGGTGCCTGAAGGGGAGTCCTAAGCTCTCCCTTTCTGCTGCCTTTTTTTTTAACCTCATTCTCTTTGCCTCTCGTCCCTCCCTGCTGCTGACTGAAAATCAGCCCATGTAATCGTGTTTACTTTTGTCCGGTAATCTCGTTACTTCTACCTGGAAAACTTTTGGGGTCACATGATTTTACTTCTAGTATTCTGCAGGAGATTGACATTAAATAAATAATGTGCACTGTAACATCACAAAAAGTAAAAATAAATAAATTATAATAAATATACTAACTCATATTATTATTATTATTATTATTATTATTATTTGACTTTTGTTTTACTGAAAAATGTTTGTGATGACAGACTTCACATTGAAAGTACTCATTATAAAGGCGTGTCAGCTGTAGTAATAAATACATAAATAAATAACCTTTCTATACCTGGACTGATTTTGGTACTAATGATGCTCATTTGTAAGGAGGCTTTTCACCCAGGCAGTTGTAACTTTATTGCAAGAATTTTATGTCTGCAATGAATTATGAAAACAAAAGACTTAAAATGAAATGCTGAATAGTCTCTCAGAAGGCTCCAAAAATACACCTAAACATTTACTTGTGGTAGTGGTCATTTGGATAGGGAAACCCTCACCTAACTTGTTCACATACACTGATCAAGAACAACATTATGATCACCTGCCTAATATTGTGTTGGTCCCCCTTTTGCTGCCAAAACAACCTTGACCCATCGAGGCGTGGACTCCACTAGACCACTGAAGGGGTGCTGTGATATCTGACGCCAAGATGTTAGCAACAGAGCCTTTAAATCCTGTAAGTTGCGAGGTGGGGTACATGGATCAGACTTGTTTGTCCAGCACAGATGCTCGGTTCGACTGAGATCTGGGGAATTTGGGGGCCAAGTCAACACCTCAAACTCGTTGCTGTGCTCCTCAAATCATTCCTGAACCATTTTTGCTTTGTGGCAGGATGGATTATCCTGCTGAAAGAGGCCACAGCCATCAGGAAATAATGTTTCCATGAAAGGGTGTTATGTGTAAAAGTAACATCCACATGGATGTCAGGACCCAAGGTTTCCCAGCAGAACATTGCCCAAAGCATCACACTGCCTCTGCCTGCTTGCCTTGTTCCCATAGTGCATCCTGGTGCCAGGTGGCACACACACACACACACACACACACACACACACGCACACACACACACACACACACACACACACCCGACCATCCACACCACTAATATATCCCTCCCCCTAACAAGTGCCGTAATGAAGAGTAGAATGTTCCATGAAGATAGCAGTAATCAGTGACGTGCGGTGAGGGTCGTGACTGGTGAGGCACTGACGTCATCACATCAGATTTACAAACATATAGCTTATTCACCATTTGATTGGCAACAGTTGTTTTGTTTAACATTAACATAGTCTGAAGCAAACCTTTTAGCTCCGGTGTTGGTCTTCCTTTAATTATTATCTTCTGCTTCGATTGAAAGTCCAGTTTAGAAAATTCTTTCAGTTGAGTTATGTAATCTTCAATGTTGAACATAAGGCCAAGCAACAGGAAAAACTAACTGGCCTTGCTAACTGTTTATGGTAGCTTGCCGCCGAGGAGTCGTAGAGTCCCTGGGATCACCAGCGCACCCTACCATGAGGCACGAGAACTGCGTGCCTCACCTAGTGTCTCTTCGCAGCAGTTTCATGATCGCTCAACACAAGAATGCATTACACACACATACAGTTGTTAATGAAAAAAACAAAAAAAAAAACTGTGCATTATATACACCAGCTAAAATATAGAAATTTAGTTCATATAGTAAAAGTGTTAGAACATTTTAATAGCCACAAGCAAAGGGAAAGTAATCCGGTCTCACTGCATAGCATGCCAGCACAGTTAGTAGTCATTGGCAATGACTATACTGAGCCGCACCACGGATTGCGCAATCCGTGGTGCGGCTCGCCGGGCTGGTGCCTCACCGTTCGTCTCTTAGTATTTGACCGGCAAATGCGAAAATTCAGCGATTTTGAAAAAACTAATCTAAAAATGGTGTAGTTAAATGGAAAAGAACTTTAAAATACAAATCACTGAATGAATATAACCATTTAATTTATTTTTTAATTTTATATTTCCACGATGACAGGTGAGGCCGTGCCTCACCTGCCTCCCCTGACTGCACGTCACTGGTAGAAATTGTTAAAAGCAAACTAGTTTCTAAATTTGAGCAAAACAGGATTTGGGCTTTAATGTGACCTTCTTAATACACAACTCTGCCTCCATTTAGGCCCTCTCCTGCAGCTGGATGGAGGATAGTATGTTAGTACTAATTATGATCAGTATAAGGAGGTAAAACCCTCTGTTTTGACAGGATTCTACCTTTGTCATTTGCATTTGACTCCATAATACAAGCAAAAAGTATGAGTTGGAATTGTAGAGTGTTTGCTCATCAGTATGCACTGAGACATTGGATCAACATTCCTATTTAGCCTCAGTGCAGATGCAGACCACAAGAGGCCTAATTATCATTTGAGCTTTTAAAAGCGTACTTATCCAGCTGCTGTTTTTAGCATTATTTGTCAATAATGTATTATTTTGAATGTGTTTTCATGGGCAGTTACAGATTAGGTGTAAGCATCTTTGGTAGCAGCTGAAGCTTTGCACTGCTTTTTCAAATACATATCCATAGTTTCTGTTGTAATGGTAATTCACACTGTAGTTAAAGCCATTTTAAACAATTTAAAATGGAAGCAAGAACCTACCAATTTGATCAAAGAAATAGATTTATGGTAATGAAGGAGTTTTCTTCATAATATATGTACTGTTGCTCTTCTACAGTGCGCTGACAGACACTCCCTGGTTCTGTTACTTCTTGCCAAAAGTCATCGCCCCACCAACCACACTGAGTGTCTGTAATTCACATCAACACCAAATTAGACTGCTTGACATTCTTTGCAGGGCAGCTTCCCATTGTTAATGTTTCCTAGTGTGCTGTTTGTTGTTGCCATACCAACAACTGCACATCTGAGCCGCACCAATCCTTACAGGATCATTCTAACTATATGCACTGTTTTCAGGTAAATTACACTGCTACTCTTAAAGTGAAGTGTTGTATGCCATATATTATCTTACATTAAATAATTTCTATTCATTACTGTGCTATTTGCATTGTAATTTTGATTAATGCTCCAGATTAGATTTTTATGCACTCTTCCTTCTGTTCAAAGGGGACGTTTTCCACTGAATTAAAGCTCAGTTTCTTTTGAACTTCAAGAGAGAGCCAAAGACAGACTCTGTTGTAAACATTCAGGCAGGAAGGCAGACAGAAATCTGTGCTAGGCAGATGTGTTGTGCAGCTCTGGATCTTTTGACCCAGCCAGCAAAACTGAAACCATAACCATGCTGCACTAATAAAAACACATTCCAGCACAGAATGTATGTTCTCCTGACACTGCTTTTTTAACCTCTACTGGTTAGGGACAATAGAGACAAGATGACTTGTGGTTCAAATTGCCTAAGTTTGTACTTTACACATCACCCCGCTCATTTAGTCTCATGTGTATCCTTCCATTTTAATCATAAGCAAGCTACAACAGTAAACAGCTCATATGGCTTGAATTCCCAAAACGTGCTGAATTCCTCTGGCCAAGGCAGAAGTGAGCAAGGGCGTTACCCTGTCCCCAGCTTTTTGGATCATTCTGTCCTGTAGCCAGGAACGGTGGACAGTCATTGATCCTTTCAAAGATATTTACTACAACTGCAAAAATTTATTTGCGGATATGTGACACTGGATTTTGCTGGGAAACATCTGACATGCTTAGTAAAACCTCAAAATAGTTCAAGAAAAACATCTACTCAGTGTTATTTAATAGATGTGCTTCCAGGGGAACATGTCAGTGAAAGGATGTCATAAGAGCTTTGCCATACAAACAGTTAGAAATCATTTCTCACGGCAGTGTTCAGCCTGGAGATGTAATAGGACATAATGAGCCACATATGATTAAAACTAGATCAAGGGGGCAGGGATTAAAGCTTAAAAAATGAACCTCTTCTAGCAACCTGCTATCAGCAAGTGTGAACATGGTTTGTGGAGGAATGGGCTGCCACTGGGTTCTTTAATAAAGGACCCTCTCGGTAGCTGTCATATTCTGAGTCAGTTACCCCATACAGTGCAATATTTTAGACCTTTTTAGGGTTCTTGTTGTTTTAAAGATTAATAGAGGTATGCATAAGGACAGGTGAAGTGGAAAACACTGATTATCTCTTCATCATGGCACCTGTTAGTGGGTGGGATATACAGTATAAGGGAACAAGTGAACATTTTGTCCTCAAAGTTGATGTGTTAGAAACAGGAAAAATGGGCAAGCGGAAGCGGAAGGTGAGTTTGACACGAGCCAGATTGTGATGATTAGATGACTGGGTCAGAGCATCTCCAAAACTGCAGTTCTTGTGGTCCAAGGAAGGAACAGTTGTGAACCAGCGACAGGGTCATGGGCTGCCAAGGCTCATTCACGCCCATGGGGAGCAAAGGCTGGTCCATGTGGTTCAATCCAATGCTACTTTAGCTCAAATTGGCAAAAAGGTTAATGCTGGTTCTGATAGAAAGGTGTCAGAATACACAGTGCATCACAGTTTGTTGTGTATGGGGCTGCATAGCTGCAGAACAGTCAGGGTGCCTATCCTGACCCCTGTCACTCATCAAAAATGCCAACAATGGGCATGTGAGCATTAGAACTGGACCACGGAGCAATAGAAGAAGGTGGCCTGGTCTGATGAATCACTTTTTCTTTTACATCATGGATGGCCAGATGTGTGCATGTCACTTACCTGGGGAACACCTGGCACCAGGATGCACTATGGGAATAAGGCAAGCTAACACAGGCAGTGTGATGTTTTGGGTAATGTTCTGCTGGGAATCTTTGGGTCTTGACATCCATGTGGATGTTACTTTAACACGTACCACCTAACTAAGCATTGTTGCAGACCATGCACACCCGTTCATGGAAACAGTATTCCCTGATGGCTGTGGCCTCTTTTAGCAGGATAATGTGCCCTGACACAAAGCAAAACTGGTTCAGGAATGGTTTGAGGAGCACAACAACAGGTTTGAGGTATTTAATTGGCCTCCAAATTCCCCAGATCTCAATCCAATTAAACATCTGTGGGATGTGCTGAACAATCTATGGAGGCCCCACCTCGCAGCTTCCAGGACTTAAAGGATCTGTTGCTAACGTCTTGGTGCCAGATATCACAGCACACCTTCAGTGGTCTAGTGGAGTTCATGCCTCGATGGGTCGTAGCTGTTTTGGCAGCAAAGGGGGACCAACACAATATCAGGCAGAAGTGCTGAGAGATTTGTTTCCTTTACTACAAACTTTACCATGTAGAAAAACTGAGACTTACTGTTTAGATTGCACTTGTTCTTATGTTAAGATATTGCAGGGATTAAATGGACAGTTAAACTTATTTAAAGTGGCAGAGAGGGGAGTTTCATTAGTCCAGCCCATTTAGGATCAAAGCGGGCTGGATGTGGCCCACAATGTAGAATGAGTTTGACATCCTCGGTTTAAAATTATCTATAAAAACTGTTTTTTTTCTTGTATTTGGTTGTGCCACAGGACATGTAGGTTTAGGGAAGAATTCACAGGCTACTCATCTTGTTTTAGAAAGGAAGGAGGTGGCTGAACTCTTTTTAATACCTTAATTGCCTGCAGCTTTCTTCTCAAATACCACCCGTCCAGGTGACAAATAGCACAGTGAAATGCTCTCATAACTAGATTACAGAAGAAGGAGAGGGGAGAAGTACAGTGTAATTAAAAAAGGAAAATTGTCAGATCGGTATATAGCTGTGTTCGAGGTTTGGTGGTTAGTGGTGGTGGTGGTGGTGTATGGTTAGCAGCTCAAAGTCAAGATTTAGATTTTTATAACAGTTCAGAAGTGCTTTTTTTTTTCTCTTTTTAATTTTGAAAGGTTGGCATGATCATGGTGCAGGAGACAAAACTATGAAGACTATAAAACTGCCATTTCCCAAATAATCAGCCAATAATAAGTCACAGTAAAATGCTACATAAAAGCTACTTGAGTTTCTGTTCATACTTAATATGTAAAAAAAAAAAAAAAAAAAGTGCCTGTAGATATTGAATGAGAGGAACTGCTGTAGCACAGTTGAGATGTGGATAAAATTAAAAGTTGATGAACACCTTTTGATCATCTGTTTCCGAACCAACACAGTGCGACTTCAAGCATTTCACTTGCTCTTAGTTGTGTCATTGTTGCCTCAAAACAAGCATTGTGTGTTAGGAAACATGCTGTCTCTGTCGACCACTCTGACTGACTGTTTGAACAACTTCTCTTCTTCAGGTCTGTGCTCCGGGTGAGTTGCCGCTGACTTGCAGTCAGAATGCAAGCGTGCAGCTGACGTTAATGCTGAGGTTTTTATTAACACTGCGGTAACATGTCTGACCACACAGATGTAAACAATAGCAGAGTCTTTGATGATTCACCAGTCTGGGCTGGAGGTTTACTTCCTCTGTAATAATGCCAGTGGGTATCATCATTCTTGGCTGGAAGATCCAACATGTTTTAAAAGATTTAAAGGCAAAGCCTCAGGATTAAACGTCTGTCATATCCTTAATAAAAGAAAAAAAAGATGACACATAATTGGACAAAGAGCAATTATATTTCTTTTTAACCTCTCTATACCTCAGTCTCCAGTCTCTAAGCTATAGATTGCAGATAAAACTCAACGAAACATAATTTAATTTTAAATCAGAATTTGCGTGTGGTCCTGTTTTAGCTTTTTAAAACACCACTTTACCTTCCAGCTGTCCCATTACTTGATAACAACAGGGTTCAAGGGACTTAAAAAGAGAGTGCAGTTTTTCAAATACCACTGTAATTCACTTTCAGTGCTCTGCTGCTCTTCCTGCGAGGGTTGTGTGTGTGTGGTGTAGGTATACATTAACCCCCCTTTCTTATGTCTTTAGATGAAATACAACTGATTCACTGTTCACCAGAAAGATTTTTGTCCTTTAGGTTTGGCAGCAGTACATTAGGACCTACATTTGAGGGTTCTCTGATAAAACTTCAGTGTATTTTGCGATGTAACACTGAGAAGCATTGAGGTTGACCTTTTCTGCATACCTCCTGCCTGCTGCCACTGTGAAACCTTTGCCATTAAAGCTCCATATTTATGGAAATAACCAGCATTTGTGATTTCATGCTCTGGATGCTTTTCAGAACAAGTGCATATGCTCATTAACCTGTATCCTTTTTACGTAAATGTGACTTGTTTTTTCTTTTGTTATTGTGATGATGAGTTGGAAATATTGAGGTGTAGCTTAAGGGTGGGTACTTGCAGAATTACTCCTGACTCGACTTCCAGACAGCTGACTAAGACTGTTCTCACACTGTATTGTCTCAAACAAGCATTTCTGAGTGATATAACAAACAAATCTGGCTCATTTTAATGTACACAGATAAACACAGCAACAGTCCCACGGTGTTTCAGGATGGAGGCACAAACTATTTTTATTTACAGAATACATCTGCTATTTTCACATAGCAAATCAATACCATATGTGTAGCTTGCAAAGATTCAATGTTTTACAAAGGCTGCATGTGCACTTGCAGTAAAATGTGCAGCTGAGATTCTAGTTTAATGCTTTCAAACAGAAAGTAGAGTAGTTTGTGCGTGCATGTGTTTTGAGGTATAATATGTTATCTGGAGGCTGCTTGCATGATCTTAAAAACTGCAGAAGATTGCACAACACAGTAAATAAATTTGTACTTTTTTTTATATCATGATTATTATAAGTTCATATGAGCAAAGTAGGACAGTGTCACAGTAAAGCAGCAGGATACAAGAGGATGGGACATGTTCAGTCTGGCTGCTTTTACAGTTTTTCTTGATCGCTTTGGTGTAATTCTCGCAACAGAAAAATAATTCTTGCTAGTCTTAATGGACTCTTAATTCCCAAATCAGTCACACATTTCTCCACCCACATTAGCCTTTCTCGACATGATAGTATCACACAGTTGCTGCAAACTTGTCAGCTCCTCATCCAAATTTCCCATTCAACCACATCCCAAGGATGCTCTACTAGACTGAGATCTGGTGACTGTGGAGGCGAAATGTAGCCTCATTAGTTGAACTGGTGTAGCTAATAAAGTGGCTGATGAACAGGTGTAGCATGACTTTACAGGATTACACTACAGTAGTTGGTGCTATGTTCTCAGGTTGTATATATTTTCTTTTATAAATCATTCACATTTCATTTTTGTGTCTGAACACTTTTTACTCTGGATTAGGCCCACATTGATGCAGAACTCTTTCCAAAGTCAGTAAGGCTTTGATAAAAGTAAAAAAGAAAAACAATTTGATGTGTAAGTCCTAACATATTCTTTTATCACAGAGTTGAAGTGACTGAGTTCTCATGTTTTGACATTGTTGTAGTGTCTTTTACACATGCGAGTCTGTGTTATGAGAAATGCTTTAACTGTTCTGAGAACTGCATTAATAGTGGTGAGAATGACGTTCCTGCTGTGAGAGCGATGCCAAAGCGATTGAGAAAGACTGTGTTTGGCATGTTGTGAATGTATTGCACCACCAGTAGAGGGAGCCACAAGACAAAGACTGTTTCCAGCTGAAGTCATAAGTCTGTAGTTTAAGAGCGAGGTCACACTGTGCTGTTTTTTAATGACTGTCATTATAACAGTCAAATGAACCAAAGCAAATTCACTAAAATTATATGGCAGCAAGAGAAAATTCCTAAACCTTTGGAATATATTAATATTCTGCTATAACTGGTCATAATGATGTTTTAGCAAACATCAAGAGAGCTGGGTTTTTTGTTTGTTTGTTTGTTTTTGGAGAGCAGTGTCTTCATCAGTGTTATCCTTCTAATTGACACCAAACTCCATTTGCCATGATTTCCATCCATCCATCCATCCATCCATCCATCCATCCATCTATCCATCCATCCACTGACGAAAAGACAGGAGGCCGGGCTGGAGGTCCAGAGTTGAAGATGTCAAGATTTTCATTGGCTTGGACAAAATTACTCTGGATGGCATTACCTTGGCCTCCAGTAACACTGTGAGAAACCTTGGAGTCATTTTTGACCAGGATATGTCCTTCAATGCACATATTAAACAAATATGTAGGACCGCTTTTTTGCATTTGCGCAATATTTCTAAAATTAGAAACATCCTTTCTCAGACTGATGCTGAAAAGCTAATTCATGCATTTATTACTTCTAGGCTGGACTATTGTAATTCATTATTATCAGGCTGTCCTAAAAGCTCCCTGAAAAGCAGCTTGAGTACTGACAGGGACTAGAAAGAGAGAGCAGATTTCTCCCATATTGGCTTCTCTTCATTGGCTCCCTGTTAAATCTAGAATAGAATTTAAAATCCTTCTCTTCACCTACAAGGTCTCGAATAATCAGGCTCCATCTTATCTCAAAGACCTCATAGTCTCATATCACCCAAATAGAGAACTTTGTTCTCAGACTGCTGGCTTACTTGTGGTTCCTAGGATACTTAAGAGTAGAATGGGAGGCAGAGCCTTCAGCTTTCAGGCCCCTCTTCTGTGGAACCAGCTCCCAGCTTGGATTCGGGAGACAGACACCCTCTCCGTTTTTAAGATTAGGCTTAAAACTTTCCTTTTTGATTAAGCTTATAGTTAGGGCTGGATCAGGCGACCCTGAACCCCCCCTTAGTCATGCTGCTATAGGCCTAGGCTGCTGGGGGGTTCCCATAATGCACTGTTTCTTTTCATTCACCTTATTTACTTTGTTTATACTCCACACTGCATTTAATCATTAATTGTTATTAGTTGTTATTAATTGTTATTAATCTCTGGCACTCTTCCACAGATGACTGCCCCTCCCTGAGCCTGGTTCTGCTGGAGGTTTCTTCCTGTTAAAAGGGAGTTTTTCCTTCTCATTGTCACCAAGTGCTGCTCATAGGGGGTCGTTTTGACTGTTGGGTTTTCTCTGTATTATTGTAGGGTCTTTACCCATAATACAAAGCTGTTTGTTGCTGTTTGTTGTGATTTGGCACTATATAAATTAAATTAAATTAAATTGAATTAGAAATTAACACATCAGCAGGACAGCTCTCTGCACAACGACAGTGAGTTGAATATGCAGAGGTCTTTAAAAGACTACACCAAACCAACTTTTGCTGATGAGGAAGACATTGTAGTATGTTCTTTAAAACATGCCATAAAGCTACATTGTCACTAGAGAGCAGCAGAGATTCAGCACAAGACTGAATATTTGGATTAACTCATAATTCTATTATCATAACCTTGTGTTGAATAAATATCAGATTTGTTACCAATAAAAAATGGTTACATATTTCACACAATGTAAACAAAAATGTGTATGTGGAGAGGGTGGGTGGGCATACAGGCTAAAAGCAACACTGTTAATGTCAGAGTTCAGTTTACTCACTGAGGATTTAGCTGAAGGTCAAGCTTTTGTTTGGGAACAGAGCAGTGATAAGACTCAGTCTCTTTGACCTTTTGTTTAAACCAATAGGAAAATGTCTGATCAGCTGAGGATGAGCTGCTGTTTTCTCATCATGATGCCTTTTGATGACATTTTGATGCTTGACACGGAATCAAAGTTAAACCATTGTAACAATTTTGAATATAGTCACATGTGGTTGAAATTTCCCTCTGTTGAACCCTCTGTTGAACCACCCATATTTTTTTATTTGCTATGTTCATGCTCAGACCTGTCAGTTTTGTGACACTTCAAAAAGTGGAGCAATAGTAGAGCAAGGTGTGGAGAGTTCGTGTCCCTGCCCATCCTAATGTTTTTGAGAGATTTAGTCTGGGTCTTAATGAGTTATTTGTGCATCATTATGCTGCATGTTTACAGTATTTAGACATACACAGCTGGTAACTAAGCCACTGCTGTGCTTTTATCAGTCATACATGTTGTGAAAGCAGAGGAATAGATATACCCCCTCTTTTCTTGCACAGAAAACACACCCACTAAGATGAGTTTCTTTTATTTGTGATAAATGGGTTCTGTAGTAAATAGCACACAATGATGCTTGAGCGAAAAAAAAAGGAAAAAGGCTTTTTGGTATTCCTCACAAAGGGTGAGAGGTTCTTTCTTTTCACAAGACCCTACTGAATGGACTGCTGCCTGGTCTTTTTTTTGTACATAATGAAATACAGTAGACTTCCCCCAGAGTCCTTTCAGCCCTGTTGGACACACTCACACACACACACACACACACACACACACACACACACACACATGGTCATTTTTCCATCATGTCAGTGACCATTACATTGACTCATGTTCATCTCCTGGATATGCACGATAACCTGAAGCTCAGCTAGTGCCTCCCTAACTGTATCCATTATTCTAATCTTAAGAAGTTTTTACAATTTTATAAAAAACATTATGATTTTTGTTACAAGGACCCCATAAGGAAAGACATGTCCCCATAAAGTGCATAATGCATAGTCTCCATAAAGGACTATGCGCTCATAACACTCATGCATATACATAATATGCAATATACATTTCAGACAATGGAAACTTTAATCACACCAGTAAACCTATGGGTGGACAAATGTATATAAATTAAAGCTGGCAGATGAAGGTTGTATAATGTTTTGAGGCCTCGATACCTGCTCAGTTTAAATCACCTGTATTAATGTCTTTCAGTGTCCCCTCCATCAATGTCAGCATCTGAAAATTTGAACTAATCTATTCTTGACTCTTAATTTCTATCCTGTGATATAAAAAAAATAATATATTGAATGATGTGGCTTTTCCATGATGCTGTAGATACTGGGAGAGAAAAAATAATTGATTTTGTGCTCAAATGAAATACTTGAAAAATAAATGATTATAAAGATCTACACATAAGAACTAAACACCTGTTGGAGCATATTTTCAGATCTCTTTTCCACCTTCTGCTGCTACATATTGAATCATTCCCTCATTTTCAGTGACCCTGCCTACCCTGCTTCTGTTATTTTACTGTACAGATGAAGAGTGTAAGGCTGTGTTTGCCATATATTTGTAGCCCTGGTGTGCTGACATGTGATGACAGAAGACTGGCAGCCTCTTCCATCTGGCCTCGCTCTTGGAAGCAGTCTGGTTCACCTATCTGTGCATGTCTGATATACTCATATAACCCTGGCTCTTGGCTGACCACCCTACGCCCATAAATCACCATGTTCGTGATCGTATGCTTCCAGTGTGCTTGTTTCAAAATAGTTGCGTTTGTGTTTCTGGCTTAAAATTTATCCCCAGGTGTTGCTGAGGAATTTCACAATAATAAGTCAGACAGTTGTGGATGCGCATGCACAGATCATCCTCACCACAAACTTATATATTCAAAGCAGAAAATTCCAGGAAGAGTCATTTAGTGCGTCACAGTTTCAGTGTGTGTGTCTGTGCTTGTCTGAGGGGAGTTAACAACTCCAGTCATGTCTTTCCCTCGCTCTCTCTCTCTCTCTCTGGTTTCTTTATCCTCTCTTTTACCTCCTGCCTGTCCTCCCATCTGCTCAGGATCCTTGTTTGTGGTGGTTGTGTGTTTAAGGCTATTGTTACTGGGCAAACATACTCCATTTTCTTGAGTGAGGTTTTGTCACTTTGTCAGAGCTCCTGACGCTCACACACATTCGAGCACATGTCCAAACAAACACTTCAAACATACTCAAATGCACCATTTACTCAGCTAAGTTAAGCAACTGAATTCAATATTTTATACTAACAGCAGCTTAAAACAGCTACTTCCCTGGGAAAGGGGTCACTTGTAGTGACAAATTATCACTTGACTCTGCCGTTTCCCTCAGCTCTAAAGCTTTTAAGCCATTTTCAGCGAGTTCTTTTGGTTTCTGTTCGCATGACTATCATTGCCAATATCAAACAGAAGATAATGTGGAGGGATATTTAATCAAGTCATGCCATTTTATCTATATAGCACTTATAAAAACAGTACTGTCTAGAGGTGGGAAGTAACAAAGAACAAATACTTTGTTATTGTGCTTAAGTAGTATTTTCAGGTATCTGTGATTGAGTGTTTATTTTTCTGACAACTTTTTATTTTTACTTCCTACATTTTAACACAAATATCTGTACTTTTTAGTTCTTACATTTTCAAAACAGGCTCATTAGTTAGGGTTTAAGATGTTTGAGGGAAGTTTTTATTTAACGTCACTGTGTGCCTTCAAACATCAAACCAATCTGAGTCTAAATGGAGGGAACAATAACATAAAAGAATCCTATTGGTGTATCCATCACCAGGCTTTTTACATAAAAAGAGATGAAAAAGGTGAAACCATATAATTTATGCATCATTTAGAGTGCTATACCAGGGGTTAAAGTGGGTCGGAACGATCCAGAGAGGCATTTTTGGTGCAGGTGTCTTAAGTTTTGAACCAAAGGTTTTAAATTTGGATTCATCACTCTATGAAACCTGTTGCCACTGATTTTCAGTCCAGGTCTTGTGTAATTTGGCATACCTCAGCTCATCCTTCCTAAAGAATGGCTTCTTGACAGCCACCCTTCAACTGAGACCATTTCTGTTGAGGCGTCAGTGAACAAATGGATCAACTGAAGGACCAGATGCGTCCCTCAGGTCCTGTGTCAGGACTTTGCTGGATTTTTCTTATTTCTTAAGGACATGCCTTTCAGATACTGTTCATCTGCTGTAGATAGTTTTGTTTTGTTTTGTTTGTTTGTTTTTAAGGCCTCCCACTTCTTTTGTCCTCCACATGCCAGTTTTCCTCAAATTTTTGAAGGGCACCTGCACACTATGCTGAGATATGAGATAATTTTTTTCTTAAGTTTTTTCTTCTCTTCAAGAATCACCCTGTTGGTGCAAAAATACTATTTTATGCCTGTCAAACTGTGTTGTCCTCCTTTTTTTCAGAGATTCAGCAAGAGAAATGGTCCCAAACAAATAATAAAACTTTCAGAGATGAAGCAGGTGGAGACTTTGAGAGCCTCATGCAAATCTCCACTTGCCTCATCTCTGTCACCACCAGTGTCCAGACTCTGGGGGTCCTATCCTACTTCCTCTGCTGTGTAGCTTCATCAAAGTCTGTAAATGATCTCTCCTTATTGAAATAAACTTTATTAGCCAATAACTATAACTGGATTGATCTTTTTTTTACTTGCAGTAAGAAAATGTAAAATATACAGAAAATTTTTAAAACAAAACAAACTTTATTCATTCACTCTTTAGTGTGTCATGATCCCTTATAGTATAGAGTTATGTAATGTGAGACACCCTCCAGGCAGAGATCCTGGGATCTCTGCTTATTAGAGGTACCAGTACAGATAAACAGAAATAGACAGGATAAGAGACATATCTCTCCCTCATGAACTATATTTTTAAACTTTGCACCACTGTGAGGTTGTATATACAAAAGCATGCAGCGGCTGCCTGGTCTGCCACTGACATTGGTGGGTTCTTATGGCGTGCTGTCTTTGTTTTGGGGTCCTGGGCCTGGCACCCATCACACACAGGAAACAGGCTCTGGCCCTGAGCTGAACATTAAACACACAGGAAATACACACAGGAAACTATGTCTCAATTCTTGGTGCAAGTCTCGTGCACTCCTCCATCCTGCACTCCTCTCCTCCAGATCCCAGAGAAAGGCTGGCCGCCAGAGCCCTGCTGCACACTCAGCTGACAGCCTGTCTAATTTCTCTGCAGTGTGTGCAGTCTCCTGCAACCCAATCACCCCACATCCTCCACATCCCCCGCAACTGACTTAGATCTATCATGACCCTTCGAACCAAATCTGTTTTTTGGAAAGAACTCTTTTGTTCTCTCAGTTTCAGAATGTTTGGGCATTAAAAGCTTCTTTTTTAGAGACATATTTCTTTTTGGTGTAGTAATATTTCAGTCTATGCCACTTGAATATGACTGTCTCTCTGTAAAGTTGATCTGTATATGCATCAGAATAGTGCTTGATGATGAATTCCTCCACTAGTATTTATGGAGTTGCCACAGTGGTCCTTGGCCTTTAATGCCAGTAACATTGACCATATTTAATACACAATAATTCCAGCTCCAGGCTAAATAGAAAGAGCCAAGAAAGAGTCAGTCATGCAGATACCCTGAGAATAAATCTTTCTTGTCTAGCCTCCCACGCCAGCTAAGCTCAAACTATCATTAAGTCCTTAGAGACTAGATAATAAAGACTCCATGTTTTTCATGTTGATTAATCAATGTCATGTTTGGCTCTGCTGCTTTGGTGCGAGCTCACCTGTTTGTAATATCTGTTTCACTCTCATGGCAAAAACTCAAGAGACTCTTCATCAAACTGGGATAAATGTATTTGCGAATTAATCTTAGCAATGCAGCTTTTCCCTCTTGTGTTTCTTCAAGGGTTATCAGTAATATTTATAAGAAAAACAAACTATTTTTAAATAATCACTGTATTTTTTTTTTCTATCAGTCACTGTAGTCATCTTGCATTAACACAATCCAAATTCCACAATAAATACTCTGAATGTTTTTTATTAAATGTTTGTTTCATAGCAACAAATAACTCTATTTGCAAAAAGATGTTTCTTAACAGTTTGGACTATTTTCTATATCTGTGTATGTACACACACTGGACACTTTATTAGGTACACCTAGGCAGTACCAGGTTAAACCCTCTTTTTCTTTCAGAATTCTTCATAGCACAGATTCAGCAAGGTGCTGGAAAAGGTTTTGGTCCATAATAGCATGACAGCATCACACAGTTGCTGTAGATTTGTTGACTGTTCATCCATGATGAGAATCTCTCATTCCACCACATCCCTAAGGTCCAGTGGACACACTGTCATCTTCAAGAAACCAGGCTGAGATATTTTGAGCTTTGCAATATGATGCATTAACCTGCTGGAAGAAGTGTGACACCAACAAGTTTGCCACATTCAAAATAACCTTTCTTCCTCATTCTGATGCTCAGTTTCAGCTTCAGCAGGTCATCTTATCTACCATGTCTACATGCCTAAATTCATTGGATTACTGCCATATGATTGGTTGATTAGATACCTGCAATACCTAACAAAGTAGCCAGTGAGTTTATGTGGCCCAAAATGATAGCAGATTTCACACAAGTCATAAAGGTAAATGAAGGGAACCCCAACAAACAAGCCCACAAAAATATTAGACTGTCAGGCAAGCTGGGGAAATTCAAGATCACCAATTCCCTCCTCATGAGTGGTCAACCAGCAATGATCACTCCAAGAGCAAGTATGTAAATGGAGCCCAAAGTAACTTGTAAGAAGCAAAAGGCCTCACTCACTTTGACTAATGTTCATGTTCATGAGACCACCATCAGGAGAACATTGAACAACAGTGCGTATGGCAGGGCTGCAAAGAGAACGCCCTGCTCTCCAAAATGAAAACTGCTGGCCATCTGCATTTTGTTAAAGATCACAGAGACAAGCCACAAGGCTGCCTGAACAATGTTTTGTGGAAGAATGAGCCTAAAATAGAGCTTTTGTTTTAAGTAAAAAGCGTTCTGTTTGGAGAAAGGAAAACACTGCATTCCAGCGTGAGAATCGTATCCAAACGACGAAACATGTGATGGGAGCATCATGTTTTGGGACTGTTTTGCTGCATTTGGCCTATCATCATTAATGGAGCAATAACATTTGAACTATATTAGAAAATATTAAGGGGAATTTTCAGGACATCTGTCCTTGATCTAAATTCCAAGATAAGTGTGTCATGCAGCAAAAAACAACCCTCAGCAAACAAGTCCTTCTACCAAAGAACTTTCAAAGAAGAATAATAGTAATGGTTTGTAATTCCTGACCTTAATCCAGTACAAATGCTGTGGAAAGCTTTCCAACATACTGAAGTTTAACATGTTTCAAGAATTGAAATGGGAAAATATTTCTCTAAGATGATATCCAGGATGACAGTTAGTGGAAACCTTTGGTTACAGGTGTTGATACACAAAGTGGTCACATCACAAAGGTCCAGAGACTTTTGCCACTTCCATATATCAAAATCGGATGATTGTCATAAATAAATATTTAAATGCAATATTTTCACCTAATTTGTTTAAGTCACTTCTCCTATTCAACTATTCAAAGCAGATAATGTATTAGTCCATACTCATGCAAAAATATATAGAAAATTCAAAGTTTAACAAATTCTTACTGAAACTGTACTTTACTATCACTGTACTACTTAGAAGGTAAGAAGCGGTGAGTGAAATGGGACTGGTTAGCCTTGTGACCGGTGAATGACCGCTGTTATGAAACAAAGTCACAATATGCACATCAGATTCTATTCTTACTATCTGATGGCCATAAGATTTCTTCAAACTGGTTGACACAAAAATCTGCCCAACGTGTTTGCAAAGAAATACAAATATCCCTCTGGATGATTATATAGCATGCAGCGAATGCTTTTCTAATGCCCACAATTATTATTGTTAAAAATCCTAGCTGCCCAAGGCCCTATAGGTGATACATTTACAGACCTACTGAGGAGGAGAAACTTTTATGTAGATGTGAACTTCACCGTTAACATTATTCATCAAACTGGAGTCCTGTTTTGGAGCGTGTCCACCATCTGGTTTACATGTCTGGGCTTCCAATGAGGAGCCATCCATCAGTGAGATGGAGGTCTCCTGTATATGTTCTTTCTCCTTCCTATATTCAAGATTTCTCTGTTAGCGTTTCTGTCTTCAACTCCATCTCTTAAGGTTTCTCTCAATGCTCTTTCTCTGTCACTCATGCACACAGATTTAAAACAGTATGAGCACACATAGCCCAGGCACTGCGGGAAAGAAAACACTTTCTGGATATAGCTGGATAGAAAATCCAGAATAAATGCAATAATGTTCAGGTTGCATTCCTGCCATAATGCATACTTGCCAACAATACAGGTAAACCATCTGATGACAGCCGATGACTCTGCTGATACCTCTCTTTCATTGTACTGGCAACTGTCCTATAGGCAGTGGCTTCAGTTGCTTTACCTTTGGTTGCTGTGGCCTCTGGAAGTCACTTTGCATGTGCTTAACTTAATCAGTTGTCACTGTCATTTCTGCACATTGTCATGCTGCTGCTCTCTCTGTCTTATTCAGTTCAGTTCAGTTTTTAATCTGTTGTTCATTTAAAGACTGAACCATGAAATAATTGAGTGTTTATTGAACCTTGAGACAAAGAAAAAATCAATTAAATATTCATTTGCACATGGCATTAAATCGGTCATAACACATTCTGCACAAAAGCCTGGTCACAGTGGCACATTTTAAGTTGTGTTTTTATGCTACTATCTAATTGCTCAGAGAATAAAAACTATGAATATACCACAAAAGCTTTCTTCCTGTACTTTGAAACAACTAGATGATAGATACCACAAGACCTAAGAGATACAGTAGAATCCATTCCGTGTAGAAAATTACAAGAAATGGATCTTTAAATGGATGTGATGTCTTCTCTCCTTCTGGCGCTCAGGTTAGTCAGACCTAGTCAGCTTTTTATAGGTTACCCAGACTGCAGAGCTCAACTATAGTCCAGTCCGGTCTATGTAAAATATAATAGAGAAATGGCCACAGTAATGAAATATGAAGATAATTCAAAGATCAGGCTGCATACTGTGAGCACACATGTCGTAGAGCAGAGGACAAATGAGAAATGAGCAATGATGCAAGAGTCATGATCGTGTTTGTGTGATTCCTTTGAGTTCCCTTAATTTTAAGAGAAATATTAGGTTGTCCATATGTAACACTTTGAGCCGTGACTTAATTGAAAACCAACTCCCAGAGTTTCAGGCTTTTCTGCCCCCCTCGTCAGCCCCTTGGGGTAGAGTGACCTCTTCCTCTTCAACCTCTGGTGACCTTGTGCCAGGATTTGAGTGAGTGACTGATGCTCACCTGCTTTTCATTACAGATCAGTTGCAACATATGTCACAAGAGCATGCATCATTATATCTTATGCAAAGCTGAGCAGGCATAGAGTTGGTTAGGTTTAATGCTTTAAAGTTCTGACATAAATCGGAAATGTCAAGAAGCTACGGGGTGTGTGTAACTTGATACATGTGACCGTCTGTATAAGCCTCTGTGTGTGTGTGTGTGTGTGTGTGTGTGTGTGTGTGTGTGTGTGTGTGTGTGTGTGTGTGTACATGACCCCACAGTTTCATGCCTGGAGAATCAGATAAATGGCAGGTTAGCTCCATGTTAAAGCTCATCATCTGTGCCTGTATTCTGTTACCCAGCACTGACTTACCTGACATGTGCTCAGAGAGCAGGATGCAGATGGAGCCATGACACGTTTCAGTAGAAATGGCCTTGAGGATCATCATTACATACACATACGCAACCACTGCACACACACACATACGCACTCATAGTGCACAAGTACACATCTGTAGCAAGCCTCTCTGCTCCAAGGTTTAGTGAAAGGTCTCAGTGACCTGAATTTTTCCATGTAGGAAAGTGTTTCTTCATTCCCTCCATTTGCAGTTTGTTACACAGGAATAAGGTTGCAGGGGACATCAACACAATGTAAATCAGGTCCAATATTGACTGAGGGAGAATGTCCAGAGGCACACTTCCACATGCTTTTCTTTGGAAAGTTATTCCACGCAGCATCTCAGCACAAAGTTATTGCTCCCCCTGTCAAGCTCGAGCATGGTGTCTATGAGGTTAATGAGAAGGAAAGCAACAGTGTTCACAGGGCCATTGCACTCTTAACAATACTGTCAGTTTATACCTAAGCACTATAAGACTGAGGGCAACAGACCAGCCATGAATGACAATGAGTGGTAGTAGTGTCTTAGTGCATGCATATTTTTCTTATAAAATAGATGATATTGCAGCTAAACCAGCCATGTGTTGTATATAATGTAAATATCTGAAGGCAGACCTGCAGCAGTAAAAACACTGTTGATACTGGATGCTGTACCCATTCTCACACGGGCATTCACAGGGTATCTCACAGGGTAGATGAAGTTGAATAATAAATCTACAGCTGTAAAATAACATCATTTGAATATTCATTCAAAGCAGAGTATTTTAGAAAGTATCTTAAAACATTTCTGGAGCAGATCTCAGTGGTAGGTTTCTGATGAGACATGTCCAACTCCGGTGACCAATAGAGTGGCAAAGTGATGTGCACAAACAGTGGCAGAACACACATTGAATGTAAATGAATATACGCAGATGGAGCACGGCCGCACTGGGCCCTTGAGAAAACTGACCTCAGGGTTAACTACTCTGCTAAGTGCTTGAAGTCATAAAGCTAAAGGTGCGAGAAAAGGATCATAAATTGGACTTGCTTTTAAGAAAGGCCTGGTGCGATAACGGTGATCGTATGTGTCTCAACCAAAGATGTTTAATTCCCTGTGGCATTACATCATATTGGAACCAGGGATTACTCTGCTGAGTGCTGTAAGATCTGGCTGTGCAGCATAATTGGCTGCAAACACAGCTCACTTGTGATGTGATGGATGCTGTCAAAAGCATATACAGTACTAATTTAGATATTTTTTGATGCTGTTGTCAAAAAAAATCAAACTTTCACATGACTCATCCATTTTGAAGGGCATTATGAAAAGCAGCACAGCTCATGAGGAAATCCTATATCATCTGTAAAAACAGTCAAGTCATCCATGCTTGACTTCTGGGGGTAAAACCTGACTAGGACTGCAGATTTGAGGGTCAAACATGTGAGCATTGGTTCTGCTGATTTAAATAACAGGAAAAGCCTCTTTGATTCCCGTCACATCCTGTGGGCCAACTGTAGATTCTTGAAGCCTGTTGTGGTAGATGGTAGGAGCAATGATAGTTTGTCCCCTAGGAAAAATTTCCTTACACTGCTGGTTTTTAGATCAGAAATAGGTTTCAGGATGCTATGGCAAATTTATTTGGGAATAGTGGAACAATATTGTACTAACCCATGCATTTCCTTCCTTTTAGAAGTGCTTGTAGACCAAAATCAGAAAAAATGTTTATTTTGCACAAAACAGGCATTTGAAGACTTATTAAACATTTCTCTCCACAAACATGATTAATTAATGACCTATTTCAGTGCAAATGTGCATGATCGCATGTTCTTCACTAAGAATTCACATTTTTTTCAGAACATGACTGAAAGCCTAACTTTCCAGTAGCCTAGTCTATTTAAAGGCTGGTGTCACTAAAAGGGTTTGAGTGGTGCAGCAGGTTCTGGGGCAGGAATGGAGGGACAGGAGTTGCAGTAGCTCCATGGTGACTCCACACAAGCTTGCTTTGTGTGGAGAGCAGTTTCCTGCATTCACAGGAAACTCTCATATTGGAAACAGATTTTCTCAGATGGTTGATCTGAGCCAAAGCGCAGCTGAAAGCACTCTCAGATGCTGCAGAGTGCACACAGAAAAGGAAGACGGAACCGGGGGGGGGGGGGGGGGGGGCTTTGAAACTCATCCCCCTCATCTTACAGGGTGTGGGGCATTTCCTTCATTATTTTCTCATTTTTTATGACCACATATTTTCTCTCTCTCTCTCCCTCTCCCTCTTGCTCTTTCTTTCACTGTCCTCACCAAATGGCCTCCCTTTTCCTGCACATGCGGGTCTCATGTTTCATTGCTGACTGGTGTTTGGTTTTTCAAATGTCAACACACAGGAGTCTGCCTGGGTGGAGGAGTTACCCAAGCCTCAGTGGTGGACTGAGGACCATGAGGACCTGTGGTCAGATGGAACTTTCAGGGTCCAAACATAAATACAGCATGCAACACACCATCACAGCATGCTTTTAAACCCTCAAATAGAGGAAGTTAACATATAAGGATCACAGCGCAAGCCAGTAGTCATCTATTGGGTGTATAAAACTGTCAAGAGAAATCCAGCTGACCCTGGACTCAACCCAAACAATCTCTCTGCTACATGTGGACACACACACGTCTGGGTTTTGCACATGCAAGAATGTGGCTATATTCTAAGGAGTTGAGTTTCTTGGCCTGCAGTACATGGATTATGCTGGAGAGGAAGGGTAATTGCAAAACTCAAATAAAAACAAACAGATAATACAGAATGTCTCATTTTTATTGAATTGGTGCTGCTACAAAGAATTTGTTCCTGCTGTTGCACGTTACTCACATATTAGCTTAGGTAGATATCACAGTCAGGTAGGAATTATGTCATCTGAACAGGTGACATTATTAAGTCACCATTAGGACATCATCTTTGAAGTCACAAAAAAGATATTGAGACAGAGCCCAATGCCTGGGACTAAGCAAACTGGACATGAAAACATTAAACTTAACTCAGAGCTGACGCCCTTTAAAGTGGCTAAGAATAAATCTTGTCCCATGGCTGCTGGGACAGCCTCCACCCTTAGCACCCTGGCTTCAATTCTGGCTAGGGAGCTTTTGTGTGGAGTTTGCACATTTGCCCCTGTGTCTGCATGAGTTCTCTCCAGGAGCTCGCAGTCCAAAGACATGCACGATAGGTTAATTAGTGATTCTAAATTGGCCATAGATGTGAATGTGAAGGTGAATGGTTGTCTATCTCTCTGTGTTTGACCTGTCCTAGACTTGACTGCAGGGTGCAGCCCGCCTCTCGCCCCACGACAGCTGCCTTTGACTAGTACTGCATATGAAAATTACAATTTGTCAGAAGGTTCAATAAACACTCCATTTTCAAAAAAATTTGAATTTTTTTGGCAATTATGTCATGGTTCAGGCTTTAAAGGGTTCAGGTGTCCCAATGAGAGCAGCATTTGTGATCATATCATTCTTATTGCCCCAAGTGATTGGGGCCACCACACCCGGTAGCCTCCATCATGCTCCAAGAGCGTTATAGCCAGGAATCCCATGGTGATAACCCTGAGGTCAAGGAAAGTGTGCCAGTGAGTGGGACCCCCCACAATGCAGGCAGGATCTCCAGAGGCCAGACTCTTACATCTCTGGACATTATTGTTTATCTCATGTCGCTGTAACGTGACTAAAGAGGCCAAGCAGAAAAAAAAAAAAAAACATAAACAAGAATTTCTGTAAGAATTTCATCTGTCACACGCACAACGTTTTGGAAAAGAAACAAGATCACGCTTACAGTGTCGTTCTGATTAGATGAACATGATAAAAATATCTGACTGCAATTCCTTGTTTAATACGAGCTTTCTCTGAACATGTTTTGTATTGTTTTGTTTGTTTGTTTTTTAGTTTATAGTGATTATTTATTTTAATTAGAATGAATAGTGTAAAAAGTGCTGTGCTGTAGAACAGATCTGGGGTATCTGGTTATACAAATAGCTCCATCTTGACCAGCTACAGAGTGTAAATCTCACAAAAACAATAGCATTCATAATGACTGTGGACCATAAACCCTGATACTTTAATTGCATTTGCTTTAATAAAAAACCCAATTACTTTCACTGAAGTGATATTCTCATTGCAGGATTTGTTGGTGTTTTTATAATGCAGTATTGCTGTCTTTAAAAGGCTCTAAGTGTAAATCTCTACCACCTTTGCCATGAGACAAAAGCTTGCCTTGGCTTTTGTCTGTGCATTTTCAGACTAGTACAGTGACCGAAGAAAAGAATAATAAACAGTAAAACATCTGTACTGATCTGGCTTGATCCAGCCTGGATGCAATTTTGCAATGTTTTAAATGAAGTTTGTAATGTTGCTGCAGCAGTCAGTTCTCTGAGGATTTTCCGTCCTTTCGTCTTGGTGTTGTTTTTCTCACTAACCCTCATCTCTGTAAGGAAGGATCTCTTTTATTTTACTTCAGTCTTCTGCTTTCCTGTGTGCTGCTCTTGGCTGACTGCGTATCTTTTGTCCTGCCATGTTGGTGGGCCAGACCTCATCTTACCTTCCAGGTGTTCTAAATGAGCCGGAGGAATCTTGGCAACTTGGCAGTAAGCTGCATCTTGGGGCGCCAAGGCAGATGTGGGTACACTGTACACTTTACACTTAAATCACTGAAAACAGTTGTCCCACTAGATCCATTTATTACCACAATACCGCAGCTGCAGCCATGCTTTAATTCTAAAACAATCCTGACATCAACCAAATGCATCAGTGCACACGCACATGCACTGTGTCTCACTTGGCACATAAATAAACTGCATGAGAGAGAACATATGTGCTCTAGGTTATGACAAAGAAAGGCTTCTTCAGCTTTCCTTGCGGGAGAGTGTGAGTGTTCACAAACCCCTACACATCTAAACAGGGGTTAGTGAAAGAAAGGCTTCCCTTCGATCATATTTTATTTGCAGGACTGCCACGCTGCCAAATATGTTGCTTTTAGGACAAGACTTCAGGGTGTGTGCTGCAACCTTCTGCTGGGAAAAATGTGCTCTCTTTGTCATTTTCTGCCTCTTCTCTTGTCTATATTTGAACATGAGAATCTCCACTGTGGCATACCAGATGCTTTGCTCTGGGTTCAGACTGGGAGTTTTTCCTTGGCGTGGTTTTGTGATTAAATACTGGGGCAGAGGAGAGCAGCTGAGGAGATTGGACCTCTAGCCACAAACTGGGATCCTTATAGTGCATAAACTGCTCTATGGTCAAAGGGATATGAGAGCTGTTATCTTGCCAACCGCTGTACGAAAATGTATTTTCTGTTATAACTTTCCTGCAGAAGCTGTTCTGTCATAATAAACAATGAAAAGCCGTGCTTTTTTTTATCTCTTATCGAGCACAGTCTATAAACACTAATGAATTTGTTTAAGATAAAAAAAAAAGATTTCAGTAAATATCACACATCTGTTTAAAATAGCAATGCAAATGAAAGCAAATCAGCAAAGTTCAGCAAAGTGATTTTAAGCAAAAGCAAATGAGCTACCGGAGTATATGCATCCACAGTGTTTATACTCTATCTCCTATTTTCATTCCGCAAATTGTTTATCTTGTTTTTACATCTTACCATCATCCTTATCTTGTTGAGGCTAGTCATCCTCGTGCAAACGTCACAGCACATATGCATGGTTCAAACAAAAACAAAAAAGCAGAGCCCTGCAGCTATAATAAGGTGTTCATCTGCTGAATTTAGGTTAGCACTTGGACATGAAAGGATATAGCCTTCACATACACTCACCGACCACTTTATTAGTTACTCCTTACTAGTACTGGGTTGGACTAATTTTGCTTTCAAAGCTGCTTTACTACTTCATGGCACAGATTCAACAAGGTGCTGAAAATATTTTGGTCCACACTGACGTGATAACATCACACAGTTGCTGCAGATTTGTCCATCATTCATCAAATCCAAAAGGTGCTCTGTTTATTTAAGAGCTGATAACGGTGGAGGCCATTTGAGTGCAGTGAACTCACTGTCATGTTAAAGGAACCAGTTTAAGATTATTTGAGCTTTGTGATATAATGTGTTATCCTGCTGGAAGCAGCCATTAGAAGATGGATACATGAAGGGATGGACATGGTCAGCAGCAATATTCAGGTAGGCTGTCGCATTTAAACAATGCTCAGTTGGTACTAAGGGGCCCAAAGTGTGGCGAGAAAATATCCCCCACACTATGACACCACCAACAACAGCATGAACCAGTAACACAAGGTAGGATGGATCCATCTGACCCTACCATCAGAATGTCACAGTGGAAATTGAGAGTCATCAGACAGGTGATGTTTTCCCAATCTTCTGTTGTCCAATTTTGTTGAGCCTGTGTGAATTATAGCCTCAATTTCCTGTTCTTAGCTTACAGGAGTGGCACCTGGTGTGGTCTTCTGCTGCTGTAGCCCATCTGCTTGAAAGTCAGATGTGTTGTGCATTCAGAAATGCTCTTCTGCATACGTTGGTTATAATGAGTGGTCTTTTGAATTACTGTTACCTTCCTATAAGCTCAGTGCAGTCTGGCCATTCTCTCTGACCTCTGGCATCAAGAAGCCATTTTCACCCAGAGAGCTGCTGCTCACTGGATATTTTCTCTTTTTCAGCCCTTTCTCTGTAAACCCTGGAGATGGCTGTGGGAAAATCCCCGTAGATCAGCAGTTTCTGAAATAGTCAGACCAGCCCGCCTGGTACAGACAACCATGCCACGTTCAAAGCCTTAAATCATCATTTTTTCCACATTCTGATACTCAGTTTGAACTTCAGCAAGTCGTCTTGACAATGTCTTCATGCCTAAATGCACTGCGTTGTGATTGGCTAATTAAATAATTAGAAATTTGGAACAAGCCGTTGAACAGGTGTACCTAACAAAGTGGCCAATGAGTGTATATTCTAGTTATAGCTTTGATCAGTGACTAAAAAATCAAACTAACTACAGGGAAATATGGTAATTCACCTTCTTTCCCAGTTTTAGACACAATGATTTATGCTCATATGTTAAGTCACATCTGAGGAAAAGAGAAACGAGCTCAGGGCTATTAATGTAGCACAACCTAAAGTGTACTGAAAAAGACAAGCAAACATGTGGCCTTTTTCTATCAAAGGTACCAAAGGTAATCAAATTTGTGCAAAAACATCATGCTTAGTAAAATACTGGAATTATTTATCTATTTATTTATTTTTTGCAGAGTTACTTCTTGGTGCCATGTCATAATCCACAAGATGCTGCTGGGAAATCCCCATTTTTTCCCCTGTATCTTTGACCTATTTGAGGTAGAGTAAACGTTTGATTCCCTTCTTTTCATTTTTTGTTTGTTTTTCATGTCTCATTCAAGTATAACAGTGGGAGTTACAAATCATCTGTTTAAAAGGTTCATAGTTTCTGCCTATTTAGTTCACCCATTTTTTTCTTAAGCTAAGAAATCACCAGTATCAGTATTTATGTCAATAAGAGAACACAGCTCTGTCTAAAATTAGTTAAGCCTCCTATTATTTCATGCATCAAGTTATGACTGAGTGGATCGGTTAATGTGCTTTAAATGTTAAGAAATGCACAATGATTCACTTCTCTGAGTCACCACTGACTCCAGAGATTTAGTTAGTGACAGTGGTGGTTCTGTACAGTCAATAATCTTCACTAAATATTTGTGAGTTCATCTCTGCTCAGCAAAAAGCAGGCATGTACAAGCCCTACATCCAAAAATATCTTTTCCTTCAGGGTTTTTTTTTTTTTTTTTTTACATATTTGCTGGGTGCATGATATCAAACACTGTGCAGCATGTAGCAGCATGCTGCACAGTGTTTGATGTGTGCATGCTGCTGGTGTTTAAAAATAAATGCATGCATTTAATGTGAATGAATGCTAACATATGAGTAGCATTCATTGGTCAGTTAAAGGTCACTCCTTTCTTATATATGACCAAGGCTGTCTTTTAACAGCCAGCAGTGACTACAGAAAAAATATGCAACCATCACTTGTGATCAACTGTTAAGCGGATAGCATAATATTGGTCTATGGGATGCCAGTACATTATCTAGACCTGACTATTCACTCAATCCATAGGAGTGCAAAGAAACAACAACAAAAAAAACCTCAACTCTTTCTTTGTGGTTTGCAGTCTGGTGCCAATTAACCTGATTGAACCAGGGTGTGCTGTGTGTCCCAGCACAAAAGCCACACACCATCAGGTGTGGGACCACATGAAAACCCTGCAATAAGAGATGGAAGCGGGGGGGGGGACTGACCACTGGTGTATTCCAGCTGTGATTCACTCAACAAAATTAGACTTTAGTTTTAGTCCCTTGTCAGCCAAACTAACTGAAATCGGATTCCTTCACAAAATGGTGCATCCTTTTAAAAACTGGGAAAGCTGCTTACTCTCATTTCCCTGATGCTCATATTAAAGATTTCCAGGGAGGCTTGAAGTAGAAACAACCATGTGGGATGTGTCACTGCATTGGAAGGGCAGGCAGTGGACAAGAAGAAAATTAAGTTGAGACCAGACTTCATTTTGGGCCGGTGCAAGTGGTTACACAGGCAACAGAAATAACTGCTCAGTAATATCTGAGAATGTGAATTACTTCATACTGCAGCTCAAGACCAATGCTGATTAATTTGATGCTGCCGTGCCTGCTTTTTTGAAAGTCTGATCTTCTCATAAGTTTCAAATCATATCTGTAGTGCGTCAAAACTCCTGAGATGTTGCATGTGGCCAGAAACAGTCTGATAACCCCCACCTGTCACTTTCATCCAAATATGGTGTTGGATACATAAAGTATAAGCCTTCGTCTCCACATCCGCCTCACTTGCTATTGTTTAGACAAGTTGCTGTAAACGTCTGCCCATAGGGAGGACTAGCAGAAGGTAACTGCGCTGTTTAAACTCAGCAGCTTTCAGTGCTTTTTTTAGTATCTCCTTATATAGGCCTGGATCATCAGTTTGTTGGGCTGCAGCATTTCATGTCCTCCAGAGCAGCAGACAGTGAACCCCTGTGTAAGAGCAGCCTTCGGAGTCCAGGAGGTCACTGTGGGCAGCACTGTGCGGGCGTCTTAGCGGACTCTTGTGCCTTTGTGTTCCTCTGCTCTTGTTCTCATTTTGCCACACTTTTTTTCATATTGTTGACAGTCCCAGAGGTCTGCAGAAGTCTCTTTTGTAAAATTGCAGGCCACACTTGGGACTAGTCTGTCACAATTGACCTTATTGATCTTTTTCAGCAAACATGACATCTGCTTGGCACTAATTGAGAGAGGTTTCACGTGTAAAACTGTCAGCCACTGTAGCAAAGTGCCAGACTGCTGTAAAACCTAACTGTCTCATTGGTTTTAACAAGTAAGTGTTGTTTACTGAAAGGCACCGACCAAGGACTGAAGCTGAGCTTAAGACGAATGCTCAGTTAAGTGTGTTTTTCTTTTCCACGTGCAAAGTAAATATGAAAACTTGCCATGATGACTGGGCCACATCTTTTTCTTTTTTTTCCCTTGATCACTAAATTCAACAGCCAGGTTTTAAGAAGTAATTAAATCATGGGGGAAATGAATAATCTGCTTTTCCTGGAATAAAATGATCAATTATCTTATCAAGAGCATGAAAAAAAATTTAAAACACTGTCATTTGTGAACATAGCAGCAAGTTGGCTTAGTTTGACAAAAAGGCAGAATGGGAGTAGCTTGGCCCTGTCCAAGGTTAAAATGATCATCTACCAGCACCCCTAATGCTCACACTTTATGCCCACCTGTTATCTTACTTTGTGATTAATTGGTTCAAAAGGCAAAATGAAAAAAGTTAATTTGCTATTTTGCTGTGGAGTTTGAGTGGCAGTATTTCTTGGCTGATAATGAAACCTCCTTGGAGTCTTGCTGTCACTGTGATGCTTCCCACAACTTTTTGTTTTTGTGCAGACTAAACAATGAAGATAAAACATGTTTATAAAAGATTTTTGAAAGAGCTGGTAAGATCTGGTGTGCTATAAACCAAGCAAAACAGGCTGTTTCAGCCTACTTCAAGCTAAGATCAGATCTTCACCTTGAATGGATGGATAGGAAGGCTCTACTGACACTCTCAGTTCAAGTGACAAAATGACAGTTGATGAAGAATGTCTCAGAATCTGTATTCTCTCATTTAAAAAAAAAAAAAATTACAATGGGGTATGTGTTGTGTAGACTGAAGGGCACACATCACCTCAGGGTCCAGGGGGTCAAAGGAGCCATACTTCCTGTAGCCTGCACCATGGAACCCCTGCTGACGGACTGACTTTACTGGCTCCCTCATTGTTCAGATTTATCATCTCTGCCACTGATGTGGCTTCTCACAGAGACCATTAAAGACCAAAGACCATCACCCCAAACCAGATGTTCCACCTAACAAAGTCTTCAGTGCAGTTTTTCACTGAAGCATACAAAGTGCATGAAAGATGGGCTTGAAAGGAATCTGTAGAAAGTCACAACATAAAACACTTTCCAGGTATAAGACATTCCTGCTTTGGATTAGAACAACTGCATCCTCTAATGGAGGAATTCACTGTCTAGTATTTTGTAACTGATACATTATGTGTATCGTACTACTATCATGCCTGATGAGGCCTTATAGACTTTACCATTATTTGGTTATTTTAAATGACACTATAATAATGTTCACCAAATTACAAGCAATCAATAAGAGAGCAGTACTGGAACAAACTACAAAAAAAAATCAAATTATTGCTATTTTTCTGCAGGGGGATAAACAGTGTTTCAGCAGCGTAACTATTACCATAACTGTTATAAAAAATATAAAAATGAGACTTGGGTTTGCTTTATGCTTCCCATTTTACAGTGCTGTGGAAAAAGTATTTGCCTCTTTTCTGATTTACTTGCTATTTTACATATTTATTATATTTACACATTTCAGATCATCAAACAGATTTTAATATTAGTCAAAGATAACTCAAGTTAATGCAAAATGCCCTTTTTAAATGATGATTTCATTTATTAAGGGAAAAAAGCTGTCCAAACCTACCTGCCCTGTGTGAAAAAGTAACTGCCCCCTAAACCTAATAATTGGTTGTGCCACCATTAGCAGCAAGAACTGCAATCAAACATTTGTGATAACTGGTGATGAGTTTTTCACATCACTGTTGAGGAATTTTGGCCCACTCTTCTTTGTAGAATTGGTTTAATTCGGCCACATTGGAGGGGTTTTGAGCATGAACAGCCTGTTTAAGGTCACACCAAAGCATTTCAATCTGATTTGAGTCCAGACTTTGACTGAGCCACTCCAAAACCTTCACTCTGTTTTTTTTTTTTTTTTTTAAGCTGTTCACAGGTGGAGTTGCTGGTGTGTTTTGGATCCTTTTCCTGCTGCATAACTCAAGTGCTCTTGGGCTTCAAGGCACGAACCGATGGGCAGACATTCTCCTTCAGGATTTTCTGGTAGAGAGCAGAATTCATGGTTCCATCAGTTACAGCAAGTCGTCCTGAAGCAGCAAAGCAGCCCCAGACCATCACACTACCACCACCATGTTTGACTGTTGCTATGATGTTCTTTTTTATGAAATGCTGTGTTAGTTTTATACCAGATGTAATGGGAATCAAACCTTCCAAAAAATTCAGCTTTTGTCTCATCGGTCCACAGAAGATTTTCCCAAAAATCTCAGCAATCATCAAGATGATTTTTGGCAAATGTGAGACGAGTCTTTGTGTTCTTTTTGCTCAGCAGTGGTTTTCTCCACGGAACTCTTCCACAGATGCCATTTTTGTGCAGTCTCTTTCTTATTATTGAATCATGAACTCTGACCTTAACGGAGCCAAGTGAGGCCTGCAGTTCTTTAGATGTTGTTCTGGGTTCTTTTGTGACCTCTTGGATGACTTGTCGTTGGGCTCTTGGAGTAATTTTGGTAGGCCGGCCACTCCTGGGAAGGTTCACCACTGTTCCAAGTTTTCTCCATTTGTGGATAATGACTCACACTGTGGTTGCTGGAGTCTTAAAGCCTTAGAAATGGCTTTGTAACCCTTTCTAGACCGATAGATATCAGTGACTTTGTTTCTCAGCTGTTTCTTTAGATTGAGGTATGATGTGTTGCTTTTTGAGTTCTTTTAGCCTGCTTCACTTTGTCAGACAGGTTCTATTTAAGTGATAAATTAGAAATCAGGAAGAGAAGCAAACACTTTTTCACAGCACTGTAAATAGAAAAAGTCAGTAAGATTGTGACCTGCTTGGCCCAGTTCTAATTACTGACTTGTGTAGAAAAAAAAATGCAGGAAAAATGCATGCAAGCCCTCTGAGCAAAGACCTCAGAATTTTCTTTCTTTTTTTTTTGACGTAAATTGACCATCAACTTAGTGAAAGTGATGCTCCCTCCACCAGCAGTAAGAACAAGGATTGCATAGAACATACATTTCACACATAATTTAGCTGTCAGGAACCTGTATGGAGAGCTTATTATGAGACGTTCTGTGGCGTAGCTCTGTGTCTGATCTGGAGGAGGGAGAGTGCTCTGAGGTTAGAGAAAAGAGAAAGGAAAAGATGAAAAAGAAGAAGCGAAGATTAGAAAAAGAGTTTGGTGTGGTCTGATGATGTGATATGAAAGCTCTCTGTTATTCCTAGTGGCATCTGAAATCAGTGCTGTAGGATCACCACCCCACTGCTGCCTGCTGTGCTACCGGGGGTGTGTGATGATGATCACATCAACCCTATTAGGAGAGTGCATGTGCAGAAGCCAGCTGTACACAAAGGGGCACAGTATTCACCTCTTTTCAGCTGATGGAGGAGGGTTTCACATGCCAGGATGATAACAGCATTAGCATCTAATCAATGGCAGCACTTCAGACTGCTCCCATTGCAGATGATATACATTTGTACTTGTGATGATCATGTGGTTTCTTATTTGTCAAATACTGAGAGTGAGGCACCGCAGTAAACAAACAGCTCTTTGATTGCCTTTATGTAAAACAGATTTTGGCAGTTTTCTTTTTGAGATCAACTTTTCAGATGAAGGAACATTTTGCTGACCTACTATTTAAACCAGTTCCCTTTCTGAAAGCCTGTTAATGATAATTCTCAATTATCACCTTTTGGCTTCACAGCTGTGATCTGGTGTGGTGTGACTGACTGAGCAAACAAGAAGTCACGTGTCATGTGACAGTTGAAATGACTCAAATTAAGGCACTGGCTCATCACGGTGCATACATGCAATCTCTGAGTCTCCAATTTAAAATTTTCACACATGTATTTTAAAAAGACTAGACTAAAAGAATGATCCAAATGTTGATTTGTTTTGTTTTGCTTTCATGTTTAAAATGTTACCAGTTTATTTAATTTAACTTTTATTTAACCAGGGAATCCCTTTAGAATCTATTTTCTGAAGGTGACCTGACCAAGAAGGTACACCATTTACAAGGTTACAAAAATTACTCACATATAACATGTACAGACATAGAGCAAATAAAGCAAATTAAAACAAATAAGTAGTATAATACAAAATACAATGTGAACAAGCCCACTATGGGGCACCCACAGAATTTTGGAGACCCAAAAGGGCAAAATTACTAGGGGGTCCACATCAGCTAGCCTGCATTAAGACCACCACACCATCCCCCACCCCACATGAAATTTCAGATGCACAGAAAACACATATAGGGGCCTCAAGAGGCAAAACTGCTGTGGGATAAGTGCGGGTTTGTCCTGCCCACACAGCCCCACAGCATGGGCATGTTTGCTGGGCATCTGTATTGTTGACTGTAGATTGGGGTGGCAGGAGGTAGGTTAAAATATATATACTTTTCAATATAGTTTATTTTGAAGGTAAAACTGCAACACTGTGGGACAGAGCCACGTAACACCACCACCACTCTAAATATGCAGCTACAGCCAAAAGCCAGTTAGTTTAGTTTAGCATAAAAAACTAGAAACAAAGGCGACAGCTAGCCATTACTGCAAAGAGAAGAAAGTCCAGCTGTCTTCAGTTTCTCCAGTAATTTCATGTAGGTATAAGGTTTTTGGTTTTTTTTCATTGCCAAATTTAACATCCCATTCCAAAAATTCCGAAGGTGACAGTCGACTTGCTTAACTCAAGGCTTTTAAATCAATGGTCCACAAACTGAGCGATGTCATAGTGGAAATGTTAATTTTTTTCTACAGTGTAAGAAAAAAAAAGGCTGCAGGCTGGAGTTTCAACACTTAGAATACAGACATGAAAGTAGTATCGATCTTCTCATTTAAACAAGGGGATTTCCCAAAATGTTGAACTATTTCACTAAATAAACACAGGGATAATTATTGTACACCCATGATTTAGCAGCATAACTGCAAAATATCCATGGAACCAGGAAAGCCCATTTGTGTCCTGATTCCACCTAATTTGCAGTAAAAACACAGCATACTTGCAAGTTTACCAGGAAAACTGATGTTGCCCAGATGTGTTTCATCTGTGCCGAGAGAAATGCAGCGCTACTCAGCCCTGCAGAGCAGCTTAAAGCCAGCTAAGAGCACCGCCTGATTTCACTGTGTAAATACAGGCATTAGCTGAGGTTTATTTGTACTAGTGTTGCTGATGTAAGTTTGTATTCAAATACAGGCGGTCAAATGGCAGAACAAAAAACAAAAATGGAAGAGAAATTATCTCCTGATGAGATTGCTGAGTGTTTATGTGACTAAGATGATACAGAGATGAATGAGTTCTCGTATTTGAACTGATAAGCAGAATCTTATGAGTGATGATGAAATGTAAGTGTGGGTGTGTGTGTGTATATATATAGTATTTCAGATAGCCAGAGAGTTTTTTTATTCATGCAGTGTCGCTAATTTCTTTTTATCTTGGCAAGTCAAAAATGATCACGTGTGAAATCACATGCAGTGTTTGGGGGAGGGGTGATGTCTGTGAGTAGGGTGGGTTGTCACAAGTCACCAGGGGCCACAGAGGTGACAGAGCTCAATGCCACAGTAATTAGCAACACAGTAGTCAGCCTGTGTCAGATGTTAAAGTGGCTGTAGTGGTCCGCCCTGCAGCTACACAGACGCTGTGGTGCCTCGGGTCACCACAAACTCTGTGGTCATAAAGTGGTCAGCATCACCGAGCTTATTGGATCTGTGTGCCCCTGTACAACTAATTTTATGAGGGCCATATTGAGCTTTGCACCATCTTAGTGAGCACATTTTAGGAAAGTGAGGACATTGGGCCACCTCTCACTCCATCACATCTATTCAAAGGCAGGTTGTGGGGTTTTATGGTTAGATTAGTAATAATAATAATAATAATGATAATAATAATAATACATTAAACTTATATAGCACTTTTCAAGGTACTCAAAGACGCTTTACAATTTCATGCACTATTCATTCACACCTCAATCATACTTGGTTAGTTCAAGTTTAGGCTTTGGTTTGGGTTAGAGTTGCTGGTAGGTGGGATTTACAGTCCTACGTTGGTGTCTCTGGTTGTGGACAGGCTAGAGAGACAGACTCTGTCCTCCAAAAGACCAACAGCTTTTTTGACAACAGTGTTGCTATCCATCCACAGAACCTTTGGTTTCACTTTATCACAAAACTGTTCTGTCATCCATGGTTGTTTTAGATACACTATATTGCCAAAAGTATTGGCTCGTCTGCCTTCACACGCGTATGAACTTGAGTGACATCCCATTCTTAATCCATAGGGTTTAATATGATGTTGGATGGGTGGGCGAATACTATAACACAATACGCTTGTGTTTTGTGATTAGATACTATTTGGAGGTATTTTGCAATCAAGGTTGTCAGATATAGTAAAAGCCCCTTACCACCCATCTCCCAGCCTGTTCTCCTTGCTGCCACCTGGGAGAAGGTTCAGGAGCATCAGCTGTAGATCCAGCAGACGTTTCAACAGCTTCTTCCCACAGGCTGTGAGAGCACTAAACAAACGGTGACCATGGAATTTCTTTGAACATTTGCACAATTCTTGTTTTGCACAATCTTAATTGCACTTCAACTGCAGTTTTTATATCTTAGTATATTTATATGTTTTTAGTTAAATTGTTTTTAACTTTATTTGCACTGCCTCATTCCAGCTGAAATACCTTTTCATTTCTGTTGTACCTTACAACTGCAGAAATGACAATAAAGAACCTTGAATATTGAATATGGTGTATTTTTGACAGTGTCTGCAGCTGAATGCAAGGCTACAATATGTAGATTTGGGTCTCCAAAGATCTTAAAACACCCTTGGACTACGAATGCTAGGACCTTGAGATGCTTAGCAGTGCTAGTTAAGGTTTGGGAAAGACATTTAAAGTAATTATGCATGAATAGAATTGCCTGTTTGTTATGAAAGTTGACTAAATACTCAATGTGTTGGGTTTTTTTTTTTTTTTGTAATTATATAACCATGAAAACATTGCATCAAATGAGGGGAAATTGAAAGTATAAAGCAAAATTTCATGGTGAGCCACTTGAGGTGTTACTGAGAAATTTCACACAGAAAGGGGATCAACAATATTGGCAGGTGAACACGGATGTTCCCTTCCTGCAATGCATCAACCTTTTGACGCGACAAATACCAGTAAGTTTTTCCCAAGTTCCATCCAGCTTGTTTTTTCCTCTCACTACAAGGCTGGTTTAGCCGGTCTAAGGAGATCTCAAGAGTTCCCATATTGCTCTGCCTTGCGTGTAACAGTGATCCATCCCATTTCCTGAGTCATCATCCAAATCAAATCTTCTGTTATCCTGCCATTCACATCCTTTCTAAGGGGCAGAAGGTGTGGCAACAGGTACAGGAGGGACAGAAAGTTATTTTAAGCCTGATCAGCAGTGGCGGTTTGGTTGAGAGGCCTTTAGGCCATTGAATATCCTGAATATTTCTCATTTTACAGCCAACGCCTGTTTTATTCCCGCTAATAACTGAATGGTGGCTGAATATTACAACTGAACTGCCTACTGCTGAGCAATGACCTCCTTTGGAGCCATGTTATAATTGGCAAATTTGTCAACAAACATTTCTGGATAAACTCAATAAAGCACATATTATATTCTCATCAAAGTGTCTTGGACTATACTGCAAGTGGTTATCATATGATAGTCTTTCCAGGCAGGGTTAACATCTCTATTAAATTAGCCTGCAAAAGTCATCCCATGACTACATGCTGCTGTCTTTCACAAAAATGTGACTCTCATTAAAGTATCTGGTTTGATATAATTGATCACTCTTTGCAGTCCATTTACAAACCAAAGCTGGCTAAAAATGAAAGTGATCATTCTCTTAGAGTAACTGCACATAAACTAAACAGTTGAAGTTCTTTGTCACCTACATGTCACCCAACCTGTCTCATTTTTTGTGCGCCGTTGACTCAGCTAACCGATCATGTCTAAATTCTAAGGCAAAGGCAGCTACAGCTTGAAATTCTGGTTATTAAACTGTGAGACTGGTTGTTGTTGACAAACGCACAGTACTGTGCAATCATCTTCAGCCACCCCTTATTTCCTTGTGTTTTGCTGGGAAAATGGGAAATACCACAACAATTCATTGAAACATGTGCCAACAAACATGGAAATACAATATATAAAACAAAAAACAGGGTTTGTGCAATTCTAACGAGCTTGAAAGTCAAGTTGCTTAGTTGTCTGTGTGTAGACACCACACTGGTTCGTCCCTTAAGTTAGGTTTCTTTTTTATGCATTAATGAGTCAAAGGTCAGCGTTGAGTGACTTAACAAACAAGATAAACAACTCCTCAGAAAAAAAGTAGGTGCAGGGACTGGACTGGCAATGAGTAAAATGCAGCCAGTGTGCAAAGAAAACATTTGAAAGACCTTCTGAAAGCCTGGACAGCTGTTGCACAAGACCTCTAAAAATTTACAGGAAAGTCTGGCTTCTTGGAAGCAAAATAAAAAGAAATAAGGGGTGGCTTAAGACTTTTGCATAGTATTGCCTAAGACACTGTTTGTGGGTGTGCTTTTACCCTTTTCAAATTTCACTTATGCTGTTTGAACACAGCAATGCAGCGTTTATCACTGTCCTCTCAGAGTTCTGGGTTCTAAGTGATTCTAGGTTCAAACTACACAGTTTGCATCAAGGTGCTCCCCCTTTCCTCCCATAACCCAAAGACATCCTCAGTAACTGGTGATTTGCTTTATTGCTTCTAAATTGAATTTAATCTAAATTCTAAATTGACCACAGATGTGTGAATGGCCTTCTGCCTCTCTGTGTTAGCCCTGTGATAGACCTGCAGCCCATCCAGTGTGAGCTCTGCTTCTCATTCTATGAGAGCTGGGATGGGCTCCAGCCCCATATGATCCAAAGTTGGAAAGGATGGTTAAACGCACTTAAAATATTACTCGCAATAACTTTAAAATAACTTGCAGAGCATTGCCTATAAATTAAAGATTACTAAAAAGACTAGGCAGATTCTCATAAAAAGGACAAGCAAACTAAATAGTTGATGGGCATTTAAAATTTTTTGTGAAATTTTGTAAATTTTTGTAATCCTTTGACTAAACAGTCACAAGTTCCATGTACAGTACCAGCTTTTTTCCTTAGCTGAAATTGCACCTCAAATCCTGAGACAAGAATGAACCTTTATGATAAACTTCTCAGACAAAATAAATGAAGGGATGGCTAAATGAAAAAAATTAAAAACCTGAGTAGACCTAATACAAATTAAATGGTAATAACGATCATCCACTGAAGTTTGAGGACAAAGGAAAATGAAAAGTAGATTTACAGCAATGAAAATAAATTTAATAAATTTAGTTGGAACAGCACAGTGTATGCAGTGTTTTTCTGAGTGGGAGTAAGAGGGGGTAACGACTCTGAGTTTAATATTTGACTCCATCAGTCGTACTGAAGCGTTCACCCAGTCATGCGGTCTGCATTAAGACTGACAGCTTTGTTTAAAATCAACAGTAGTCCAGGTGCTGCAGGCAGCCATCTGGTGCAGTAGCCCACCTCCTCTGGGCTGTGTTGACACAGGGGCCATGAGGAGAACGTGCCTCTCTGCCAGACAGGGGATTTTACTTTTCAAATATCACGTATGACAATTTATTAAAAATTTATACACCAGGTAACCACCTCGTTTTCTGAATGTAAAGCTGCCTAAAATACAGAATCTGCAAATGTAGAATAGGGTTAGAGAGCTTTATAGGTTCTACCATACTTTATAAAAGTCTGGTATACCAGAAATGTTAGGAAATATACTAACTCTTGATTGATAGCATGTTTTTATAATTATTTGATTTAAATAAATATAAACCTCCTGTAGGCAGCCATCAGTTATGCCCATCACCACAGTGTGACATGTTTACACTTCTGTTTCTCTAGAATAGTGATGTAATGTTTTAAAATGTCATCTTTACAGGTGCTGATTGGCTTTTCTTGTTATTTTTGGACTTTTAGCGTTAGAACATACTAGAAAATACTGCTGTGCAAAATTTAGTAAGAGACTCTACCTGGACATGCAAAAAAATAACTTGCCAAAAACTGCAGTTCCTGGAGTGGGCACATGAGAATGGTTGCAAAAGTGACTGAGTTCTCATACACTTCCATTGTAAGTGGCTACATGGGTCAGAACAGTGAAGTTAGCGACAGTGCTGTTCATCAGGAAAGAGAGAAACATGAAAAAAATCAAAGATTAAAAAAAAAAATGCAGCATGTAAAGGACAGACAGTGGCTGCAATAGACAGTTTTCCTTGTTTTTAACACTCTGCTTCACTTCAGGTCTTTGTATGTTACAGCTACACTCCTCTCCACAGCTGGCTGGCGGACCAACAACAGTGCAAGCAAGGGTAGCAAACGCTCTCTGCAGGTAGACAGGCTGTCCGTAGCTCCCTGCGGTCTGCCAGCGCACTGCTGATCGAGAACCATGTTCAGCCCATGCAAGTAAAGGAGGCAGGACACATGATCCCTGCTCATACTGTGAGCTGCACAGTTATCACCACTGTTCTCACATGGGACCAATCACGCATCCCATGGACTTTGGGAGCAGGCTGGTTAACGACCATTTAATGTTCAACAATGTGGGACATTTGTGTTCTTCCATGCAGCTCCATGGGGTAATGTGAAAGCTGCTGTCAGTCAGCGTTATCTGACTCCTGGCGGTAGATTTATCTGTAGTGGACAGACAGAAAAGTGGTATCAATCATCATGGCAAAGAAGCGGGAGGGGGGAAACATGTGTACGTGTGCATGTGCGAGTGTGTGTGTGTGTGTGTGTGTGTGTGTGTGTGTGTGTGTGTGTGTGTGTGTGTGTGTGTGTGTGTGTGTGTGTGTGTGTGTGTGTGTGTGTCTAACATAAATAGAGATTTTCAAGGCATGTTGAACCAAAAGGAAAGAGGCCATGCAAAAAAATTATCTTTGTTTCCATGAAACATGCAAGAACTTTGAACAGCGTTGTTTCTTATTACTGCATCCAAAAGGCAGGCATCTAGCCTCTCACATGATCAGATTACTTTAGCCTCTGACGTTCATTTTAACCACATGATGATGCACCCTTTTACCCACGTTCAATCCAGCTGATCTTCTATGACACATGATTTGAGTTCGGGTTATGTAAAGCTGCTATCTGAGTAGACTTTTTCAACTTTTATAAAATGCCATCTACCTCACCTATGGCTTTACAAACAGTGGTGGAGCATTTTCAAAGAAATTGGTGAAGGTCCTTGACTGCATCAGCATCTGTTTTTAATGGATGGAAACCATGTTGGTTAAAGTGGTCCAAGATGGCCAGATTCTTTCAAAATGAGGTTAACATTGGGGTTAGCATTCAGTCATCCACAGTGTTTCTTTACTCCAGTGTATTAGAAATAAATCTTTGAGAATGTAAACAAACAACCCATGAAGTGCCATGATCACTATTTGTGTGTGACTGCATGACCCCCACAGACATTTTCTCTCATTTTTCCTCAACATTTCTATTTACACTCAGCCTGCTCTGGCATACATCAGGACAAGAGGTCACTAAATAAGTTCAGCCATCATAACAAATTATCCATAACCAAAACAGTATGAGAGCAAATCAGCCATGACCAGCTGGCTCAATGGAACAGTGAAGCACAGTCTGCACAAACAAATGGCACATTTTACTAACAAATACCTGCAGGGGTCTGTGCTGGTAGTTAAACTACAAATTTTATTTTAATTAAAGTGAACTCTGAATGACAAATCAAAGAATGAAGATGAGTTAGAGGATGGCAGCAGGAAGTGAAAATGTCAGAGGGGAAAAAAAGAGTGGGAGGAAGCGGGAGACTGAGAGATCTTTGAGACCACACAATGTCTGCTTTCTGTTTGTCTCATCAGTGTAGCACATCTTAAGACTGGAGAAGGACTCCATTGTGCAACCATCCAATGAGGGTTTTCTGTGGAGGGACAGTTAGTGGCGAAACCATGCTGTGGAGCGCCGCAGGAAGACAACTTATCAAGGTCGCTCTTCTGACCTCAGTTTCCTGCTCAACAGAATGACCGACTGTCTCATTGAGCTTGCATTCTAATTACTCTTCTCACTCCCAGACACTTCTTGCTTCCCTAACAGGGCTTTTTATTGCAGTTTGATTCACAAACCTCTCATTTATTCTTGTATTTAATTCCTCATTAGCATTTTGCTCCTTGCCTTCTTTTTCTTCTTTATAGTACAAGTTGAATCTTTCTTCCATCACCTCTTCTTGTCTCTCTACAGCTTAAGTTTATCTGACCACAAGCCAACTCTCCCTCACTGCTCCTGCTGCTTCCTGTGTCTGCAATAGTTGGGCAAGATAGAGATTCCATTGCCTCACTATGCTTTGTATGTAAGTCACATGAAACACTTCAAGTTGAAAATTAAGGAGTCAAAAATGGGCGACTTGTTAACCATGTCATTTAAAGCCCACAGTGTGGCCCACGCAAGGTTACATGCAGATTCCTTTGTGTTAAATGGGCTCTATTATGGCCTAAAATTAGAAAACAATAGTTGCTTTGGTCAGCACAGTTTGACTATGGTTAGCACTGCGGCCAAGGCAATGGCTTTGAGCTGAAGTTGGTCCCTGAATATGGCTGCTCACTGCTCTGAATACTCAATATGAATTATATGCACTAACTCAGTTTCCCAGCAGGGATCAAAAAAAGATATTTTTTATATATATTTATATATGTGTGTGCGTAGCCATACAACTTATAGTGTATGTTTTTTCATACTGGATTACTGCAATTATGTCAGGCAGAGAATTTAAAAAACTGTTTGCTTTGCAAAAATAGAGCATCTTTGTGGTTTCTGGGTTCAGCTGAGCTCTCCAGAGGAGTTGCTGGTTTCTTGCCTGTAGCCTTCTGTCCCTGTTGAATCAAAGGTAAACTATGTAACAATGTTTGTGTGCATGTGAGTGTGAATAGTTGAGTTTGGCAGTGAAAGTGTGTGTTTGACTTAGCTGGGATGTTAGAGTTAATGCCCTGGCTAACCCACATTAGGTCATGTGGCTGTGAATGGGCTCTGAATGCCCGCAGACACTCTCACACTTGTATCCTCCAAAAGCAAAAGCGTGAAAGAATGTAGAGAATTTGTGGCTTTGGCATCTTCTGCAAGCTTTGGAGAGTCTCCTTTGTGTTATTTATTGGTAGCGTGTTTCCACTATACTGTAGTTGCGAAGAGAGCACCAGCCTCTATTTGGAAATGTAAACAAACAAAATCTTTTCCAAGTGGACACTGGAAAAGGCAATTTTGGACCTTGTGGGTCCTGTCTTAATGAAAGGGAAATTGCTTTATGGGAGTGCTGAAACGTGAGGTTCTGCAAAAAAAAAAAAGAAGAAAAAAAAAAAGAAAAACCATTAATTGTCTCCAGAGAGAGTTTTTTTTTCCATTCTCTTCTGTGGTGTTTTTCCATGTCAGAGCATGGAGACAACACGTTTTCAGGCAGAAGGCTCTGCTTTGCAAATATGCATGCAACATGCTCTGCAGTGGCCCATTTCTCATGTCCCTGTGCCAAATGTGGGTGAATAGGACACAAAGTTAAACAAGCTCAGGCAAATCTGCACTGACACGTACAGCAACCTCAAGGCAAGAATAGATCAAGAAAAAAAAATATGCCACTACATTCCAGAGATGGTGTTTGTTTATTCAAGCCTAAAAATCAGCAAAACAGCCAAGAGCAATCCCTTGTAATATGGCAGAAATTGATGAATAGCAGGACCGTTATCACTGATTTCCTGCAATGAGGAAAAACTGAGCTTTTATAAAGATTTTTGTATCTGCACAGGTTACAGAAAAAATTTTACCTCATGTGGGAACACATAAAAAAAACTGACCTGATACTGATAAAGCATTAAACCATCAGATATAAGAAGAAATCAGTCTGGCATTTTAGCTCCTAATGAGGCATTTACTTATACTATGGCATTGTGGGATTGCTTGCAAAGCCATGTGTTCTTCTGAACAGAGGAAGTAGGGTCTGACCTAAGGGGTCCTATTTGGTTATGAGAACCAATGCAAAGCCTCCTGGGATACTTGAACTGTGTCATCTCAACTGTTATGATTCCCATGAACCTAAAAGACCAGTCATGAATAGCAGCTGCATGACTCCTAAATAAAGCTTGTCTGATTGCCTGATCTTACACAAAAAGGGTGACAATGTTCTCAAGGGCTTGAAATTCAAATATGTATATTTGGGATTATCAAAATTATTATTATTAAGAATTAGTAACTCTTGACTCAGTCACAGGGCTCTGCAGGCAGAAGTTGGTATATTGTTAACACATCATTATCAGACCAGGAACAGCAATAAACTAGCAACCTTTGAAATTATCTTTTAATAATGACCACATTAGTGGGAGTACTGTCTGCTCACAATGAGTGGAATCTCCCCACTAGCTTATGAATGAAGATCCAGTATTAAATTGAATGTTCCTTTGGTTTTGTCGACCCATCAGAAAAAAAGGAAAGTACATTAATCACAGTCATTCTTTGCCAGACTGCAGGCTAAACAGCTCTCACTCTTCACTTCCTGTCCCAGTCCTGATAGGTTAATAGGAAGACCCTGCATTTGTTACACAAGAGCAGTCCCTCTTCAGTACAGGCAAGATAAAGTTTTAAACTGGTACTTGTCATTTTCCTCGATCTGTAGCACAGCGACTTTATTCAGTGTCTGGTTTGATGATAGAAGCTGCTGGGCATCTGTCCAACACATAACTGAAATATTTCATTCTGCACACCGTTTCACATTCATTTGATGAACCTCTGCAAAATCATGTTAGACAGTTAAACTCATTTCCCCTGAAGGCATCTATAACACTACGCTTTCCGTTTCTCTGAAACATGGAACCCAGAAACTGTGGGTTGCTCAAACGGCTCGGTGAGTCAGTTTCTTGGAATTCATCCAGAATCCAGCGTAAATTGTCAACATTAGCTTTACTATCTGTCACCTGATATCCCAATATTTTGATGCTGTGAAAGCAAACCCCCAATCCACTCAGGCAGTTTGCTTTCTCTTGAATGAAAACTATAGAAGGAACACGTGATGCCAAGTTGCCTGTTGCAAAATGAAAAAAAAAATGGCCCAATGGGGAAAAACCTGCTAAATTATGCAATTTCATTTTCCTATTTCCAAGTAACACTGTCTCACACTGTAGGTTTCACACTGATTTGGATCTGCATTACATTAACTGTCAGCAGCAGTGTGATGAACAAGGTAAAACAACATCGTTTTTATTCTAAATTAGCTGAAAAAGCAAATGAGAAAAACATACTTTGACAGAACTGGGAAGCAAATTGAAGAAATTCCAAGTTTCTAGTTATTTAGTTGTTTAATGCCATCCAAAAACAAGAGTCACCTGAAGGGAAATGGGAAGCTCTACTGGCTCTACTTGTTCTAATTCTTGTTAATGGACACATACTGAGTTCACTATCCTGCCTACACCCAGGACAACCTATATAACCTGAGTAACTGTTAACTGTATTTTGATGATCGAATGTAAAATGTAAAGACAGCATAAACAAGAAAAAAACCACAACAACAACAACAACAAAAAAGAAAAAACAATAATTAATCCTAAAAGAGCAATTTAATGAGGTGACATCTTACTGGCCCATAGAATATCCAGAGTTAGCAGCACAAACCTGCCCCACAGCACAGAAGCACTAAAAGAGAGGTGCATTTAAAGATCGTATAAAGTAGACAGTGCAATCATCCTGAAAAAAAAATGCCTAGCTACCATGTGGATGTTCATCTAGCAGCTTTCATATGAGCCTGTGTATGGCAACACAAAAGAATTACATGGCTGAGGAGTTTGGCAAATTTTTTTTGCACATCGGCCATCTACTCCTTTTATTTACTGAAGGGATAATTACAACATGTGTGATGGGTGTGAGGGATTAGTGAACATGATTTCATGCGCACAGCGGCACCAGGAACTCCCAGTGAGGACCCGAAATGAAATTCCCAGCTAAACTTTTAATTAGGAGGAAATATGTTTTGTGTCCACTTTGTTAGACTGGGCCACCCTGTAAGCGTCTGATGCTTCAACAGATCTGCCCAAGACCATCTTGTGTGCCAAGTTCATGAATATTGTTTATGGCAACTGTTAGTAACAGAGTCTAACTTCCCATAAGCAGAATGTGGGTGGCAGTCATTTTTTTTTGTACTTTAACATTTGAAAGTGAAGTTATTTAAATGTACCCTCTTCTCCAGAAGCAGCCTTATCTCTGTGCCCAGTGAATGGTGTACCTCTAAAGCCGTTAAAGTAGCAATGGTGACACGCTTACAGAAAGAGGAACTGAAATCAGCAAGTGTGTAATGACACACACAATTCTTTGCCACATAGCTGAACAAATGAGGACTGGTGTATGTCAGGAAGATATTTAAGCCAAGTTTCATCGCACTTTTTCTCAGACACTTTTTTATTTAAATCAGTACAACAAAAGGCAGCATGAAGAAACTGGCACCAGTGATCCTTTCCACCTTCGGATGCTGTGAAGTACATAAAAGATGTTCCTGCTTCCACACCTCCTTCATATAGTGGGATGTGTTCAGGAGGCAACATGCTATTGAGATGATTAATGTCTTGGATCCATTGTTTCCTGTGTCCTCTTCTCCCCCACTGGGAACTATCACGCTCTCAAAAGGGAATCAGCAGAAGAGCCAAAAAGAGTGCTCAGAAAAGGTGTTTAAGTTCTGTTTGCAAAGATGCTCTGCTCAGCTGTCTTTTAGAAGCTATCATGGGAATATTGTAACTGGTTTATGATAAGAGTTCATTTTCTCCCCAAGTGGATGCTCAGCAGTGAGCCTCAGTGACATTCCAACAGGAGACCTTGATAAACAGGCCAAGACAAACAGCACCCAGTAAGAACCATCTTTCTTTCCTCCACTCCCCTGTCCTTGATATCAGACATGATTGGTGAGTCTGGCTGCAGCAGGGAGCATGGGAAATCCCATTGGGGTAAAATTCTTTATCTTTATATGGTCTGGTGCAGTTTCTCCTCTGAATTGATGAGCAAAGTGAATTTGTAAAGGCAAAGGTGAAGTGATCGTTAGCTTATCTTGGTGCATATGCCACTCAGCACCCCCCACCCCCTTTACATGGTGAGCACAAGATTAAGTATACCATTAAACAATGTGTGTAGATGAGTTGGTACCACCTGTAAGGCCAGATCACAATAAGTGCAAAACCCAGGTTAAATGAGGCAGGGAGCTATTAGCGAGACGTTTTTCTTCATAAAGCGAAGGGGAAGAGTAAATGTGTGCTCCATCTGCAGCCAGCTGCTTCGCCTCCTCTCACCTCTTACTGCAGACACATGGGGAATTACCTCATCGGGAACGCAGCACTCTGTGTTGATTCAGCCTCTGATTCTGGCCTGTAAATAGCTTTGTTGTCCTGGTTAAAGCCTCTCTAAAGTATTGAACTTTTTGTTGAGTAAGAACATGAGTCCCGTGGTATCTAACAGAATACTTGAATGACTAGAGGTCTGCATTTTTGACATGCTATCAATTTATCTTTTTTTAATTATACCCCAGTTGCACTGAACCATGCATCTAAAACCACCCTCTCACACATCTATTTCTAATGAAAAGAAATGAAACCACATTCATTTAGTTTATAGGAGAGGACAGTTAAAGCCTCCTTCGTCTTACTCTAATGAAACTGAGATAACTATGGCAGAAGATTAATTAAAATAAAAAAATGTGTTCCGATATCTCTGGGAATTCAAAATGATATTAAATAACCAATGAAAAGTGTACATAAGTTTGAATTTTGAGAACATCTTTATTTTCAGAATATTAAAAGGTGGGAGACAGTCATAAAAAAATAAAGTGACTCTGAAGATTGTTCAGTCTGTAAAGGGCTTCAAGTGAATGAATGTCAGATGTAGCTGATAATATCTTTGCAGATTATGGGCTGCCGGCTGCCTGACTTCATGACAGCTGCAAATTGGTAGAAGTCCGCATTTAGCTCATTAATGCAGGAGTGTGACTGGTGTAAAAATGGGACTTTAGGCTGTGCTGCCACAACCGGACAGGACAGACGTTTCGGAGCATTGTCAGTTCTGTTAACCTGGGAAGACTCAGTGGATCTCATCCTCACTTTGTCCTCCACACTCTTAGACAGTCCAGCTAGTTTCCTCCTCATGTTGACAAAGAAGCCTTTTCCCAGCCTAGGTCTTGAATTTGACTTCAGATCAGTAGGCTCGGGACATTCTGGCAAGTCCATCCAGTTCTGTATGAGATCTGCAAAGCTGTTGTCACCCAAGACTAGAGGTTGGCGGTTGCGCCCTCTGGTCAATAAAGAGTTTGTCCAGTCCCCTGGGTCACTGACCTCAAATGATGTCCACGTCTCTAGACAAGCGTCAGAGGTGGATTTGGGGCGAATACGTCCACTTGGTAATCTTTGTGTGCGCATGCATGCTGAAGATGACACCCGGACATTCCTCGTCCTCCTCAGAAATACTCCATCATCCTGCCATGAGGCCTCGGAGTAGCCTGAATCAAACTCCAGACTCTTGTGACTACAGGGGGAGCCCAGTCTGAACCCCAACCGGCTGCTCGAGTCATCCTCATCCTCCTCCAGAGGACTAGCCAGGCAGCAGGCAGAGTCGTAGGTACTGGCCGTGCTAGCATCAGACATCCGCAGACATGCACGCTGCTCTCGTTGCAAAGCTCGCTGCTGACAAGCGCGAGCCACTGCCGAGTGGTGGGCTAAGGCTGGGAGTTGAGCACTGATGGGAGCGAGGGGGCGTCGGGTTGCAGGGCAGATTTTCCGCAGTTGTTTTAAATCTTGCAGTGACCTCATCATATACTGCATCTGCTCTCGTAGGCAGTCACCTGAGTCACGTAAGCAAAGCTGCAGAGAAAAAAAACAAAAGAGTTAAAAGCTGGCAATTAATCACATATTATGGAACATACATAAAGACAACAAAAGCAGATGACTGGTAATTACTAAGCCTTTTTAATAATAAGGCGGGAATAATAAAGAGTTCACAGGGATTGCTTTATGGGCACGCTCAGACTTGTTTGGAGTACATTTCAACCTATGAAAGAACATCTTTTCCTATTGTAATCTTTAAGGTCAGCTGACCTGCTGTTCAAAGAGCGCAGTTCTTCAGCGAGCCAATTTCAAAACCAAATGATATGTGTTTGTCCGTTAATTTACTGAACCACACCAGCAGCTAGAGTTAACGCCCAAATTTGATTGACTCAGACGTGATTCAGCTGACAACCCAGACAGATGTTATTCCAGAGAGATCAGTACTCATGCACAGTTAGACTAATACAGAAAAAGAGCAGAAGGCCCTGTGGATTTTCATTTAGCTACAGGGGTCCTGTCTCTTTAAGGGTGCAACATGCCTGCATATAAAATTCACCAGTGTAATACTCCTGTTTCCTCTCTGACTGGAGGAGCGGATTGGTCAGGATCAGCCAGTGAATGGTGGTGGTTCACTAAACAGGGCGTAAGGGATCATGTGACAGAGTGTGAGTTTAAGAGCAGGAGTTAAGGGGTGTAGCAAAAAACAAAAAAACAAAAAAAACATTTAATTAATTTAAGATTTCCTATCTGGAAAATGTTTTTTTTTTCTTTTTTTTTTTAACAAAGTTCAGGGGAATGCTTTAACTTCCAGCTGCAGCTCAGTTAAAAATAAAAAGCCTGAGTTGATACAAAGGTAAAATATAGTAAGGACACCCTAAAAAATGCATGTTCATTCCTAGCTACTTCACATCTAACACCAGCCAAGACAACTGCAACGTAGACGCAGGATTCTTGTGAGTACAGTAACCTTTGAACCTGTATGACCCCCTTGTTTCCTAGTCTACTACAAAATTTAACCCTGTTGCAAGACCTTCTGTCCCTATTTTTGTTTTAATCATAACTCTGCAAGCAGCTGCAAGAAATTTGAGGAAGTATAAAAGATGCATAGCAGGAAATGCAGCACGTATAAGTAGTTTCAAACAACTATTTTTTCATGCGAACAATCCGAAATCCTGCTGATCAAAACAGTGAATGCCTGTTAAGCATTTAAACTTCATCTTATGTGAGGACAGGGTAAACGCTTATCTTTGTTCAGGGAAAACTCACGATTCAAGACGTTCCACACGTGCAAAGATTGATTTCAGAACAAACTAAAGGCGTTTACTTTTCATAATAAAATAAATATACAAGAAACACTTACCATCTCTTTTCTTTTCATCAGCAAAACTCAGTACCTGCAGGAAAGAAAATGATGTTTAAATCAACACCGCAAAGATATTAAAGCCCTTCATAAGAGGTAAATAACGTCACATAAAGGTTAATAATAAGAATATAGTTGGCGACAGGACGCTTACCTTGAACGTGGCAGCCTCGTCCCATTAAAGGGAAAATGTCCCGGTTCCCTCAAAGGTGTCGCGGGCTTTAGTGTCACCAGCACGGAGTCAGTCCTTTCGGCTCCAAGTCGCTTGATATGCTGAGTGAAAATTTCAGCCCCCTCGGCCTCCTTTTAGAGCTCCGCGCTCCGCAGCCAGTTACAACGACTGGTGTCTGAATGAGCCAATCAGAGCGCAGGAAGCCCGCAGAGCTTATTTGCAAAACAGCAGGAAAAAAAAACCTTTGTAAAATACAGCACCCCCACAACTCAATTGAGTTTTTTTTTTTTTAAATACATATAGACAATTCATTATAAAACAGTGTTTTTATGTAAAGCATCCTTGAAAGTCATAAAATTACTTTCTGAATTCATAAGAACTTTGAGAAGGCTTTCTTTTTGTTGGTGCATTTGAGATGCTAAACTTTCTGACTGCAACTGATATGCATTTGTATGGAATTCAGCCCTTGTCAACATGACTGTTTTAATCCAAACCCTGACACTCTTTTTCTTGTTGCTTGTAATTTTAGTAGATGAATGAAAGCTTGTTCCATTGCTGACTGATTACCCTGATTTATAAACAAAATAAATGCCCAAAGGTCAATTTAACTGCATGCCACTACTCTAACAGACATTTGGCACCCCCACCTTCTATTCACATGTATACACAAATCCAATGAGATGCGCACATTATTTGTCTTGGGGAATAATTCTGTTGGCCCACTGTTCAGGTGCAAATTAGTGCTCACAGCAAGCGTCAGCAATAGTGGAGCCAATTTATCTTTCCAGAGCTAGATTTCTTTGAAAATTAAGCTTCGCACGTGTAACCATCAACCTACTTTTTTCAGTTGGACTTCTTGTGTCTGTGTGGGTGAATTTAGAAATTTGGAAAATATGGAAACATTTGGACAGATTTTTTTTGCTGACAACGCTGAATTATCCTTGCCCATCTAATTTTCACAAGCTTGTTAATGCTGTATTATATAAGCTACTGTCTAAGTGCAGACTGTAGGCTAAGAACTCCAGGCTTTCAGCTATGGGAACAGTTTGATTTCAAAAAAAGACTCCCATTAACAGTGGTTGAAAAAAAAACCTTTTGTGTACAGCCTGCACACTTTACAGGATGAAGTGAGTAATTAACTACACTGGGCTTAAAATGGAATTGTGATTATTTTTCTACCCAGGCTGACCTTTATTCTGAGCCATGCTGCCTTCCTAAATGCCTGATGGACTTGCTTATTGTACAAGTTGGTACTTAAGCAAATCCATCTCCATTAAGGCCAGAGATGAACTGCTGATTATCTTCATTATAATTATGCTGTTGCCAGCATTCAGTTTTCTCTTGACATTACAATCACAAATATTTTAGGATTTATGGTCAGCTGTTCAAGTAACTGAATTAGAGGTGCAAAAGACAAACTTTTATTTCACTTTTGAACTGCTGTGTCCAACCTTGTTTTTGAACCCAAGCTCCATTTAGATGCTTTTACTATATAAAAAAAGTAATTTTTGTTTCACTTCTGAGGGAAAAAAAAAAAAAGATCTCATACTGGCCTAATTTTTGTGTGTGACAGAAAGGTCCAAAACCCAGAAAATATTAAATTCTACGATGCCAAAATCAGCCAGGTTTTGATGTTATCTGTGTATGTGTATGCAATTAAACCTCTGTTAAAATGCAGAAAGAGTGTGTGTGTGTGTGTGTGTGTGTGTGATTGAAATGATTTCCTGGCCATTGTTTCTGTTTTAAATGATTTTCTCAACCCACCCATTTATAGTGGTTTTGTGGTTACTTATAATTCCTGAAGAGGAATGAAAGCCTTTGTCCTGCTGCTGGCTGATTGTCAGTCACTGGATCAGAGTGTGAATAAAATCCTCAAATGTAAATGTAACAATAAATCCTTTAGCACCTCACCTGCGGTTTACATTCAGTGAATGGCTGCCTATGGAAATGTGAATGGCTGAGAAGAATGCAGCAGTTCATCCTAACTGTTTGGGAGCAATCCAGATGTGAAGAACCTCTGTTCAGGTGCAGATTTGTCTTCACACCAAGTCCAACATTAGCATATGAGCACTTGTAGCATGTCCTGACCTCATACACCAACATGTCGCCTTCATAACAGATGAACACGTAAAATAAAACCTTTGAAATAACTGGTAACTGCACAAAAAAACTTATACCTGATTATGTGTGATGATTAAGGGAGTTGCTGTGTGTCTGAGATGTCAGACTACCAGCCTTCATTCATAGAACTGCAGCGCCCTCTGGAGAAAGTACCTAACAAGGCAAACAGGCTTGAATGAAATCCACACTTTATGAATAACTTACAAATTTTGACCAGCAAAACAGGTGAGGATGTAGAGTAGTTGCTGTAGAGCAACTAACGAACATTCGTGCATTTCCACCCAGGTCTTTGATATATTTTCTTTCATTAAACTTTTCTACTAAGTAGTGAGTGAGAACAGCTATGCAGATTTTATACGTAGTGTCAGTGTTATTACATCCATGCTTTAATAAGCTTTGTCACAACTTATAATATATTATATATATATATATATATATATAAAATAATATATTTTAAATATATTTAATTATAAATATATATTTTAGTATTATGCAAGCTAATGTAAACTTCTTGTTATTAATGAATTTTATATTAACTTTCTATTCATTCTCATAATAAAATTGGTCAGCTCTACCAATATCTTAATCATTTTCATGTCCTTACCAGGACATGAAAATGACAGTTGGCATTCAGAAAACCTAACTGTCGATGTGTTAGAGGAAGCAGATTGTCAGTCAGTAGCAGATGCATGTGCTTGTGTGGTTTTTAAGTGACTTAACACATTTTTCTAAGTACAACGTAAACCTTTGCTTCAATACAAAGTGTCATCTACTTTTGTATTTTTGCAGTCAAAAGTTAGTCTATGTATCCAATAACATCAACACTCCAACACAATGCACAACACGCATAATGCTGCACATTTCCTTGTTGTATGTCTTTGTGGTTTACAGTCATTTGATATTAATCTGTCTCATAACAAGCATTTATAGTCTTGGAGGCACCTAAAGAGCACTGACAGGATGCACCTGCTGAAATGCTGGGACACAGCCACACTGTCATTAAGCCAGGCATCATTATGTAGTTTTATTTGTTATATAGTCTTACACCACAAACAACATTTCATCTACTAAATACAGGTGCTGGTCATAAAATATCACAAACAAGTTCATTTATTTCAGTAATTCCATTCAAAAAGTGAAACTTGTATATTATATTCATTCATTACACACAGACTGATATATTTCAAACGTTTATTTATTTTAATTTTGATGATTATAACTGACAACTAATGAAAACCCCAAATTCAGTATCTCAGAAAATTAGAATATTACTCAAGACCAATACAAAAAAAGGATTTTTAGAAATGTTGGCCAAATTAAAAGTATGAGCATGAAAAGTATGAGCATGTACAGCACTCAATACTTAGTTGGGGCTCCTTTTGCCTGGATTACTGCAGAAGTGCGGCATGGCACAGAGTCGATCAGTCTGTGGCGCTGCTCAGGTGTTATGAGAGCCCAGGTTGCTCTGATGGTGACCTTCAGCTCTTATGAATTGTTGGGTCTAGCGTATCGCATCTTCCTCTTCACAATAGCCCATAGATTTTCTATGCAGTTAAGGTCAGGCGAGTTTGCTGGCCAATTAAGAACAGGGATACCATGATCCTTAAACCAGGTACTGGTAGCTTTGGCACTGTGTGCAGGTGCCAAGTCCTGTTGGAAAATGAAATCTGCATCACCATAAAGCTTGTCAGCAGCAGGAAGCATGAAGTGCTCTAAAACTTCCTGGTAGACGGCTGCGTTGATCTTGGACCTCAGAAAACACAGTGGACCAACACCAGCAGATGACATGGCACCCCAAACCATCACTGACTGTGGAAACTTTACACTGGACCTCAAGCAACGTGGATTCTGTGCCTCTCCTCTTCCTCCAGACTCTGGGACCTCGATTTCCAAAGGAAATGCAAAATTGACTTTGATCAGAGAACATAACTTTGGAGCACTCAGCAGCAGTCCAGTCCTTTTTGTCTTTAGCGCAGGCGAGACACTTCTGACGCCGTCTCTTGTTCAAGAGTGGCTTGACACGAGGACTGTGACAGCTGAAACCCATGTCTGCATACGTCTGTGTGTGGTGGTTCTTGAAGCACTGACTCCAGCTGCAGTCCACTCTTTGTGAATCTGCCCCACATTTTTGCATGGCTTTTGTTTCACAATCCTCTCCAGGGTGCAGTTATTCCTATTGCTTGTACACTTTTTTCTACCTCATCTTTTCCTTCCCTTCTCCTCTCTATTAATGTGCTTGGACACAGAGCTCTGTGAACAGCCAGCCTCTTTAACAATGACCTTTTGTGTCTTGCCCTCCTTGTGCGAGGTGTCAATGTTCAATGGTCGTCTTTTGGACAACTGTCAAGTCAGTGGTCTTCCCCATGATTGTGTAGCCTACAGAACTAGATTGAGAGACCATTTAGAGGCTTTTGCAGGTGTTTTGAGTTAATTAGCTGATTAGAGTGTGGCACCAGGTTTTTTTCAATATTGAACCTTTTCACAATATTCTAATTTTCTGAGATACTGAATTTGGGGTTTTCAGTAGTTGTCAGTTATAATCATCAAAATTAAAAGAGACAAACATTTGAAATATATCAGTCTGTGTGTAATGAATGAATATAATATACAAGTTTCACTTTTTGAATTGAATTACTGAAATAAATCAACTTTTTCATGATATTCTAATTTTATGACCAGCACCTGTATGCTCCCTAATACATCTCAGTTTCACTGTTTGTTATTATATCCTCTCCTCAGATGTCTTACTGTTCACTGTTCCAATGATGATATGAACAGTAAGAGGAGAACAGGGGAAAAAAAAAAACAGATTTTCTGCTTCCTATAAGACTTGTCATGGTAATAGTTTTGTTAGAGACTGACAAAGAAAGTTGACTAGTGTACAGTTACTACAGCTGTTGTTTACATGTCCACCAGATGGCAGTCTCAGTGTTTTGAAATCTGTACAGGCTTCCTGCTTCAAACACAAGATATTATTGAAGTAATGAAAAACTGTTTATAGCAGGTCTGTTACTTTCAAATTAAGAAAAGACTCCAGTAAATGAAAAGGTAAATTAATGAGCAGTAAAACACACTTGTGCTCAACACAGTTCACTCCAAAGGATATTGCCTTAGTGTTGCTTGGTTTAATATGAGGAGCAGTGTTTGATGGGTAATGTTAGCTAACATTAGATATATGTATGTTTTATAACATTTTTGACTGCTGTATGCATTAGTGTGCATACAAGTCTTAAGCCACCCTTAATTTCTTTATATTTTGCTAGGAAAATGAGTACAGCGATATTTTTTTAAACATATGCAAACAGACATGGAAATACAGTAAATGAGGCAAAAACAGTTCTAACAAGGCAATATTTGGTATGACCACTTATTCTTCAACACAGCCTGAATGCTCTTCAGCAGCTTTCTTCTTTAAACAGTCTTCACGAATAGTTCTCCAGGCTTCTTGAAGGACATTCAAAGCTCTTCTTTGGATGTTGGCTGCCTTTTGTTCCATTCTTTGCCAAGATGATCCCACATTGCTCCAATAATGTTGAGGCCCAGGCTCTGGGGAGGCCAATCCATGACTGATAGGGTCCCACTGTGTGTTTTTCTATTCAGGATTGCTTTTACTGCATTGGCAGTGTGTTTGGGATCATCATCAGGCTGAAAAAATGACAGTTACCAATCAGAAGCTTACCACATGGTATTATATTGTAGCTCAAATGGTACTTTTCTGTGTTTATAGCTCCATCAATTTTGACAAGATCTCCAACACCAGTAGCTGAAATGCAGCCCCAAATCATGACAGTGCCTCCACCGTGTTTTACAGATGGCTGTAGACACTCACTGCTATACCTCTCTCCTGACCTCCAAATATAATTACAACTAAAATGTTTAAATTTGGATTCATCTCTCCATAAGACCTGCTTTTCTCCCTGTCCCTTCCTGAAGAAATCACCCATCCTTCCACTGAAACCATATCTGATCAGTAAACTGTAGATGGATACATCTGGCCCTTTCAGAAGTGGCAGGAACAGTATCTGAAAGTCATGTCATTAAAAAACTGACTGAAAATCAGTCAGCTACAAGGACTAAAAATGAGAGAAAAAACACCAATGAAAAACTATGAAAGACCTTCAAGAAAGCCTAAAGAACTATTGCCCAGGAACACATTAAAAAGTTACTAGAAAGTCTGGGTCCTTGGAAGCAAAAATATATTAAAAAAAATAAAATAAATAAAAATAGGGGTGGCTCAAGACTTTTGCATAGCGCTGTAGTTGTGTTACATTTCCAAGATATTTTACCAGTTTCTGATTTAATGATAAAGTCCATCATTTGTGGAGGATTTAAAGCCAGGAGCACACTTTGTTTGTCCAGCTGACATTTATGAGTACAAAGTTGTATGACTGCAGTTTCGTTCTTCCTCCCTGGCGGAGACCGAGATGGCTGAAACAATCTAATCAAAACCTGCTTAGTGTCCGACCACGGTATTAAAACAATCCTTCAGTTACTTTGTGTGAAACCATCATCGCTGCTTAAAGCATTACTACAATTTTACCAAAAAAAAAAAAAAAAAAAAAAAGTATCAAAGCTCTCAGTGAACATTTTATTCCGTTATCACCCGTAACATGAACTCAGTCTGAACTGTCAGTGTGTGACTACAAAATAAAAACAATGCAGGATCTGGCAGAAAGATTAACGTAACAACAGAGAGGAAACCCAATACAGAGTCTGGTGATATCTACTTTTATTTAAATTAAATCTTATGAATTTTAAAGCATTTTCTTACTTACCGAAAAAAAAAACCAAAAAAAAAACCTAACTTTTTTCTGAATTAGATTTTTGTCTCTCATTAACAATCACAATATTACTCAGAGATTCTAGGCAGCAGAGCACAGTAGGTCAAACAGTTCTGAAAGCATTTCTAAGAAATGGCTGTAAACAGAAGTCAAGGCACAAATATACTGCAACAGACATGGAAGTGATACTATAAAATTGAAAGAATGTTAGGTACACACATACTTTAAATATCGGTTAGAATTTAGCCACAACCCCCCCACCCCCACCCCGGCAGATGAAGACATTTTTTCTATTTTTAACTTTAATTTTCTTTTTTTTTTTTCCTTTTTTCGTTGGAATGTTACATACTTTGTGCAGATTACATAGCTAGTATTTGCCAAGTTGAGTCATGCAGAATATATACTTTCGCTATGAATGATGAACTGATGTAAACATTATTAAAAAAAGCACTTTCTTTTTATGAATCATATTTTAAGTCCATGCCTGTGCTTCAGCTTTTAAAAAATAAGCGTCATGTGATTAAAATGTTAATAATTTGCACATTGGAATTTCTAAGAGTAAAATGAATGCATATATATATATATATATATATATATATATATATATATATATATATATATATAAAGACAACACATTTCCCTCTAGTAATTGAAAATAAAGAACAAAAAATACAATAGATGTTGATTTTTTGTGGTCATAGCCCAAAGAGTTAACACGAGCAACTGGATCAGCAATTGTTGAAAATCTGCAAGGCTCGTCGGGATTTCAGTCTCTTAGGTGTCTTTATAAAAAGCAGATCAAAGCATAAATTGTGGTTGGCCAGTGCAGTCATTCATGATCCATATAATCCTCCATCACTAAGGTCAGAGCGGTTCAAGTAATCTAAAAACAACACAGAAACAAACAAATACACGTGAGTAATTTCAAACAGGCTCTGGTTTATGAACTCAGAGGTCTCAGCGACTTTCTTTTCTCTTGACTCACCTTGACTCTTTCTCAGACTGTTCTTTTTTTTTTTTTTTTAGAAGAGGCCACAGTCCTTCAGGTTGTTCTTGATGATGACATCAGTGACAGCATCGAACACAAACTGCACGTTCTTGGTGTCAGTGGCGCAGGTGAAGTGGGTGTAGATTTCCTTGGTGTCTTTCTTCTTGTTCAGGTCCTCGAATTTGGTCTGGATGTAAGCCTGGGCCTCCTCATACATGTTGGGGCCTGATGGATGAGAAAGGTTTCAGGAGAGCTTAATAGAGGTCTGTATTTTTCTGCCACATGTGAAAAAGGACAACAGTTTACTGCCTGCTTCTGAAGAGTTCTCACGATTTGACATATTGCAGTTGGTTTGGGTGAGGGCTTTTCCTGATTAGAGCATGCAGGCGGCAGGACACTTGGAGTGCATTATTCATAGGGGGGGTCATCTGATTGTTGAGGTTTTCTCTGTATTACTGCAGGGCCTTTACCTTTCAATATAAAGCACCTTGAGGCAACTGTTGTTTTGATTTGGTGCTATATGAATAAAACTGAATTGAATTGAATTACTGAATGTTTTACATGTTTATGATTTTACACCATTGCAATGCTATTAGTGGATTTGTTGTGAATTGGAGTTTGGTTAATTGGCTGACCCTGGCCCAATGTTTGTATTGAGGCATTCATACAGTACCAGAGTACTCAGGGAAGCAGATGGTCAGAGGGCTGTGAGCAATCTTCTCCTGAAACAGATCCTTCTTGTTGAGAAACAGGATGATGGATGTCTCTGTGAACCACTTGTTATTGCAGATTGAGTCAAAGAGCTTCATGCTTTCATGCATCCGGTTCTGGATGGGACGGACACAAATGTGGAGATAAAGAGATTATTAGAGAACACAAAGGAAATTAGTTCACTGAAACTCAAGTGAATGCATTTCAGTTCCTTTAATATTTGTGGGACTGTGAAGTTCAGCAACTGTTTTTAACTCCAAGAAGGAGCTGCTTAACTCACCATCTCCTCATCCTCAGCCAGGACCAGATCATAAGCGCTCATGGCTACACAGAAGATGATGGCTGTGACTCCCTCAAAGCAGTGGATCCACTTCTTCCTTTCTGACCGCTGGCCTCCAACATCAAACATCCTGTACAGACACACAGTGTAAACATATTATTATGAGACGGTGGATGGGACTCAGCCATGAAGAAAAAACACTTTTTCAAACTGACACACAAGCCAAATGGATTAAAGGTCTCCTGTCTGGCTTCCCACTTCTTCCTTGCTTCAGGATGCTGTATTTGCTGCACAGGCCTCATTTTTCCTGCTATTTGAAGGCATTTTAGTGCAGTGCAGCTGCAGCGGTAACAGGAAGACCTAAGGCTGAGGCACGGTGCAGAAGGTTTCTCACTAAGATTATGTATGACTTATTCATGAAGATGGGGAGGACTTAGATAGATGAGGGGATGCTCATCTCGACTGTGCCAGCCTGAATATTTTCTTCATCCAATATTTAAAAAAGGAGCTTTTTCAGCTTCTCAGAAGGTACAGTTAACCATTTGTGGCATCTTAAAGTGGCACTTACATTATGACACTCTGGTTCCTGCTAAGCAATTTTCAGTTTGCAGAATTTGGCTCACTACAGCACTACTTTGGCTCTCCTGGACTGCCAGCTTTAGGCTGAGAAGGCAGAGCTCATTATAACAGTGACACACTTTACACTGTTTACCTCAGCAGTGCGCTCATCCAAAGCACTGCTTCCATAAGTCAAATACAAAAGAGACTGAAGTAGGTAAACACATCTGGGTGGATTTGGTTAATGTCCTTTACAAAGAAATACTTTATATATATCAAGACCTGAATATGATACATTACACACAGCAGGCAGACACTGATGTGCTCATTTCCAGTAAACCAAGTGAAGCAGTCTTGAATATTTTACAAACACTTTCCTCTCTGTTGTTTCCAAAGTTTCAGTGGCGACTACTGTGTTCACCAGATCTGAAGCATAATGTGTTTGTGAGTGGTTATAGTAATGAGGGACACACCATTCTTAATAATCATAAACAAAAACACTTCTGAGAAGCATGTCTAGAAAATGAGCAACAGTTTGTATTCCTTAATAAATTCTTTCCTTTCATTGATGTCTGTAGTCCTGCAGTGGCAACTATTCAGTCACTAAAGTCCCACACGTATCAGTTTACATGTAATTACTGATATCGATCTTTTTGCTCATCTCTGAAGGTTTTCCCCTTTTTTCAGTTTGTGAAAAATATCTACAAATGTGAAGTTCCCGTTAGAGTACAGTAACCAACGGGATGAGCTGTTAAAGGTTTAAAAACGGAATAACGGGCTCACGTTGCTGAAATGAGCAACGGCTCTGCGAACCGGAAAAACAAATGTTTTCTTTTCTGAGAATTTTATGACTTTCTGTAAAGAGGAAACATTGTGTGCTGCAAAGAAGGCACAACAGTTACAGTGCAAATATAAAAACATGACTCATAAGCCCATAAACACAATTTCTTGGCTGCTTTGACAGTAGCCCAAAAGTCATTAGAGGAGGCGTGGCCCAAACGTTTTGAGACGATGTGTGTAAAAGTCAAAACCTGATCTGCCTGACTTAACCCTTTATCAGTGAGGAACCATACATGGTCACCTGATTTGCATCATAATATTGTAGTTAAAAAAAAAAAAAGTAGAGCACCATTTTTCTAAGAAACCCATTTTTACATATTTATTATGACTGTTTTCATATAAAGTTTAAAGTGACAGTGTAAAAAAAAAAAAAGTTATGCAGTGAGAAAACCTGGAAGATCAGATTGGGTTATCTCACATTCACAATGAAATGTTATCATTATGGAAATTATAACGCTCAGAGCAATCAGAAAAAATGTAAACCAAGGTGTTGTGTATCTCATCCTTTACGATTAACTGTATTACTAGATGATAGTCAAACAAATTTCTTACTCGTCAAATTTATGGCTTTTCGTTAGCACGCTGAACGGGCGTGTGAATGAAATGAAGTGACGTTTAAGCAGAAGATAATCTCCAGAATACAGCCTAATGTGGGTACTGTACATTTAATAATTTGAATTTTGTTTCACAAAATTAGCTTTTGGAGTAGAGAAAAACCAGCAAAAAGAAGCTTACTTGAAGTGCAGGTCCTTGAAGGTGAAATGTGTTTCCACAATGCCTGTGGTCTTGACTCGAGTCCGCAGCACATCTTGCTGTGTGGGGATGTAGTCTGGCTTGGCTATCCTCTCCAGGTCATTAAGGTAGCTGATGGAAGGATACAAACATATTAGTATTTATCAACTCAGGAGCCTCGTCCTCTTACCTAACAAAGGGCATTTATTTTGTTAGGTAAGATGTAGGGATGTTCTTTCAGGTTCGAAGCCCCATCTGTTCCTGGAGACAGACATGAGAAAAGCAATGCCTCACGCTGGTACTAACAACACCGGCAGCACATTGCACAGATGAATTATGATCATCGTACATGTGTTGATATCCTGTCAGAGGCCACCACAAGACTGCTTGTCCATGTTTACACCAGTGTATGGAATCTACTCACTTGCTCACATTTTTACCCAACCTTGGAACATAAAGATTCCTATGGGGATCAATTAACAGCACATTAAAAGCAAAACACACATAACTACTCTAAACCAATGGAAAATCTTTATAATATTTAAAGTTTTCTCTAAAATGTCAGTGGCAACCTAAGGTTAGTGAAATTGATAAAGCATTCTTGTAGTTCAAGTGTTTTCTCATCACATGTTTATCAAATGTGGCGGCAACCACAAAAACAATTCTGTATGATCAGCATCTTAAGCAAAATTCTGCTGAGACTCTGAGATGTTAGTCTTTTAATACACACAAACACTGTGTGTCAGTGTGTCTTTGGTTTATCTTATCTCACGAGCCACACAAAGAGCCACAGGGTAAACATATCGGTCCATCTTTTAATGCAGTATTCAGCTACATAAAAACACTATGCTACTATGCAAGTGCTTGAACTTAATTTAATCCCCTACAATACCACAACCCAAGTGTAAATATTTGAGCCTTCACACCACTATTCATTCAGCATGTCTGACAGTGTAATCATAATCCCACTCAGCCCAGAGAGTGGTTTAGGCTGCTTTTGTAGTCCATGCATCAGATTTAACAGTGTTTGGTTTGGTCATTGTGTTTATAAACCCTGTATATTCACATAATTTGCTTCTTGAATGCATTTTTTTGTGTGTGTGTGTTTTGTTTTGTTTGTTTGTTTGTTTGGGGGGGGGGGGGGGGGCAGGACATGCTTAATATTGTCATGTTTATTATAAAGAAATTTAAGAGACTTGGAGCAGAACTACAGTCAATTTGAAAAGCAGCAAAGCAAAAAAAAAAAAAAAAAAAAAAAAAAAAAAAAAATACTGCTGCACACAGAACAGCACAAGGAAAAAGCAGTTTAACGACAGCCCCAGTTACAGGAATCTTGACGCTGATGTTGACAGTGCAGAGAGCATTGTAAATAATGAAGTTGGAGCTGTTCTGCTGAGCAAACTATGTACTGAAAAAAATGCCTAAAATTATTTACTCCAAGAGTACAATATGTGTCATAGACCAATACTGGCCCAACGTGTTTATAGATATAGAAGAGAGAGAGTGTTAGGCTTGGCCTGCCAGGGTAACCCTCTTCTTAAAAGAAGAAAAAAAAATGGGCGTGAGAAAAAGGGGCCTCGGTTAATGTGAGCTGTGCCATTCTCTTTCTCTCTTTTATCTTTCCCTTTCTTTCTCTGCCCCACAGCAGGTGCTCAGACATGGATTATGGTCTAGTACCAGACTCATTTGGTCCTCAACCTACCCACTCTGTGCTCCATGAAAGCAACGATGAAACACTGTACAGTGTCCACTCTCAGAGCTGCTAAATGTGAAGCTGTGTTAGCAGTACGTTTCCAGGTGCCCTCAGCTTTAACAAGGGCAGTGAATAAGAGACTGAGACGTTATGATTATCCAGGCCAATACAAACACAGAACAATATTACTCCCCTTGGATGTTAAATACCACCTTGAAGCACTTGACAGTCCACTGACATCTCACAGCACAATCTGGAGGTGTCATGATGTAGGGTTTATATATTAAACAGAAATCAGTGCCATTAATTGCTGCTGTAGCTTGTACGCGGGTGGTGGTGAACAATGCTCTCTATTCCCCAAACCTCCCCGAGGGTCGGAGTGATAACCACCTCTCACCTCTTACCGGTAGTGTATCACATTTAACTCATTCTCTCCCTGTTATTACACTGGTAGATTAGAGAAATGCAGCCAACAAATGGGGCACTCAACAGATAAGGGTCATTGAGCTAATTAAGACCTGCAGAGAGGCTGAGGTTGACTCTGTTGCTGCAGATTAGCAACACGGCCGGCCTTAAAAGGCAAAGCCGCTCATTAAACTAAACACTAATGTCTTCAATATTAATAACTGTTGCAGGTGTCTGTGCAAGCTTTCTCAATGTTTTATGTATTGAAGTAGAGTAATGTAGTAAAATATTAAAAATAACAAAGAGGAATCCAGCATGCAAGAAAGGTTAAACTAGAAAAGCAAAATAAAAAATAAAAGTAGAACAAAAGCAAAAATAAAGTTTGGATATTTGGGGACAGCAGTCATTTTAAACTTTAGCTCTAAATCCAGATTAAGGAATGGGTTAATAAATTAACCAACCATGGGGTTTAATGCCTTATAATGCCTGATAAGCCCACAGCTGTCTTCTTGGGTTTTTTCCTCCCCTGGTTATTAAGGCACTTACTAGGCCGCAGAGTCATTTAGCTGGTACTCTCGGGCTCGTGTGAAGCAGCTCTGGACGCCACCATCAGCCCACAGTCGTTGGATGACATTGGCCAGGTCCTCTGGCAGGGTGCCCTGCTCCTCTGCTGTTCCTGACAGTGCGAAAAGTTGGCGGGCATCATCCTAGCAGAACAAAAAAGAAAACATCATTATATTAAAATGTATTAATCCTTATTTTTCTTCATTAGGGAATAAGCAGATAAGCAGAACGCTGCAGGACTTTGGTTTCACATGGCTACCATTTTATTTGCCTTTTGCATGGACCAATAATACTGGCTCACAATACATTTTGTAATTACAAACTACAAGACACTAAATTAATTAGTTAGTGCAAAATCACACACACACACACACACACACACACACACACACACACACACACACACACACACACACGCACGCACACGTACAAAACCCCCCCAAAAAACTTATTACAGTGTAACAAACAATCACTGACCCAAAGAAAACATGATTTTCTTTAACCAACTGAAAAAACGGAAACTTATGTTTACTGTAGCATACAGCCAAGATTTCCTTGCTGATATTCTGAATTAAATTAATTATTAGATATGGTGTAAACTTGTGGTAACTGGTTATATGCCACTGCCACTGGGAAAAAAAAAAAAGACAAACCCACTGTTATTCCACATATCTTGTGTGTACTTGTGCTAACTTTAAAGCTTTTTAAAGACTGATATCTTGATGGGCTTTAATTAAAAATAGCACAAACTGCAACCCCTACAGACTTCTGGTTTCACAACCGGAGAACTGCTTTTTCTTTCCACATTACATAACTTGAATTTCCTGTAACTGTGTGACCTTCAGAAAAGTCAATCAACTAGCCCAAGTTAATGATTCTCTGAGCTTCATCCAGACATACCCACACAGTCACAGTAAGAGCACATGTAATGTAATGTATGAAAGGGCCTTAACTGATCCTATACCAGCACCTTGCATACACAGTTATATGTGGCAAACAATGGAGACAATGGAGTGTAGAATATAACTGAATGTAGGTTTTATACCTTCTGTTTGTTTCTTTTTGACCGAAATGTATGAAAAGACACTGAACACTCAAAGCTCTTTGTAAGCCGGTACAATAGGGGAATGCTTAACATAACAAGTAATTTTTAATACTGCACTCTGTTCAGCAGAACCTGTCAAGGAGAGCTTACTACATTGGCAGAGCCAATCCTGACATACAACAGGCAGTGAAAAAGGTTTTTTCCACACACAGAACCGTGTTTATACAGCTACACTGGAATAAAGGTCACCCAGGAGGGTGAAATTTGGAAAGAGGTATCAAATATGTTTAGAAACTGCAAAGTAAAGATTATTCAAGTTACAAAAGAATCCGTATTTCACAGCCTGAATGAATCTAAGTTAATAGAGAAACATACAAGATGGGTCTGAATATGAAGCAAGAATCACATTTTTGAGCTGATTGATCGGTAGGAAAAAAATGATATTTTATCTTCTCTTGAGTAATGCCTCACTTTATTTCTGTGATCTTTTTACATGTGGTAGCCCATTGTAAGGTGATTCTGAGAGCCCATTTAACAAAGAACACTTTTGCACACGACACTGCAGGCTTCCGTCTTCAATATCTGCTGCCCAGTGTTCATTTCTGAGCAGAAATGATCACACAGCACTTAAGAGATATTCTTGATCTGCATAATTTCTGCTGCCTCAAATCCTTAAATCCTCAAGGCAAGATATGGAGGGTTAGGCAGAAGACAGAGAGGAGAATTTAGGTGTTGATTAGTAAAGATTATATCACTGAAAGAGGCGCTAAAGCTTAATTGTACTATACCATCCTGCAGGTTTAGTATAACCTTGAACAGCAAAGTTTAAATTACACAGGAGCAATGTAGCAATTTAACCATTTATCTGCATTTTAATGTATATTTAATATTCATTACAACAGGTGCACAGAGCAAAGTTTAAAAGTCTAAAGCTCAGAGGCTTCCAATGATTCATGGAAATTCATCTTCCTAATGCAGAGGATGAGAATGGGTGAACAGTTAAGTATTTCAGACCTACCGCTCTAGGAGATTCCTCATAATCAATCTTGAGGTTGGCCATGGCTTTGATGATAGCCATAATGGACTGGATTGTGTTGCTGTAGACAACTGCTCTGTACTGCTTACACTCATCTTCTGAGTATCCATCCTCATGAATAATCCTGAAGAAAAGAGGGAAGGCGATTTAGAAAAAGGCAACAACTGATACAAAATTTATATTAAAAACTAAACTCAGAAATTATTTAAAAAGCTGGTAATACTGCTATAAAATGCCAAAAAGCACTGTAGTAGTTACCTAAGAAAGAGCCAAAAAATACTAAAAATGTATAGTTCATGAGATTAACAAAAAAACATTGAGTTCTGCATGCGATACTGCTGAGCTGAGCTACTGGGAACATTCAGGTGTTTTTATATCATTCAGAGGACACGAAAACAAATATTTACTTGCCTTTTTGAGCTGTGTAGATACAACTATTGGGGGGGGGGGGGGGGGGGGGGGCAGGCATGTGTTTGAAAAAGCACAAGGCTGAGACAGAAGCCGCTGGGCTGGAAACCAAACAGAACTATCTTCCCCAGCCTGCCTCAGCCAGGATGTTCACTGGTTGTGTGGTGTGCTGAATGGGACCTCATTAAAATGCAAGAGAGCCCACTGTGAAGCAATGCGAGGCACAGCCAAATTACTGAAAGCTCATGGGTGGTTTCCTCTCACACTAAATGATTTTAGAGAATTACATCTGAGTGACAGTCTTGTAAGGCAAAAATAAACCCCATTAAAGCATTTACGATTCAGAATATCAGGAACTTGGCTTTTGGCACAAAACTGTTCATATGCAAACGTCTAAACCTATGAGGTTTCTCATGTGACGTCAGGCGCACATTACTTAAGAGTTTACCGCCGTCCTGGAGATGATACAGCCACTTGGTTGCTAGGGAAACGTGTATTCCCTGGCTGGCTGGCAGTGGTTCCTGGAAGTTTCTGGCTCTCACTGGGTGAAATCTGTTGCAAAGAAGGTGCTACACCAAAAACCTCTAGCGGACTGCCATAGCTGCCTGTAGTTTTTCCATGTTTGTCTACCACTACTTGCTAACTGCTATCCGAGCAGGAGTATAACATGAAAAGGAGACCATTTGCCTTCAAAGTAGTGCCTTCGTCGTCGTTTTTATCCTTTTAGGTGGTTTTAATTTAGTTATCGTCTCGTTTTCGTCATGGAAAAAAGCGTCGTTGGCGAAACCTATGATTTCGCCAAAGAAATTAACACTGGTTGCCAGGGGGTCATTGACTGTTTGTCAGTCTTTGTGACTGGGTCTTTAGCAATTATTTTCCCTGCAACTGCAATCAAGCTCTAGCAACCACTCGTAAACAATGCATACTCAGTTTTCCCTTACAACCAGTTGCTGACCACTCTCTAGGATGTGACTGGGGCATGACTGTCACACTTCCAAAATGCCAGACAATGCAGCGTCACATGGTTATTGGTCACATGTCTGCAAAACCTCAATATTTATTTATATGTCACACATTTCCCTAGATAACAGTCCCTGAAGATGACTTTAACTAAAACCTAAATCAGTTTGCAAGCTGCATTTTAATCCAGCTCTGTGTCAAAATACTTTTGGAAAATAATTAAAACTAAAAAAAACTTCAGTAATTAAATACAAGAAAAGAGTGTAATTAGAGGTTTTGCATGCCACAAGATAAGAAAAAAATTTTAATGGTAGAGCTCAAAGGGTATAGTGTTTTGAATTAAAAAAAAACAAAAAAAAAAAAAACGTTGACTCTGCTATCAAAGAATTCAGGGAAAATGATTTTTGCCTCTACATCACAGGATACATGCAGGTAAGTGTTTCATCACCAGATGACAAATAATCTTTATTCAGAGTACATCACAAGTCCCATTTATGTACACTGGGAGCCCCCGCCTGTGCATCAGCAGCACCTGTAATTAGTTGTCTCCTGTATGTTGAATTAGGCTGGTAGGCTAACTTTTCATTCATAAAAGGGTCATCTGGGAGGGGCCTGACAAATTTGGGACAAACATGTAAGGACTGATGTGACCCAAACTGACGGATGTGTCTGCATTAGTGTTTCCAAAAGTCTATTGTAGAGATCCTATAAAGCTGGTCTAGTACAGGTGTCAGCATTTTTATAGATTATTATATTACTAATATTATATATTACTAAAAATTGTGGCCCTGGGTACTGAAATTTGTAGGTGAAGAGGTGTGCAATATCTTATAAACTCTCTCTAAATGAAGAGTTTATAAGATATTGCACACCTCTTCACCTACAAATTTCAGTACCCAGGGCCACAATTTTTAGTAATATATAATATTATAGTAATATAATATATTACTAAAAATTGTGGCCCTGGGTACTGAAATTTGTAGGTGAAGAGGTGTGCAATATCTTATAAACTCTCTCTAAATGAAGATTTAAGAATAAATAATTATAATGTACGGAATGCTTTGGATGCTTCTTTCTCATTTAACCATTTTATGACTGCTGCATTCAGGGCTCATAATGGTTACTGCTTTGGTTTGTGGTGTTAATGTGCAAAATAGTGACATCCCCACAACTTTGTCACCAAAGCAGCACTGAGGGCGTGGGTACTTGCTGCTCTCGTCTCTTGAACAATATTCACTGTCACTCAGGAAAAAAACCCACCACATGAGTAAGATACAGTGTAGGAGTAGAAGAAGTCAAAACAGGAAGCAAAGAAATTGGAGTTACAAAAATTCAGAGATGCACCACCAGCGTGGCTTGCACCACCAGCAGGTATAATGGGCCATTATAAGTAATAAGGATAAATCAAATGGGGCATTTTCATCAGAACCCTAAAAACTGATGAAATCCAGTCAATAATGTTGTCATTTCCTGCAACTGTCACATTTTTGCAAGCGTAATTTGTCACAACCTCTACGTCTACCAGAAGAATTTATTTACTTTAATAGTTTCAAAACTTGATTAAATGAAATCTCTTCAGTAATGCTGCAGTTCCCTGGGAGTCTTACACATTTTACAACAATAATTATCCTTTTGTTAATGTTATGAACATGACAATTCTACACACATCTATTAAATCTATTTTGTCCTTCTAACAAAGGAAGACAAAAATGCTGCATGTCTTCTTTTTGAGTTACTCAAGCATATAAATGGGCCTGTGAACAGATTTTAAAGAACTGTATAAGTGATTAGTACGGCTGCAGCACAAAATGTGTAATTTGGCAATTATTTTGTGCATTTATGCAGTGGAAATAAGAATTTAATATCAGTATAACACCAAGTACAGAGGGTTTCAGAGACTGTCAAGCGTCTAGAGTGAGAATCAGTCGAGTGACCAGCAGTTTCATTTATGTACAGAGTGATCAAAGCCTCAGATACACAAAACAGAACAAATTAGTGCTTGTATGTTTAGTTGCTCATATATTTACCACATCTTTTGTAACTGTTTGTACAAAACCTCTAAAATAAAAATGTGGTATCCTTATTGGCTGGTCTGACATTGTCAGGTTGCCAGGCTTCCATCTGGCCTGGACAATATGAGATAATCTGCAATGTACGATAGTATTGTTCGGTTTTGTGATAAAATACGACTTCTAATGAATATATAAATATTCTGTGTATATTAGCTATACAATTCTTTTCACTTTCTGCTTTAGAAAGTACACTGCTAGCACAGATTACAGTGAGTAGCCTAAGCCCAGTGAATAATGAAGCAAAATAAATATACAGTATATATATTAACACAAAACTTAATGCATTGTACTGAAGAAGCTTATAGCCTCTTTATTGGTCCACACAGACCTAATATTACTGTCACTTTAGTGGCACAAAGCATCAGGGATTTTTGTCTCATTTTGTATTTTAATACGACCTAAGCAAAGCATAAAAAAGAACCTTTGTGATTTTTCAACATTATAGCATTTCCACTGTTTTTTTTTTTTTTTTGCACAAAATGAAAAATGTGCATATAAATAGGTGGATGAAGATGTACTTAAAATGTATAGTTGAAAACCACCAACGGTACATTTATAGATTCCTTATACAATTACTTATGCTTAAAACATATTCTGAGTTGGCATTCATGATGGGAGGAAAAGCAAAACAATGAGCAGTCCACTCACTTCATCTGCTTCACAATGGTGCTCTTCCCTGACTCCCCAGCACCTGCAGAGAGAACAAAAACAGGCAGAGGTTAAAAATATGCTCCTGTTAGCTGAGAAATGTAAACAGGCAGCCAGTAAAGCTGGCTCACATCTGGACCCTCGTCTTATCCCCCGGCCCTTCACCTCACAGCTTTGGCTTCAGCTCTGTAACAGACCTCATCTCATTTTCATCCTGGATCAGTCTCCCTTTTCTAACTCACTGTATACCTATGAGTATTCTGCTGCTTTATCTAGAACATAGTCAGCTTTATATTCTGAATTCAGAAGGCAATGCAGGGATCTCTTAATTTCAGAGCAGAAACATCACAACCACTCTCAAGAAACTACTTTATCATAGTTAACATTTTAATGGAAATGTCTTGCACTGACAGGATATGGGCTTTTCTTATCTTCTACTATGTTTATTCTAGCAGCCTGAGGCAACTAGAGAGAGCTCATCTGCCACAAGGAATCTAACACTACACACAGAGATACACCCAGGGGTGCCTGTCAGTGCACTCTCTGCTCGTACTCGCCTGGGGTAAAGTCTTTATGGGATCACCCTCAAAATACACTGGCTACGCAGCATGCAGCACGCACAGTCAAGCCCCAGGGTAGGAACGGGCCAAGATATTTTCCACAGACAGCTGTCAGCTTCTACTCCTCCATGGTATACGAGTAAAGACTTACTAAGAGATCACATGCAGTCTGCCTTTAAATACAGACAGTTTTAACAAACATCCAAAGATTCGGACTGACGAATGTCATTTTGTGTATGGTGTTTGGTTAAAAATATTACCAACAAACAACAGCGTTTGAGTGAACAAAAAGGTAAAAATGATGCTTCTCTACAAACATACGAGAGATTGTAACATTCTCAAATTTACGTTATCCTCACGGTTATGAAGCAATTGTGACGAAGCATTCACAACACAATACAGTCGTTGGGGCATATTATTTAAAAAAAGGAAGAAAGACTGATCCCCTCTGGCTCTCTGATTTGAATGTTAAGTAAAAACTGCAAACTGATTCCCCTGTTTTAAAAATGGGAAATAACAAAAGCGCAGGTCTACTGAATGGTAGACTGAATTAATCTGATTATTTTTGTCAGAACACAGATGAAATCCTTGGCCTTGAATAAATCATATGTGCTGTCATGGACTTTTCTTATTTTATTTAAGCAGTTTGAGCTGCAGCAGTGGTAATTAGCCTAAAGACCATTAAAGTAATATACCTATGATAGCATGACTGACCATAGCTCAGGTAGCTGGCTTTTCTCTTATCACACCTACACACAGATTCTTCTCAAAGTAGTAAACAAGCACTTTGGAGTTTGACCAGTGAACCTGAAGCTGCTAACAGAAGTGAGTAATGAAGTCTGGCACATACCTTGATGGCACTGCTACTTTGACTAACAAATAGCTAGCAGCTTTCGATACAGTACAATACAAACACATTCTGTGGTAGTTGGACTGATACAACTAATCCTGTTATTTTGATTTTTTTTTCCCCCCACCATATCTCATTTGGACTATAGAGGCTAAAAACTACAGATCCATAAGCACACACAGACAAACAATTCCCGCATGCCATTTCAATACTAGTACTTTCCAAAAAGCGTTTGGAAAACATTTCATGACTCAGCACTGATAAGAGTCTCTCTACAGTGACCTATAACTGGAAAATGAATACATAATAGTCAGACAATCCAAATGACCCTAGCCTTTTTTTTTTAAATGTTTTTCAGTACAAGCAATACTTATGAAATCAAAGTAATGCATACAATTTAACTATATGACAAAACAGCAAGGAATCACACTGCTTGTGGAAAGTAGCACATGAAGAAAAGTTAAGTCTGAGGGAAAATAAATACTGCCCACTGCCTAGCAACTGGGCAATGTGCACGCCAGTTGTGGTTGTTTCTGACTCATGGTAGAAAATGAGGAGAAAAACAACAGAGGGGGAAACAGGACTGCCAATGCAGTGTCCAATTTCATTTGAACAAGATTAGTTAGTTTTAGTATTTAGTCTACTCCCACACAAATACTAAAAAAATACAAAGATGAAGCATGTTAGTGTGTGTGCATGCGTAGATCATCTGCTTGCATGAGTGTTGTTGAAGAAGGGCTTATTAGCATGAAGATGTGTAGTACTAGGAAAAGCAGCAGGGAATTTGTAAATCTCCCAGCAAGACTCAGGAAACTGCCTGATTACTGACGGGCTACAATGTGACTGGCAGAACCGACACAGAGATGAACCAGTGCCAGGAAGCCCGCAGGATTAACTGGGGCCCGGCTGCAGCTGGATGAAGCTGAGGCCTGACCCTTCTGAGACTTGACTGCATTCACAGATTTGGGTGGGGGTGTCATTAACACATTTGGGTTAGAGGACAATTATGCTGAGTGACCGGATGCATTCCCTTCACACATTACATCAGCACAAAAAGAAACCGCTTCAATCAAGTCCCAGGTGGCCACAGAAAGAAGAACTTCTAATTGCAGAAAAGGAGAGAATGCATAAATCCCACTGGGTTATGTAAGACATCAAAAACAATTCAGTTCTGTGTGTGGTTGCTCCAGGCCACCTAGTGAGCTTCATTAATTTAACTGTTAAAGAGCTGATTAAAGGTATATTTTTTTTTAAAAAAAGCTTGTATGTAAAAGGGACCCATTTAGTTTGTGTTTTCTACTCAATTAGGTTCTAAATGAGTTTGCCTGTAATTGGATATCTACCCTTGTTTGCAGATGAGCTGGTAGCTGCTTTATGTCATCTGGGAATGAAATACAATTACCTTTATTATCCTAGGGGAAATGTGTCTGCTCCCCTCTGTGCAAACAGGTGGTTTAATGTTTAGATACTAGTAGGTGTTAAATAAGCCACACAGGCAGTACTTTCCAAAGCACGAAGGGGAAACACTGATTGTGCCTGCTAACACACTAACACACACTCCTTTGAGTGACAGTCATTGTATGTGCAGCCTTAAGTCTATTAGAGCCACATTTGTCTTGGCAGGGGGAATGTGATGATAGCTCAAAGTAAAACAGCACTACCATCTACCACTGCCCAAAGAGTTAAACTTTTTTGAGGGGGTTCCAGTAACTGATTGGCTTATTAGGAGTCATTAGCTCCAAGCTACAGATTTCCTAAGGGCTAATTTGCAGATTAAGCCTAGGAAACAGAACCATCAGCTCTATACAGTCCTTTATTTCCCCTTAACTGTGGAACCCATGTCCTGACAATATTTTAGTTTTCTTATGCAGAAACAGGATCTTACAGGAGAAAAAAAAAACTGACAAAGCTCTATCTGCTCCCACATCTGACCAGCAAAGAAACATGACAAGGGGAATAACTAACTCTTCTGTGAGAATTCCTGACATACCCGCACCATCTCTACAGTCGAAAGAAGAAACAGACAGGTCTAGACAAAAGAAGAAAGAAAATGAAAGAGCCTTCCTTTGTGTGTTGTGTTGAGGTCTGACTTAATGATCTTTTCTACAATGTCTCATCAACACTATTTTACATCTAGAAATTAACCAGGTTTAAAATGTAACTGGTTTCAAAGACCTACATTGCATGGTATTAAGGCTTTTACTATGTAGGTGAATAGATGTACATGTGTTTGGAGCAAGTGTGATCTATTCTGGTGGGACTGGGAGCAGGACAAAGACAGCAGTGTGGGTCCCTGCTAGCTGAGAACACAGGCCCGCTGTTGATGTTTAAGCCTGGACCACTCTAATCACTGCGTTAGCTCACACAAGTTACTCACACTGACTGCTCCACCCTCTTTCACTCAGCATGACAACTACCTTGGACAGCCACAGCCACTCTCTAGGAAGAACTTAACTAATGAAGGTAAATCTCACAAACAACAGGCACTTAGGAGTCAAAACAGAGAGAGAAAAAATGTCTTCTTGATTAGTAATAAGAGTGAATTCCTGAGATTTGAGAGCCATTTGGGGCAATAGAATACGAGGGGGTCTACCTACGTGGGATTTTTGTTATTGGAGTGAAAATCCAAAATAAAATGATGTGATGTGATTTACAAGGAACAAATAAAAAACAAATAAAAAAAGAATAATGAATAATAACAAATAAATAAATTAGTATTTCTGGATACAATATGGTTAGAGCAATCACATCCTATGCAGACTTTTTTTTGTACTTAGATTTCCTCTCTTCCTGGCTGACACCAGAGATATAATAATACACACTATGGATTATCATAATGCCTGCACTCTAAACACCAGTATGGTATAATGTATTCCAATTAAAGTTTCATAAAGGCAGTTTTTCTTGCAGTCATTTTGTGCTACATTGCTTTAAACCACATACTGTGTTGTTCATGATACTGTGTCCACTATTGTAGGTGTTTGTGTCCTAGATCATTTAAACAGCTTTTACAAGCTGTTCAAAATATCCAAAACATACTGCTGTTGTGTAATGAGACTGTTTTGTAAATGTGTTAGCCATTTCTTATTGAACCCTTAGGCATGCAAAAGCGCACACGCACGCACACACACACACACACACACACACACACACACACACACACACACACACACACACACACACACACACACACACACACACACAAAAACAAAGCAGCCATAGCTGTTGGGAAATCACTAGAGAAAAAGAATATATATGCAAGTGAGGCTTATTCTTCCACTGAATTTCAAATGGACCTATGGTGAATCCTGTCCCCAAGTCAGAACAGATCTGATGAATAAATCAATATCTGACCCCTTGGTAACTGGCTGATCCGTGAAAATCTATCTCGACCCTGAAGATAATAGAGGTAAACATTGACTGTCATAGGGCTTCAAATCAATATCCACTCAGAGAAACTGAGACTTAATACTGTTTAGCTCACTATAATGTAATTTTTTTTCCTTCTTGCTTGGTGCCGTTGAATACTGGCTGCAGCCCCGCCTGCACTTTCACTCACTTGAGACTTCTAACAATTTCTTTTGCTCACTTCCCATAGCCTGAGACACACTGATGCACAAAAACTATAAGACACGCAATCACAATCTCACTACTAATATATATAGCACATTACACAGAACAGTGAAACAAAGTAATAAAACAGCTTGTGTCAGTGCTAACTTGAGTGACTAAAGCAATAAAGTGAGCAGTAGAACCTCAAAGAAACAAAAGTAGAGAAGGGCAGAATTAGAATAAGACCAAGTCTCATCACAGCTGATCTGTCCCTCTTCTATAATCTAATTAATTTCATTTTCCATCATTTCTCAAACTCTTCCTCCCGCTGTCCTCAGCCGCCCACACACCAACAGTGAGCGGCCCAATGCCGCCTGCTCCTCTCAGCTACATGTTAAGAAATGTGCCAATGTGGACTCCAGACCTCAGGACTTCACTTCCTATTCTCTAAACCAGTCAAGGAGGAAAAGGAAGCAGCTTGTTGTAGAACACAAAAACACACGCACGGACATACACACATACATATCTGCCTGTCTGAAAGACAGGGACAGAGATTCAGTCTCGTCCAACAGATGGCTACAACGCCTTGGGCAAAGAGCACGTCTGGACAGCACACTGACAACTGCTGCCAGGGATGAGAGGAGAGCATTTCCACTCCCTGTATGTATGCTGACTGAATGATCAGGATGGAAGATGAAAATGCTTGATGACAAATTTGTAAACATGAAAATTCTCTTAAGCAATTACTATGAAAAGTAACAAACAGTAATCCGTTAACTATTAAAAGTCCCACAATGATAAGGTCTCATTCTTTTCTTCAATGGCAAGGTCATTGTCATAATAAGGTTGGATGAAGAGCTACAAAACCTCAGCTCTTCAACAATATGATTGTAACATGATATTCTATGGAAAACCCCCTGCTCTGTGCCTGCAGTAGGGCTCTGTTTGGGGTTAAAATTGATTAATCATTAACATCAACTCTGGAGGCAGAAAATGAAAGCAATAACTCTCAAATGTAATGCATTTGATAAGGGAACCATAAACATGCAGAAAATAAAGCAATGGAGCTTGAAGCACTATGTGGTGCTTTCAACTCCAAAGTAATTAGTCACAGCGGAACCACATGTATAATATGCCTCTAGAGCAATTAGAAAGGGTAAAGATTAAATAATGCATATCAGACAATCAAGAGAGGACAGGAGGGAAATAAAGGAAGCCTTTATAAGCGATGGCAGATGAAATCTGTTGAAATTTTAAGTAGGTAGTCTCTGTGTGCCTCATTGTAAATATCTGCTTTGTTTTCATGTCAGATTGCAGGCTGAGATGCACCGTGTAGTCACAAAGCAATTCCCTTGCTTGAAAGTAAGGATGCTGCACAGACAGCCTCGTTTCTTCAATGGCAGACCGAGATGTAGAAGGATGCTCTTGGAGCAAATGAAAATAATAAACAAGATAATAACACAGAGGTGGGCTGAAACGTGTCTGAGAGAAAATCGAAACTGACACTTGTAGGAACGTTGAAAGTATATGAGAGGAACTTTGTTCTGAGAAGCTAGGGTGACATCTGGAGCAAAATATTTCTGTCTTCTTAGACCCTCGGAGGATGTGGTGAACAAAACACAGAAGGAAACAGCAGCTGGTTGTGTGACAGACTGACAGCTTCCAGCTAACATTTTTGATATTTGCATCCCCCAGCAGGTACTTGACAAGCATAGCTGATGAGGGCACATTAAACAAATGTGTCCATCTTATTTTCCTTGAAAAGGTTTTTAAAAATATTTGTAATTTTCTGTTTTTAGCCTTTGAGATACCTCCATGTCCTGCTCTATTCAACACTCTCTCTGTCTAAAAACAATTTTCTCATTTCCTCAAGCAACAACCAGCAGACACACAGATCTAACACAATTCTAATCTGCTAGGGGAGGTAATATCTCTAAACCACCTGCTTTGCGATCTATAGGGTTGTGAAGTTGGGGGTCTGCTGAGACTGGCAAAAGTCAGAAGTGCTATGTGACACATGTGGGACAAACCCAGCAGAGGTCAAGAGAAGCGACTGTTTCGAAGGCACTGACAAAATAGTGAGATCAGTGCAACATCAAACCATTAATCATTGGAGGGGATCAAATCAGGAGAGTGAAACATGACGAAAGGAGAGGTGGAGAAGGGAGAGAAACAGACAGCCTTTAGAGACCATGATGGAAAACCAGAGTGATGTCCCACCAGGAGGGTGGGTCATCAGTGCCCCTGGCCTTAACTTCTAATGAGTGAAACAACCTTGAAATTCTGAGTGGCAGACAAGTGTATAAAAAAAGACCCAAAACAGAAGCTCAAGTCAACCAGACTCCAGTGTAAGTCAGACAGTATTTGTTACACATGTGTGTCTCACGCTCACTTTTTTCCTTGGTTTTGATCCAACTGTTGCTTCTGTCTCATTTGATCCGGTCTAAATTCCAGTTTTGATATTTCTGAAAAAGCAGTGATCAGGAGTGGCTATCAGGCTCTTTATTGTGCCAGGAGTAGTAATCACCGCAAACCAGATGGAATGGATTCATAATTGATGTTGATTTTCAAGCTTTTTTTGCAGAGATGAAGTCGCATTAAGCAGAAGGGTGCTGAAACTACAATTCTCCAAATGTTTTGTTATGTGTTGCAACATCTGATTCAGGCTTCCGCAGCCATGATAGTTCTACAAAGAAAATAAAGGTGCAAAAATATTCCCTGGTAAAGGATAACTTCCTAACATTATATCACATACATGTTTAGGGCTGATTACTGTAACAAAGTAGTTGTATAACATCTTAACTGGCAAAACTAAGAACTAACTCCGCAATTAATATGGTTAAATTTTCACACATTTGAGGACGTATTCTCAAATGTGCCCGCTAATTAAAATAAACATGGAGACTGAATTGAGGTTAGACAGTTAGCCCATGTGAGATCCTCAGGCACTGAGTTCCATAGAGCAATGAATAAAGAAATGAGAGCATGGATGACCCTTTCTCAGTCAGAATGAGACAGGAATGAGTGGATTTTTGATAACTATCTAAGATGGAGGAGATGGGACTGCATGACTTTAATCACCTGTGTATCAAAACAAGAGGTCAGTGTCAAAGATTACTACTTATTGAACCTCTTTGAATTCATTTTTTGATACAAGACCCAGACTAGAGAAAAGATCAATAGTGTTGCTACTTCTGGGAGAGGAGGTTTAATTATGATTATTTCAGTTTTAGAAAGCTTCCAGAAATCCAGGTGCTAACTTCTACCAGATAAGCATTAACAACTGAGACATCACTAGTGCCAGGTTTCAATGGGACATCGTCTGCATAGCAATGAAATTTTAAGCCATGTAGCTGAAGGATTTGTCTGGGGGTATAGATGCTGAATAAAAGGAGGCCCAAGACGGACCCTAGGCAGACCTTACAAAGACAGTAGCACATTAAAATGATGTATCAGCAATCCTTAAAAAAAAAAACAAAGGCTGAACTGAGACTCAGAACAGCTCAGACTCAGCAGATCATTTGAGACTTTGACCAGAGCAATTTCAGTGCTAAGTAAAACCGGAGGTTTTTCAAAGATCTTGTCATTCATATAATGAAGCAGCTGAGTTGCCACAGTCTTTTCTAAAATTTTAGCTAACAATGTCAACTTGGAAATGGGTCTAAAATTACTTAAAATTGACAGATCCAGAGAGGGTTTCTTTAAAATGGGGTAGACTGTTCCATATTTAAAATAGGAAGGGAAATCCTCAGATGACAGGGAGTAATTTATATCTTAAATATCCAAACTAACAGTCTGAAAAACAGCTTTGGAAAACCAGATGGGGATGCAGTCAGACAGGCAGGTAGAAGCATTTTAACAAGCCACAGTGAGTTCCAGAGAGATCTTGATGAACTGGCTTAGAGAAGAAGGGAATTAGCATTTGGCTCTGTGAGTTCAGTATCAAACTATTAATAAATTTCAGTAATTTTATTGGTGAAATATTCAAGAAATTGTTCACCATTTTCCACCGAAGAGTCAATAGGATTGGCATCCAGAGGACTGATCATAGACTTTGATTTAAAAAGTATTCTCGGATTATGACCCTTGGTTAGTGATGAGCTGTGAAAGACAGCTGTCCCTTGCTTCCTTGAATTTCAACTGGTAAGCAAACATCAAGTTCTTACGAGCAGTGAGGGAAGCATTTAAATTATACTTTTTCTGCTTCCTCTCAGCCTTTCTGCGTTTCCTCTTTAAAATTCTTAATTCCTCAATCAACAGCGGTAGAGCAGAGGTTTTCAGTTTTTTTTTTAAACTGAATGGGGCTATAAAATCGAAAATGCTTGAGCATGAGCTGTTAAAAGCATTGACTCATCCACAGTGATGTATTCGCTGCCATTTGGAGATTACGCTTTCTGATGCCTACTTCTACATAATTTTATCAGAGGTTACATCTTGCATTTGAGGTCATGGTCAGGATTGTGCGACATGACCCCATGACAATAAGCTGCTGCCGTACAACAAAGACCTGGGTTAACATCAACAAAGAAACTGACAGCACTGACACATTCACTCAGCATTTAAAAAGAAGAAGAAGAAAAAAAGCAAGAATTAGAATTACTATCGATCATCTGAAAACAACATATTGGACTAAAGCCAGGCTTAGGTACAAAAACCTGGATAATGAAGCACACTTTTTGTGTGTCCTCTATGCTATACACATGTCTCAGCATTTGTCTTCACATACGTTTTACTTGGCTGGACCACGTAATTATTTTTGGCAACTCAGCTACCGATCTGAGAAAAACAACACTATACATGACTGACTTCAGTGGACATTCACCTCAATCTCATTTTAAAAGTTGAGTCACTGCTACCCAGATGTTCAAAGCCCTTCCCCCATCCCCTGTTTTCCCTACTGGCTGGCTTGCTGGCCAGGCTGTTGTTGTGGCAGTCTCAGTTATCAATGTCATCCTGACATCGAGCAAAGGCCAACTCCACCATCTCAGACTGAAGCTGGCAACGGTAGTCGGCATTCTGCTCTGAGATCCGCTACGAGCCACTCTAAACAGAACCTGCAACAAGTGGAGAACTGGTTCATGTGCCAATATGCCAAGTTCACCATGGCTCCAGAGCAGAACAAAGACCCTTGTATGTGGCCGGCTATAATGAAAAACAGTAGAGTTGGAGTCCATCAGGAGTCATCAGCAGAATCTGAGACTCCCTGGAAAAGCAAGTACAAAATCCAAGGTTTGTTTACTTTTGTCAAAATATATGCTTTATAATTCCCTTACAGTTTGTAATTGGTATAAACAATTCAGCCGTATTCAAGGACTCTCAAAACTCACACTCAGATCAAGAGGGGATTCATGATGTAAACTACTAAATCTGCCATCCTGTTAAGGCCTAAACAGTGCTGACATATGTTTTCAATACCTGGTATATTTTTAGACCTCCTTGGCCTTCTACTTTTTCATCCCTGTATAAAAAGTGAATTTTCAGTCAACACCTAAGGATTTCTTTGCAGCTCTATAACAGTAATTCAGTTGTGGAAGTTTTATGTATATATCGATGCATTAAATTTGAAAAGACAGTGAAACATATTATTGAGACATGTACTGCCTGATATTACGATGCACTGGGCTACTCCACATCCATAGTACTCTCACCGGAGGAGCATCTCCACACCATTATTATTGAGCTTCAAACTGCCAAACAAACCTGGGAGCTCAAAGTCTCTTCCTGGCATTAGCAGTCCACGGTCATACCAGCTTCAGCCTCACAATGGTGAGAATGAACAACTGGAAGCACTTTTGTATAGGATACAGCTGAATGATAGCTGATTTGCACTCCTTCACACTGACACTGCACATTAACAGTGGGGGAAAAAATGTTGCTTTTTTATGAGCACCTAAAGTGAAGGATAAAATGAAGGCAAACGTGAACACACAGTGGTCAGATCAGTCTACTGTATAATGAGGAAAATGTACTGTTTATGCATTATACACATATCCATTACCAACCCCCTCTTGCATTAGTCTTTTATTTATACACATGCATTGTGGATATGTGCAGGTTCATAGATAAGTTCAATGAATTATGGATTAGTGCATCAAAATATAAGCAATAAGCTGAAGAAGAAGCATGACAAACATTTGTACAGAGACATCCTGGGCAACAAAAACCGGACATTAAGGCAACAATAAAATTAGGAGTTTCTTGACTACTCTGATATATTATGTTATGCAGGTACACACCTAGAGGTAAATGTATATTCATTAAAAAGTAATATACAATAAAACGGTGACTCTGAAAAATCAAACAAAGTTGCATTTCTTGCACACGACTAAAGAATCCTATCTGGAGGCAAAGCCAGAAGCAAGATTTTACATTAATTAAATTAGTATGCTCAAATAATTACCATTCCTAACAAATTCATTAGCAAAGAGCTCAAAACATGCCTCAATTCCATGTTCTATGTTCCTTAATAAAATTTAGTCCACCAATATAGCGCTTACTGTTCCATCTCAGTTGGAATTCAAGACAGGAAAAAGCATGTCTTTCTGCTTCAGTGGTCTTGCATATCTTAGGTATTCTGCATGAATAAGAAGGTACAGACACAGTCCCACAACTTTACAAACAAATGTCTTGTCCTCCCTAAGGCAGGTGAATTTGAAGCCACATATTTCTCAATTTTTATGCATCCATGTTGTCCCTAGCTTTAAACTTCTCAAGTATTTTCTTTATAGTTTTGCTTTTCACTGAAAGGAACAATCTTGTGCTATAACACTGATCAACAAAACAAAGTATGCCTACATTTGCTCCATTTATCAGATGGCACTGACTGTGAAGCACTGTTTTGATATCTTCCAACATAAGGAGACATTTACTTATAATTTCAGCCATCTTTTGGAAATGCTGTCCACACCGGATGCAAGTTCGTTACACATAAGGTCAGGATTTTTAGGCGTATCCGCCTTTGTGCAGACATGGCAGGCCACAAAAAAAAAAATCACCAGCCTCCAGTCTGGCCAAGGATAATTACTCCAAACTGAAAGGCCATCGATCAAAGAGCAAACGAGGTGGCCAAGGCTGCCTGTGACGCCTGACCCTCTCACAGGCCTAAAAATCAGAGGCTGCCCTGGCCTTGAAGCCTTCAGAAATGAAAGGCCCGACTTGACCGATGCATCCGACATTGCCAAAGCAAATATCATCACTCAGCATTTCATCTCATCTTTAAATGAGGCACCAACATTGCATCCAATTTAAACTATAAAATACAAGAGTTTTTCCTTAAGATTAACTGAATAATAAATGAATTAATTATAAAGAAAACACATGCTTTGCAATTACTATTCCTATTACACAATATGACAATGAAACCCCAAAAATCTGGATATTTTTTGGTGAGACTGAAAGGATTCTATCCTAAAATGTCCCATTCAAACATAAAGAGCAAGATTTTGAATCAAAGTTTTCAGTTTTGTTTTGTTTTTAACGGTTATATTACTTACACACACCAAAACCCACGTGTCATAAATCTTGATGGTTAAGTGAGGAAGGTGGCATTTTGTAAAACCTGAAGATTTGTAAGCACTTTGATTTGGAACATGAAAATACAGCTTTGTGTATGTGAGTTGCGTAAACATAAGGTGGCATACAACTACTCGACCAGAGCAACAAGTAACCACATTTAGTATAGGCATGCATGGGATGTAATCCTGTTATGATGCTACTGGTGCACTGCCAACATTAGCCACTCTATTATTTCATACTTTTACACCAGTCAATCTATTTCCCTCTCATGCCTAATCATCTGGGAAATCAGTTGCCAGGAACATCCCTAAATGAAAAATCAGAGAAAATTATTTGAACAGCTGGGTCGGAAGACTGTTTAGAGATTTGCATTCCTGCTGCGCTGCTTGCTACTAATCACTTAATGGTGCCAGTTTAGTCATAAAAGCACACTTTCACTGTTTTCCCCACTGCTTTCTGTACAGTCTTGAAAGATTCTTTTGTCAAAGTTGAAATACACAACAAAACACTCAACTCCACATTTAAAACACCGGTCTGAAAATCCCTGTGGCTCATCAAGCAAACTAATAATGTACTGTGTCTCTCATAATAAGCTAAATGAAACAGTGAATAGAATGTAAAAATCAGCAAAGGGCCAAAAGTAGCTGCAATTAACCACAGGAAAAAGACAGGAAGTTTATTTCTCCTCTAAGTCACTATGGCAACCTTAACTTGCACGTTCAAAAAAAAAAAAAAAGCACAGGAAATGAAATGAGGAGGGGCGAAATGTGAGGTTCCCTCAACGGTTTACACATATTCTTCAGAGCATACAAGCTGAAACTTGCTTAGCTGACACATTTCCACTGAATGAAAGAATTCAACCCACCTTGCCCCATTATGTAAGCAAATGCAGTTACTGGCCTCAACTTTTACACGGATGTAATTTTACATACGCTGAACTAAAAGAAAACATTTCCTGTTTCGTGTGAATTAAAAGCCTTATAGAGTGCTATGTGTGTTAGAGAGTGCTGTTGATACTCTGGGTTATGATTGGGAGGTTCAGTAGGTACACTAACTACTGAATCATTAAACATTTTTGATAGTACCAATAACCCCCTCTGCCTCCAGTTGTTGCAAACCTGAAGTTGAAGGCACACAGTATCATGGAAGTATATTTAGATTTGTACCCACTGTCCTCAGATGATGTGGAAATTAAAAAAAAAAAAAAGTGCATCTACAAAGCTGTGCTTCAAGACATCATCATGCAGGCTTAAGCAACAGAACAGTACCACTGCGGTGGCCAGGGCATCTCACCTAGGAGGCCCTTGATCAGTTCTAGCACATTCTTAAGTCAAGATACTTTTACTGCAGCACTTCTTAAACAGAAGTAACATTCCTGAAGAAGGCAATGTCTTCTGGGCCATAGGAAAAAAGCATACATCAGCATGACACACTGGCCTTAAAGAATACGGCTCATACATGGAGGACAACCTCCCTGCGTAAAACGACAATTTAAATCTACAAGAATTCTGATTTCTCACAACATGCTTCTCTGGTCCATGGACAACCTTCAGTTGTCCAACAGTTAGAGGGGTCATTAACTGTCAGCTGCCCACCATGCTGCGTGACATGGTGGTGGTGGGGTGGGGGGAAGGCAGCAGGGTTATTATAGTTAACGAAAACGAACAAAATAACGAAAACTGAAATTGAAAAAACATTGTCGTTAACTGAAATAAATAAAAACTATAATTAAAAGGAAAAAACGATAACTAATTAAAACTGAATTGTGAGTTTACAAAACTAACTAAAACTAACTGAAATTATCGATGAACTGACTTTCATTTACTTTTTTTTTTTTTTTTAAGCCTTGTGGATTGATATGAAATCATTTTTTCCGCTCTCCGAGTTTAAGCTGGGAGCGCCACAGGACAACTGTGTGAGTGCGTGCGCATGTGCGTGCGCAGGCGCTGGTCCGCAAAGTAATGGCTGCGGTCTGCAGAGAAAGTGGCAGAGTCCCGTATGGAGGTTCTTTGAGTACAAACACCTGCACACAACCATAAGGTAATTAACACACACAATCCAGCTACACAAGCATAAATGTGGACATGAGGTCGACAACTTCCGTAGGTTATGTACAGAGGCCGCAAAGACCCTGCAAGTTTAATTAGCAGCATCTAACCAAGCTAGCTCCAAAACAGAAGCAGCTTCAGGTGGGGAGAACATCAGGATGCAGCTGGATTTGAGCTTTGACTCCTTCAAAGAGTTTGTTTTTGTCAAACACCACATGTAGCTGTTGTTAATCTACTGCACTGAGGCTGAACTTTATTGTGGAGTTTATTGTAGAATTTATTGAGTTTGGGAGTTCATGTTTTTCTTTGTTTCTCCCTGCTGATGTTCATGTGTGTCCTTAATATTACACAAATTTAGCATGTCTTGTGAACAGTTGGTTGTTGAATATATTTCTTTAAATGGTATCTTTTTGTCATTACACAATAGTCACTTTTGCGCCTTGAATCTTGCACCTGATTAGGTATGAAAATACTAAAACTAATACTGAAACTAACTAAAACTTGAAAAAGCATGAAAGCAAAAATAAAAACTAATAAAAACGAGAAAAACCACTCTGAAAACTAATTAAAACTAACTGAATTAGAGAAAAAAAAAGTAAAAACTAACTAAAACTAAACTATAATGTAAAATCCAAAACTATTATAACCCTGGAAAGCAGTAAGGGTGGCAAAAGATTCTAACTAAATCCAAATGGTTGTTCTGCCCTGGAGATTCATTAAACTTGCTCTTCTCTTTCAGCTAACCAAAACTGAAGGCCGACAGCTGCATTAATCACTGTCTTTCTTTATTTACTGTGTCAACTGTTTTGGATTTTTAAGTCTGGTTGAGCACAGGGAACATCTTGTTTTTAAGTAACCCATTGAGTTTTTGTTTTCTTTTAAGAAAATAGCATAGAAATTGTATTTTAGAACGTGGTTGTGATTACTACTTGAAATGTTGCTGTCACTTGATTCTCCGTCATTTCATTTCAACTTTGCAAGTTACTTTAGAAATTTTTTATTTTTTTTTTTATTTATAAACAAACAAGTTCAATCAAGTCTGGAGCCGTTGAGAAGCAAATATGACAAACAGAAGAGTGTTTGAATCATAAATTCTCAAAGAAAAACAAGGCATTTTTTTTGTGTGAATCAAAGCATCTTTATGTGACAAGTAGTTCCACAACACTGGAAAAAAATGTTTTAAACATTTCCATCACAGTGCCTTGTTTACATTTTGAGGTTGATACACCTCAGTTGAAGTCAAAGGATCAGCTTAACAGTTCTTTGTTATGAGGCTTTTACTTTCTAAGGAATGCTGAAAAAGTACTGTTTAACACAGAGCCAAAATTGTGACAAACTGAACTAATTCTTGTTTTTCAGCAGCAAAAAAATGTGTCGGATGCTTTTTTTTTTTGCCAGATGTTTTATGCAACCTAAAAAAAAAAAAAGGCAACACACACACACACACACACGCAGAGAGAGAGAGAGCGAGAGACAACCACCTCCACAGATGAAAAAGATGGGAAAAATACATTAAAGGAAACTCAACCTGCCTAAGGACAGCCTCTTTCCAGAGTATAGTATGAAACAAAGTCTCCCACCCCAAAAATAAAAAACAAAACACACATCAGTAATGAAAAAGCACAACTCTACCGAGCTTCGGGTGGTAGTTTAGCTACCCCTGACCCACACAGCTCCCCTGCCCACAGACATACAAAAGCAGAGTAATTTCTAAAACAAGTCTACAAAGACCCTGTGTTCTTTTCTTTTTCCCTGTTCACTGCCCTGGGGTTATTAATGTGTTTACCATTACGGATATATTTTCATTATCACACCCTTTATTACTATGGGTGCTATGGACACTGCTTTACAATGTCTGCCCAACTTCCTGTACACTTTGCCACTTTACAGCCTAATGAACAGTCTCTGTTCTGTGAATGCTATGACCTTTTCAAGTTGTTCCTGCCACTCGACTATCTCAACACAGTCAGGCATCACTGTGCCATAAAAACACAATGAAATATTCATGTATTTATACATGAGTCACAAGCATTTGTCTACCACCTGTTGTCACCTTGTCCAACACTGTGCTCATGTTTCATGTGCAAGAGATTTATCATGTCAGTGCATCCTAAACACAAATATGTACCGGTAGTCTCTTTTTAATTATGGTTCTGACTCATTTGACACAAAAATACCAGTAATATTAATAATGTAATAAATAATGTAATATTAAAGAATACAAATGCTGTCTCTCCCAAATTTCAGATTTTTCAGTCCTGGTACTGACCCCAAAGAAATCAAAACAAGGTTTGTTAAAATAATAATAACATTATAACATCAAAATAACTACATATTTACATACAGAAGCCCATTTTAAGCCCATTTTAACTGTTACTCCAGTATTCACATGACACATTGTGTTACCTAATGAAGTTCATCAACTTAACAGGATAATTGGCCATTAGGAAAACCCTATTCTAATTGTGTTAGCACAGCTGGAAAGTATTGTGTTTATTACAGAACAAACAATTTTGGCTAGTTGAATGCCAGGACACACAGCCTTTTTAGGTAGTGTAATCTTTGGACCTGCTTTTATATGTGTAAAAGAAAAGGTTGCTAATAAGTATACTAACAATACCATTCATTAATCTCAAAGTTTGACACTGGGAAAAAAATCCCGGTGCTTAGGTCCAATGAGTAGCCAGGCTTGCGCTGATAAAAACCCAGAACAAGCATGAAACATGACTACTTGAAAATACAATGCAATAAATCTATTCTGAAGTTAATGTTTACGCATGAATAGTGGCTCTTTAGAAAAGATACTGGTCTGCAAATAGGATAAAAACTGGGGGGAAAAAAGAAGAAAGTCTAATTTATCTGTGGACTATGCTGCGTATGTGATTTTTAATTAATGCGTGTTCGTGTGAGTGGATGAGTACTCTCCAGGAATACGGAGCACTCCCACTCTCAGAGAGCTCTTTGTGTGGGCACATCGCCCCTGAACCAGCATGTCTACCAAAGCCTTGTTGAAGCTTTGTTTGGCTTGCTTTCCTTTTGTTTATTTCACTTCCTTTCAGGTGCCTCTCTCTGCAGCTGATCAGAATGATGGCCATGGATGGAGCAAAAGAGGCTCAGGGAGAGAAAAAGAGGGGGAAAAACAAAACAAAACAAATGCCAGCACCTGAGAACTGAATCAGGATTTTAAAAGGCCACTGAACACTTAAACTAACTCCACTTCATTCAATCCCTTAAGATACTCTAACATTTATAAATGAATGACTAACGCAGTCGTTTCTTAGCAAAAGAACATAAAACAGAAGACGTGTCCAACCAGGAAGACCTTAAATAACCCACAAAGCCCTAGCTGAAAGGGCCAAGTGTTTTTGTTCACTTACTGTACTAATTTGTCAACATTTTAGCACAGTTTGTGGCCATGCAGCCCATTCATAACTTCAATACACACTGCAGCAAAAGTGACCAATGTATTAAAAGCCACTAGACCTTAGCTGACCCCAACCCCCCACCACCAGTCCAAGGCACTGCCATTCTTTTTAAAACTGGTTTTGTTTGAGACTAAAGCTACAGCCCTTATTTTAGCCAGCATATCTTGTCAAACTAACATTTCTGTTCACCATTTTTACCCAGACAAAAACAAATGAAAAAACTAATGTGACATTAAAAGCGAATAAAGAACCAGGCAAATGTTATGAATCCATCACATTAAATGGTAGCGAATCACTGTACAATTTACTGGCACTTAAAAAAAAAAAAAATACTTAGCAGGCCAATCTACAACCATTTAACCTCAACCAGCAGTGGACACAGAAACTGTGAAGGAAAAACAGGTAACTGAACAAACAGTCTATTGTTACATCTAAAACACACAGCAACAAACTTGCCTCACACAAACAAGATGGAATTTCTGCCCTGAAGGGTAAACACACACAACTTCAAGCAATCAATGTGCAGAATTTTACAGATGCGAAATTAACTGCTATACACCTCTACATCAGTCACTGATGAAGCAAAAATATTGTCTGGTATCTCAAAAACTGCTTATCACTCAGTTAGCCAAGTTTTCATTCTAAAGGAGTGCTATGTGAGTATATGAAAGATTTATTTGACAATCAGATAATGATTTTCACACAAAAAAAGGGGTTAAAACCTTTATATATATATATATATATATATATATATATATATATATATCCTCAAGCAATCCAGTTAATATGTCCAGTGACAGAAACAAAGCTTATAAAAGGTCCATATATTAAATGTTGCATTTTATTCCACATCCCTAAATTTTCATGAATGATAGGACTGATGGCTAAAAGTGTCAAATATAAAAGACCTCAAGCTAAAAGTTTTGAAAATCTATGGGCACACAGTCACCTTCATTACTGTTGGTGACATCCTTCCCGCAGGTTATTGCCCCAAACAGACCTGTTTGCTTTCAAAACACTCTCTGCTCCAACGATAATTGCCATAGTAACGAGAGAACTGAACCCAAAGCTATCTGGATCTTTCCACACATTAACAATTACGGTTCACTGAAGCCGACACGCACAAGACTGTCATCAAACATTGGGTCAAAGATGAACAAAGAGGATTAATTCATTAACACCACTGGACTAAGAGCAAAGCCTCAGAGCTGACCCTTAATGACAAAAACGTTTCCTTGACAGCGCACGCTGACTTGCTTCTCTAGTTCCATTCAAGAAACTGCACAAAGAAAAGGTAGAAATGTGGCCTCTGCTGAGTGCACACAGATGCTGACTTTCACACCTTTAACTGTGTTTAATGAAACAGTCACAGTAGAAGCAGCCCTGCACACCAATAGTCTAAACAAACGGTGACATATCAGTGTATCAGAATGACAAACACACTGAGGAAGTTGACTTCAAAGGGGGAAAAACAACTTTGTACAGAAGTCAAACCAAACCTCTGAAGGTGGCCTTGTGAGGATCAGACTGATGAAGAATGAAAAAGTCTTTTAAAACTTAAACTGTTTATATTTTAATCAATCTCAGAATAAACGTCTCATCATCCGTGAACCATAAAGCATTTTGTAAGACTAACCCTTTGTGAAACTGCACAAACTTCCTATCTAACAGAAAAAAACAAGACTGTGTTAAAGACAATATGGATCAAAGAAAAATAGAGTTCATAATTTTCTCTAGGGTTTCTGAAGGTTGAGTAGTTTTCTGTCCTCTGGGTGGAGATTAAAAATAATTCCAAGGAAATTCAAAGTTGCTTTGTTGAGTTGTTACATGTGACCACAGCCTAATTTAGTTTAATTTCCAAGCTCTAATGTGGAAGTTAAAGGACGGCACATCTACTCACTGGACTACATTTTGGTGCAATGACTACAATTCCAGTGTGGCTCTCTCATTAGGTTAAGAGTCAAAACAACAATCTTAAAATGTAATTTGTCAGCCATGTGTATTTATGTTCTGAGGTATATGGGCTCATGAACAAGTCTTGAACTATAGGAACATCTTCAAATAAGTTATTTACTGTATTGCTAGAAAAAGGAAGCTACTTAATCACATAAGTAGGAAATTACTTGACATTACAATATAATCATGACAACAAATACAAATAAAAGAAAAACTGCGCCAGGAAACAACCAAAAAACATAAATAAATATTATGCTGAGTTCTGATGTGGGGAACATTTGCAGACTGCCAGTGTTAGGCGTCAGACCTGATGAGGAGTGCTTTAAGGCAGAAACTGGGGCAGAGTGAACCCAGCTGTCATCAAGTTACACGCCCTGATGTGAACACTTGGGGTGGCCAGTAATGAAGTCTGCTGATGTCAGTGCAAATGAAGACTAGATATTCTGATGCTCCAACTTTGAAAACTTTGAAACTGCCTGAAACAGTCTAAATAAACCCTTTAAAGAAAGATTTGCTTCAATAGTCTATATTTGAGTGACTAGTAATAAAAGACAGTAATTAAGAGATTCCAGTCAGGTTATAGCTGCTGTATATCATACAGCCACACAAAAAACACATTTAAGCTCTACATATATGCGGACACTCTTGCTAAAAAGCTAATGCAAAGTACCATGTATTAAAAACAGCTCTGGTATAAAAAGATTTGTTTAAGGCTGCCGGCTTTGTCAAAGTTTGAACTTCATTTTTCTGTTTAAGAAACAATATCTTTGTATGGCCCTGCAGCTTATCTGATAGAGACACATCAAGCACTAAGCCTGACACCTTACCACATCCACTGCATTACATCCTCCGCTTTCCTGTCTTGCTATACCTGTCCTCATTAAATAAAGGCAAAGAAAATCTGACAGCATTGTGCTAGCGTAGGCAGGAACCTTGAAAAGTTCCAAAATGTTGTAGCATCTTAGTATTATGTGTAGTAGTATGTGTAAATGCATGTGTACTTTGAACACAAAAATGGGAGCAAAGCACATATCCAGTCCAGTACTTAATGTCAGCATAAACAGACTACACCCAAACAACTGAGTCATCCATGTTTTTGCTCTTTTAATGCTCATCTCATTTCATGTAAAAGGTCACGGTTTGATCCTCAGACGAATGTCAGGTTCTTGTCCTTCCTCATACTGCATTACTGATACTGTTAATTCATCTCTGTTGTGAGGTAACCTTCAGAAACATTATGTGGCCAAAGCAATCTAGCCACAGGTGTTCAAATGCATGCAGGAGCAAGGATCTGTATGGGTTTTATTTATTTATTTTTTTAATTTCAGAATGTGTTAAGGTCAGAGAAGCAACGAACCGAATGTAGTCAACATACATTAAAGTTTGTTTTAACTCCACCTGGCAATGCCCATCAATTGCATAATTTCTCTGTAAGGGAACAGTGTGTCAGTTTCAACGTGAAACACTGTTTCTCACAGCAGTGAGATAAAAGTGAATGTAGCAGCCTAATCAGAAAAAGTATCAAATCAGAGTGACGAGCAAGGCACTAGTGGACTGTTTATTTTGGACTTCAGCAGTAGCAAGTTAGAGTAATAACTCATAATGTTTCTGCAGCTTGACCCTACTCACTTCCTGCTTTACAGGAAACACGCTGCACAACTCCGCCCTGCCCTTCCTGTTCACTGCGCTTGTATTTGCACACATACACAGTTTGCACTGGTTGATGGCTTTTTCTTCATTCAAGCCACCCACTATCGAATCAACCAGGTAGCATGCATTAGGCAAGCTGCATACTGCACTGAATCATTTTATCTAACAGTGCCTAAATCTGAAAAATTACATTTAATACACCACACTCACAAAAATATTAAAACCAAAGTCTTTGCAGATCACAACAACCACCAGCCTGTCTGGAACTGCAAATCTAAACTACCTTGTCTTTGCCCCTGAATTACAACATGAGACTGAGCCAATGAAAACCCCTGAGACACACAGCTTGGATAACATCAGGACAACACATGTGCCTGGGCTGACCTGGTCTGTAATTGAGAAGTTAGCGTTAACAAAACAGTTCTCCTGTAAAGATGAAAAAGATGCATTTAGGGTTCCCTGGAGAAACTGGTAAGGCCCTTCTCAGAATCCTCCATTGTCACCAGCTCCCCACAGTCTTTAATCAAACTGGAGTGTAAAGGGTAGGCCATTTTTCACCACAGGCCCAGGCAAAAACATTGAAATTGCTTAAGAATGGAGATCTAATTTAAAGGGAACCCTTACTAAGAAGACCTGTGTAGCTTATAATAAAATGAACATCATCAATTTATGTCTTCGCTTTTATAAAATGTGAAAAATCTATTCACTCAAAACATACCAGATATTAATCAAAATGAAGAAAATCACAGAGACAATGAAGGGAAAGAGGGCCAAAAATCACTGGCGTCTGCACAGGCAACTGCTCCTATATGCTGACCAAGAGAGTTTGTTGTAAAGAGCTCTGGTGTCTGTCATCCCCTATTAGAGGTCACTGTACGAATCAAACTTAAGCTTTATGATAAAATGTCTTCCACTAAAAGTCATTTCAGAGATTAGCATCCACCACCATCAAATAGTCTTCCTCTACTTTTTTTAACCCAAGTCAGATTCCTCTTCACCTACATAGGCATGGTTCACTCACTCTGCTTGCCACCGTGCAGCTGCATTCATGTCTATCAGTCACTGAATTGGTCTTAATTTGAAGAAAACTTACAGATTGCTGAGCTGACAGAAGTGGCACACTGTCAGGTTCCTACATGATCTGAGTTGTAACTATTGGTTTGCTTTCAAAGGCCTAACGGGAGAGCATCTAATATTTCCCATCCTTCATGTTTCTTTCTATCTGAGGATAGCATCTGGACAGAAGTGCTGAGAACACCACTGAGTTGTTTTGAAGTAGTCTTCATTTGCAAGGTTTTTCTGCTCCTTTCTCCTCCTACTGATTAAAAGAAAAAAAAAAAAAGCTGTGAACACTAATTTTGTTTCCCTTGTTTTGAAACAACCAAAAGCAACACAGAGACATTTTTTATACTTTTATAATCTGGTCCATTACAAATAGAAACTTTTTGTAATGTAAAGATTATAGCCTGAATTTTACCTGCACTTATTGCTGATTTGTTTCCTTCTGAATGCACAGAGTTGCAGGCCTAAATGTGTGCAGTGTTTCATAGAGGCAAAAAAAAAAAAAGCAAGCAGAAAAACAGGAAGTCAACCTGGTGTGACTGGCAGCTGTTGTGGGCAAGTTTGAGTCAGTACATGGCATCCTTCCTTTGGCTCAGTTTGCCTTCGAGGCATACTCAAAGAAGAGTGGTCAATAGTTGGATCCTCAGAAAAGTTCAGAATCACTTGTCAGTGTAACAAAAACTGAGAATAAGAGCACTACAGTAAAAGAACAGTTTACAACTTCCAGTGCTCCCGAACTCAGGAAAACAATTCACATCTAAGATCAAAAGCTATTTAAAATTGGGCCTACAGTCATTTCTCTGCAACCACTACAACTCAAGAGGCATGCGTATCACTTGTGATTGATATGCCTTCTGTTAAAGTCACATGTCTCTAGCATGGTTCATCTCAGTACACTTGTCTGTTCTCTTCAACTTTACTGGCAGAGCTCAACTACTGACTGACAACAAAGCATGCAGCACAGCCATTCAACACCCCAACACTTTATCACATTCCCTTTAAGCTCCTTCCTTCACCACCCTGTCCATCAACCTCTTAACTCCTATCCATGTTGAGTTGGGTGAAGCCTGAAGTATTGAGTTCAACCCTTTTAATCTCATCTGATCCACTTTCTACAGCTTTTTTTTTTTTTTTTATCTTGCTGCCACATTTTAAGAAAAAAGAACTTTGTTAGTCTCCAGAGGGTGCTAAGAATAAAGATTTAGGTTTCAATCAGCACGACTGAGAAGGCCATCATTCATGCAAAAAACACTAAACTGGCTCACAGCTCTTAAAGACAAAGACAAACTGCATAAAGTTCTGCCCAGTATAACTTAAGCTGTTTTAACACATGAAGTCCAGATAGTGTCAACAGAATCAGGAACATCGTCTGAAGTTCCCAAAGTTCCAACATAATTAAAATACTGTTTGGCAAGGGAGCTGCATGGGTAGAGCAGGCAGGAGGCAGGGCACGTGACACTCACTCACTGTGAATTCACTGGAAAAAATACCTGTACCATCATCACATGTGTGCAAATGGACACTTTTGTTTTCTCATGTGCTTCTACTGGCTAATGACTAGAAATATCTAGGTTCAGAAGTGTAGTGTCATCAATGTTATTTAATTAAAAAGAAAAGAAAGTTACTTAACCTGCTCTAATTTTTAGTGCATGTGCTGATTGTCAAAGTAAAAGTGAAGCATCTGTGGAATTGCACACTGCAGCTCTTGATTATTCAAAGTTTCCTCCACCACCGCAAACATCTTTTGTTTGGAAGATACTGGCCCATTAGTCAGAAACGCCTTATATTCAATAATGTTACATGTGTCAGAAACTGACTGTCAAACTACATAAAGTATTAGACAGGAAGCAGCAACAAAACAGCTGAGAAAAACTACAAACATAAAATGTAGCAAATGTTTATTTAAAAAAGCTAGACAGTGTTAATACTTCTGGTGTAACACGTAAAATTCATGTTTTTTCAGTTTGATCGTGTTGTCAGTTGGAAAAAGGGAAGTCCAAGATTAATGGCAGTACTGGCTCTAAATAGTCCTCTAGATGTTTGCTCTAGAAATATCACTTATGCAATCCAATGACCTCTGTCTGAAAACTAAAGCAAGCCAGAGAACATTATTTCACAAGTGAGTGAATCATTTTCTGAATGAGCTGCTGCTCTTCAGCGGAGAGAACATGTAGCTGCAAAATAATGCTATATACAATATGCAAAAGCTGGCAAGAGTGAGGTGGTGCGATGCTCCACACAAACGATAACATTGAGCTATCCTTATGTTGGCCTTAGCAGGCTGGGTGCGCAGAAGAGTCTTTAAGAGAAGATTTTATTTGGCAGGTAATTTATTAGATTGTATTTATTGGTACTAACCATGTCCATATCCACCCTTGTCCATATATTTTTGGATTTTACACATTTACAGTTGTCCGGTTCAAGCATCAAATCAACCACACACATTGCCAACAGGAAGGAAATGTGGGGGAAATAAAAGTCGGGGGAAAGTTCTTTTTCCAACAAGTCTGCTCTTAAATATCTATTTCTGAGTCTGAATTCTTGTGTGGCTTCAGTTCAACTCTCAGATCCCATGGAGCTCCAGCCATGTCTGCTCATTCTTGGTTAAATAGAAATAGTTAACAGTGACCGTGGTCCCACCCTCTCTCTGTTCTCCTACTCAGTATTCCCTGGCTAAAAGAAGCCTCAGTGTGGGAGCACACCAAACTGAGGCCCCACAGAAAAACCACATAATTACAAATCACAATAAAGCCCTCAGTGCTGTGTTCCTGCCTGAAGCTCAGCTGCACCCTGCTCTGCTCCAACTCAAGGCCTTTGCTCGCAGCTACATGCCCCCCCCACTTCTTTTGACACTTTCTTTTAGTCTGCTTACCCGCAACCCCCTTTAGTCCCCTCACCCTTCTCTTGTCCCTGCAGTATGTCTTACCATGCATTCACACAAACTGATACAAAGTAGGTAACAGTATGTGGCCTCCCATGACTCTGTAGTTCTGGAGTTATTTTGTAAAAGGCATAATTTACAGTCTGCTCCAGCTGGACATTGGTTCGATGTACCCAGAGTTCATAACCATATGTATAATCATATGTGATGTATGCTTTTGTACTTAGATTTCCTGAATACAAGGAAAGGAGTGAGCTTTTTTTTTTTTTCCTTTTTCGTTTTTTTTTTAACCTTACACTTGTTATGCTTTAATAACATAATTACACCTAAGCTTTTAAGCCTGGCATTGTGAATCCTTACGTGTCAGTGGCCTGTTACTAATTGTGCCCATGTTTCTTTTCTTTTTTTTTTTTTAAATTCAAGTCACACCACTCTCCAGAGGCAGTCTACACTATAGTCATCACTACTCTCTAATATAGAGCATTCAGCCTGCTTCACTTCAATTCCCCTTCCTCAAAAAATTACATGAACACTTAAGAAGTAGAGATTTATTACTGTGGCTTGCAGTAGCTAGGTGCAAAAAGAGAAGAGGCTGCTGTACTGCTGCAGGAAAAAAAGTGCATCATTGACAGTGTTCACCCTTCTGAAGAGATAAAAAACAAGTTTTATCTGTAGCTGTCCCTCAACCAGACACGTAATTATATTCAGTATGGGTATTTCAGTAAAGCATCACTAGCTAAAACATCATTATTCAGATCATTTTGTTGAGATCAGCACTAAATGAGCATAAATGAATTTTCTATGTGAGCACCAACTCCAAACACACAAAAAATATTTTATTAGCCAAGGACTGGTGCCATAGGAATAAAGACCTAATACAGTCCAATAAAGAGCTAAAGCTCCAGCTTTAAGCAAACAAGACTAAGCCAATCATTAAGCTGTATTCAGGCATGAGATGCAAGTCTCTCCAGTGACTTAAAAAGGTACATGGGTTCAATTATTGCTACAGGCAGTAAGTGGTGGTCTAAAGAGATGGCAGGGGCAGAATAATATTTTTTTTCCAACTGAGTAAATGTCTTCAGCTTGTAGACTCAGCAGAAACACTAGTAAAATAGCTTTCAGAGAGACATAGGCCAGTGAATCCACACAGCTAGATGCATGCAGAATAATCCTGTAAATAAACTGCATAATTGTGAGTTGAATAAATGTGAGCGAATCAGGATTTACAGAATTAAGTCAAACAGAGTCCTATCTTAATTTTCTCAAACTTAAGATTAGTATTCCAATCTATGCATGTCCCATGACTTTCAGTCACTCGCTGGTGTGCGTCATATTCCAGTATCTAAATCTGAGATCGCCTGCTTTCACAGCGCAACTATTGCACCATCCAGCCAATAAGGGTTGCCTCTGTTGTTCACATCCACCGTTAACTGTGTCTCCCAACAGTCGTCAGGTCAGCGGCTCATTTTGTGCAGCTCACTCCTGAGTTCCACGAAGCGATGACATATCACATGACCAATCATATCAATCTATCATTAACATAACACTACAACATTATGGCAGGTGTGGACCATGCATCCATATTCTGATACATAAACTCACAATATAAACTGAAATTACTTCTTTATTGACTCCGACATAATGGTCCTTCGCTTATTTTAGAACAGCTGACTTGATTGTCACTCCAATCAAAGGAATATATTTTGGATTTCAGAATCCATAAAAGTTGCTTACAAACAAAAGTGACTTTGACCTGCCTCAAGTAAACCAAGTCATAATCATTCAAGCTGGTTCAGTGCATGACCCGCTCGGCTAAACATTCAGAGTTAAACAAACATCCACACTGGGTTGTTTCTTTTAATTTTTTTTTTTCCATCAGCTCACTGACCTCTTGTCAAGATTAGCAGCTCTTGACAGAGCTGGAATGCAACTGCACACAACATCACAACACCAAAGCCTTGGGAACTAATGTCTTTCCATATGCAGCGGCCTCAGGAAACTTGGTAAATGTACAAGCCAATATCCAAAATTTCGCAACTTTAGATGTACTTGTTCTGAAGAAATCATCTAATATTGAATTTTACTGTTGGGTAGTTTTAACTCCAGCACCATTTAATGAGCTTATTGTATATATATTCCTAATCTACAAAAATTTTTAGTTTTTAGATAAACTTATGAATGTAAAAAGAGCAATAGCTCTCTTATGAATGCTGTAAGGGATAAAGTGAAATGCCACCACACCTAAAATCTTTTATGTACGATGGTTGCGTAAACTCTGTGCCACCTACAACCAGACATAAAAGTGCAGGCCAAACACAGACACATCGTATTATTTCACAAAGACAGCCAAAATGATTTAGATGAGATTAGTTCCTACTGCATCGAGTCACTGGATGATACCAGTATCCATATATTCTATACCCAGCTACAGACAGCAAGTCTTACCTGATAAGGTTCAAAGGTTGAGAATTAACCTAAAGGGTCATAAAAATGGATAGTTCAGATTTTTATGGACAGGCCATACCTAACTTAAGAGTTACTGCATACACTCCTGTTCAGTCAGCTATTGTTTTTGTTTGTCAGCTAGGAAAAGTAGGTCACTAGAAAAGTGTGGCTTCATCAGGCACCTTTTCATTTGCTCATTTTCTCTCTCTTGGTACTTAAGGTACAACATTAGGCGCATATATACACTGACATCTCCTTGGCTGTTATTTTCCTTTTGTTGGAGAGTAATTACTACAATTACACCAGTACAAGTGTCACATGAACGACTATCTCACAGAAGGTATTCTAAATAATACAGATAAAAACCCATCATATACTCTACTCATTTGTTTTCCTGACCTTCAGCTCACTGATATTTGACAATTGAGTATGGAAAGGAAGCCACGCGGCTCCTGCAGTCATTGCTGCAGTTAGTTTAAGTGGAAAGTGCAAAAATTATTTCAAAACCCAGAGTGGTAGTTTAAACAGAACGTGTTGGGAACAGTGCTAAAATAAGGACTGAGTGCTTTAAAAAAAAAAAAATCCTGAATGTTTGGATGTTAATATAGCATTTAAAACATTAATTGTGATTTGGGAATTAGTTGGCATGTCCAATCTACTGCCAATGTGGGAACATTTGAATAAAATTGAAATATATAAAATAATAAAATTCAATAAAATTGAATTGAATTTGTTTTCAGTTGAACATTTACCAGAACACAAAAACAAAAAAGAAACAGGTGACAGTTTTAGGGCTAGGTTATGATAGGTTATTGTTAGCATGACTCCTAATAGGTGCTTTCCTTCCCCTATTGTTAGGTCCATAAGAATTTGGCTAATATGACAGTTTTAATAATCTTGCCTCTCTACACCACCAAATGAAACGATCACCATGTGATTAAAGTGGAGATATTCAGCTTTAATTCAAAGGGTTTGACACACCTTTAACTTTTTATTTAACTGCCCTCAACTGCTGCTTGTTTGTAGATCATTCTGCCTTCAGTTTTGTCTTCACGAACTGAAAAACATGCTCTGTTGGAGTGAGGGCAGGTGAGTGATTTTGCTATTGAAGAATATCCCACATTTCTTTGCCTTAAAAAACTCCTAAGTTGCTTTTGCAGTATACTTTGGGTCATTATCCATTTGCACTGTCCAATCAGTTTTGTAGCATTTGGCTGAATCTGAGCAGAGAGTATAGCCCTGTACACGTCACAATTCATCCTGCCACTTCAATTAGCAGTCACATCATCAATAGACACTACATGTTTACAACATTACCTGCACATGTTTGACAGGTATGCTTCGGATCATGAGCTTTTCCTTTCCCTTGCCATATTTTTCCCATCGTTCGGGTACAAGTTAATCTTGGTTTCATCTGTCCACATAACTTTTTTCCCCCAGACTCTTCTAGATTTTTTATTTGTCAAAGTCTAATCTGGCCTTCCTGTTGCTGAATGCAACTAGTGTACCATGTTGTTAACCCTCTGTTTCCATCCATGAAGGCATCTCTTGATAGTAGACTTTGACAATGATATGCCAACCTCCTTGAGTGTTCTTGACCTAATTAGATCTTATGAAGTGCTTTTCTTAACGATAAAAATAATTCTGTCATCATGCACTTTAGTTGTCTTGTGTAGTCTTTCAGGAGGCCTCTGGTGTGGCCAGAGTATTAATTCTTTTTAAGAATCCTAAAGTTTCTGCCATCTCTCTGATGGGTATATTTTGGTTTTCCAGCCTACTGATGGCCTCCTTCACTTGCACTGAAATCTCTCATACTGAGGGTTCCAATTCAAAGCTCCCAAATGCAAGTTCAGATCTTTTTTTTTTTGTTTGTTTGTTTTTTAGATCTTTTATCTGCTGAATTTGTCACAAAAAAAGCAAGGGAACAGACCTCATCTGGCCATGAATCTACTTGTCAATCAGTTGTCCAATTACTTTTGAGTGTGAAAACGGGTGACTAAGTATAAAAATTGCTAATTTCTAAACAGTTAATGCAATACTTTCATTAATGGTCTGACTTATAATCCACTGTAATGGTGTACAGAGGCAGAATTACATAAAAAAAAGTGTCATTGTCCAAATACCAATAAAGGTAGCGGTTGCCTCTGGAGAGTCAATTACATGCCATGGTTTATAAAAACACTGTATAATTACCACACAAAACTCAAACTTCACAGGTCAAGTTACTAAAGTGATTCTAAAGACATAACTTAAATACTGAGAATGCAGTTACAGACCCCAAATAAATCACTACTCTGACACTGAATTCCAGTTCAAATACATTATACAACCCACGGTGCTCACCACTTATCTTACTTTGCAAAAGGTTTTATAAACAACTATTTACACCACCTCCTTTTAATAGCAGCGGTTCTATTTACGTAATGTCTGTGCATGCAAAGTGGAGAGGGGAGGAGATGCAGCTTCGTGCTTTTACATGCAAAACCAATAAATCACCATATCATCATGTATCACAGCTACTGAGAACATAATCGAAACGGTTATGCTGTCAACTAGTAAATGGTTCTATTGCCGCTGTCTTGCATTTCTTATGTATTTTAATAAGCACTTTTCATTTAAACCCTTTCCCAACTAATCAGGAGGGTTTTTTTGAGTTGATATGAAGCTGAATACAAGTTTGCATGTCATGTTTGAGGGAATGTCAGACTGCTTCCCTCATGCCAAATTATACACCACACAAAAGCCCTCAGTAACACATGCACTCACACACACACACACACACAACTAACAAGTGGCACAACCCAGCTTCCATTGCCAGGGATTTTTCTTTAAGAGCCAGAGAGCTTGGTATGGGGTCCTAATTGTGCCCTGCTGCTTTGAGAGTCAATTTTTAATGGGGTGGAAAACAAAACAACACACCAAAGTACAAACATACTTTATTGCCCTTACACATTCTTTCCAAAAACCTTTTTTAGCTTGATGGGTGTGTTCAGCCAAATAACATTGGTGTCTGACTATTATGTGAAAAAGATGAGTTATAGCAGTCCCAAAGTATCACAGCTAACACTTAACTAAAACTACAGTTCATCTATGCACACACCATGCTATTGCCCAGTTAAGGGGTGTGTAAGTCATATGTCACTGACTCTTGCATTTTTCGTCAGTGTCTGCCATGTCTTTTTTTATTCTCAAGCATACAGTTTTAAATAAGAAACGCAATCCTTAGATAAAACAAGTTTAAAAGCTCTTCACATATACTTGTTAAACTGTGTGTGACAGGCTGCCGTGCCTGCAGTCTGCCATCAAGAGCCACGCAACTGACACAGGATGGGAGTGCTGGTTTCCTCAAACCAGTCAAACAAAAGGCTCACATCTAGTTCTCTTTTACATGCAGTCAGCTAAAAGAGGAAGTGAGAGATGGGGGATGGTGGGCTGAAACAGGAAATGACATCAATTGCATCTGCAACACAGTTAGCAACCATGATCAAAAATGGTAAGCGAGAAAGAACAGAGAGAGTGTGATCTTAATATGCCAACATCAAGGGGGAGGAAACAAAAGCAATCTGGGGTACTGGTTTAGATTCATACAAAATGAAAGAAGGATTAATTGCTTACTTTAGTCAACAGAAAATACGACAAACATTAATGAAATTTTGAACTCAAAGTGATGAGACTGCTTCAATTTCTTGTTAGAGAATTTCACTGCTTTTTGACATTTTTTGAGTTACTAAGTAATTTTCCAAAAGTCTTTTATTAGACTCTCCAGTCTACATTTCCAGGGAAAATCAATTTCGCAGGACCAACATGAGTTGTTTGGCATTATTAATATTTGTGAGGTTAGTATAGCAATAAAAAGCCATTCAAGAGCAATTCAGATAGCCTGACAAGGTGGTGAATGAGGTAGTGGTTTCAGCTGCTGCAAAATTAGCAACGATACACGACTTCTACACATGCTCAGGCTTTAAAAAAAAAAAAAAAAAGGATAAAATGTGACTTGAGCAACTCAGCGACCATGACTACAATTTTAAAAGTGGTAATAATTAACTGTTCTTGCTTTTTCACAAAGGCATACCACATGAGTGTAAGCAAGATTTCTGTTTCAGTCCAGTTCCCTAATGAATCTCTGCCACTGACCTTAGTTTGGTTCATTAAGGAAATTTTCACAAGACAGAACTGAGTAAAACAATATTATTGTTATGCAAGACTTAACAACCAAAATACGTGTCTACATGGCAGGAAAATTAATTACATAGTTTTGATGGAGTTAAAGGGGGTTTTTTTGGTCTATCTGTCAGATGGTGGAGAGCTTAGCAGATGCAATCACACTGCAGTATAATGACCTTTCAATCAAGGTTAGAGTGCAGCTATCAGGGGGACATATCCTCACCCACTGTGACATGTAAACTATACCCACTATCTATCACGTTCACATGAAGCCCTGCTGCTCAAGTTATGTTAGGAACCTCACTTGCAATTTCTCTACAGCACACAACTCAGATGAAGCAACACCACCAAGCAGAGGGTCAGCAGCAGCTTAAAGCCTGTGGAGTGAGAGATCAAGTGAGACTGAAGGTAAACTATGATCTGATACTGGAAGACTTTACAGAAGTGAGGATGGAGGACAGTGTGAAACACTAAGGAAGAGATTAAAAACTGTTTCAACTTCTGGGAGAGTGACACCTCCATTTCTTCTACCATCTGCTTCCTGACAATTTCGCTCACTACACTACCCTTTCAAATCACAGAAACACACTGTCACTGGCTCCCCCCCAAAAAAACAAAACAAAACAAAAAAAACCCCCAGAGATACAGTCATGCCATTTGTTTGTGACATTTTTGCAAGATTACATTTTGGATGTAGCTAACCTTCTCATCACCTAGAAACTGTCTCCCTTTTTCCCCCTCCTACATTTTTCTTGTCTGCTACCGCCTGGAAAACAAGTGAACTAAAAAGATGAGCTAAAGAGACCGAGCAGATCAAACCAAGACTGCACTGTAAGCAAGCACAGCAGGGACATTTTAAAGTTGAGTTAAGACTCCCCAATTATCATACAAAGTTCAGTCTGACCTATGGCCCACCCTCTCAGCTTACATCCCCACTCATAGTCCCATGAGCTTTTCTACAATAATTTTATCCCAATCTCACTACTAAGTTCTAGCCCCGTCTCCTCCAAGAACCATTTTCTTTCTGCATCTAACATTTTTACATTTGGCTTTTCAAGTGTACTTAAGCTGTTCCAGTTTGAATCCCAGCTCCCCCTGGAACTCAGGAGCACCAGAATATCCCATGCAGAAAAATTGCCAGGATAACCCAATGAGGATGGAGGGGAAATGAAGTGAGATCACTTCCTAGAATGGAAAGAAAAAGGATATGGATTGTGGTGGGGAAGGGAGGGGATAACAATTTACTTTGTGTGTACTTAATGACATGATCAGACAAAGAAAGTCCCAACCCCTAGCTCTCCATTGCCCAGAGGTATTTGGAAATGTAAACAATACAAGAAGAGCTGCTATGGGTGTTGATGAATATGGGGAGTGCATTGTAAAATCCAGAATAGTAACAACATTTTGCAGCATAAACTCAATCAGGTTTAGGCTGAAACTGGATTTTTTTTTTTTTGGTCTGGCCTACAAACTGATCTAACAAGTTTGTAGACACTCAGATAACAGAATGCCAAAACAAATGGCAATAATTTAAAGAAAGATATCACAAACACCACTGAGAAGGAAAATATTCTCAAAAAAAAAAAAAAAAAAAGCTTATCTAAGAGCTGTGGTCAATATACGTCTCCACATCTCAACCACTAAAGCTTTCAGTTAAGCCACAAAACAAAAAAAAATTTCTCCCCATTGGCGTACCCCTACGGTGCTCTATAGAATTTAGATGAGGGCTCTGACAGGACCTAATTAAGACCTGGGAAAAATATTCTTGCAACAGGCTGCTGGTATGCTTTGTCCTCAATCAAGCTGCTATTTTTATTTTTTTTTTAACCAAGTTTGTAACAAAATTCCTGTGTACACTTCAATCAATAAATACAAGCGCACATCCACCTCTGAAAGAAAAACAGACCCAGAATCAGAAGTTTGAACACATCTTAATTGTGTCCACATCTTGCACAATCACTGTGACCAAATCTATACACAGACACATATATAACCCCCTCCCCCCAATCAAAGTAGTCAAAACCAGCTTTGTGCTAGTTCCTGTTACAGCAGTTCCTGTTACAGCAGGCGTCTCCGGGATTACATACTGACATGATGATGGACGGTATGGCTGCTGCATAATATCTACTGTGAAAATCATAAAGTGCCATAAAGATCTTTGGATTTTACCTCAACTACACACCTATAATGTTTTTTTGATTGCATCTTGCATGTTTGTGATGCTATTGCATTTACAGTAGCCATCTAGGGACAAACTCCTGCCAAAGCAGTCAAAATAACCTTCGGAGTACCCCTACAACAGGTGTCTCAAGCACGTTGTGCCATGATGAAACACACGGACTCACAAAGGAAAAACAAACACTAACCACTCTGTCATGGATGGTAATTACATAAATTCTGGCAAAACAAATTAACTCATGGTTCAACACCTGAAGGTTAAATGCTACCTTCATTCTACTATACTGGCTCTATAACTTACGTCTCAGAGGACAAGCTCTGAGGCACTATGCATATACCAAGACAAATCTGAATAAACATGGATAGATTCCCTTAAAATTAAACTGGATTTATTTTCTTTGTATATATAATTTAGGTGAACCGAACCTTAAAAAAAAAAAAAACATTTTTTTCATTCATCATATTCTGTATCTTTCTGTTTTTGGCAAGAACTGCTTCAAAATGTTAAATCCCTGTGTCTGTGCGGGACTGTCTGCGAGCCTACACTGTGCAGTAGCCACTTCCTCCTTGCTCTTTTATCGGCGGTAATGAACATGCACACAAATGAGGCTTGTGATCTGGCACGATGTCTTTCACACCTTGTGATATCCAAAACTATGCTGCAACCTGAAGGATGCGTTTTAAATCAGCTACTATTCACGCATAAACGTCTACATACTGCTTCCACTCTCTGCTAATGTCGTATTTTAAAACGCACGACATTACAGTGACTGGTGTAAGAATAACTCAAAGATATGAGCCACGGATAGAGGCAATGGTAGAAGATTTTCCAAGCTATCAGTATTTCCAGAGCGAAGAGGATAGTGAAGCCTAGTCCCTGTGGACCTGCACTGAGACATGCAGTCTGCAGGAACAGGCTTTATCTTCAGAGCGCTCCCTGTAATTGCAGGATATTCAGCCCTTTCACATACCAATTCACAGATCTGCCATCCAGTGCGTCATACAGTTAATTGGACAGCACTGTGGTGCAGACTGTTGAGTAAACAAGGTCAAGTCACCCAAAAACAGGGCAGCAGCTCACTTGATACATTTCACAGAACAGGCACATTTCTGCCAATATGTCTCTCCTAAGAAGTTGAAGTTCAGTAAACGGCCGTTTATTCCTGTATAGCGGGTCAGTCTGACTGGTTTCCTCCAGAGAAACCCAGGTCTCCATAATGAGCCAACTGTGATTACATGACACATCCACTAAAGCTCTGCCATCGGCTTTAATAAGTGGGAGGCACTCCTTTTCTATGCACTGCTGACCACAATGACCTAACCAACAGCACAGCACGTCACCTTGTAGAGTCATCGGACATGTCTACAGTAAATAGGTGACTCTACGGAAGACTTGCCTTTGCAACACAACATGTTCGTAAATGTTAACTCTGCGTTTCAGCACGGGATGTGGTGCACGCTATTAAAAATTAATGCAGGATTTTGGACAAACTTCTGCTAAATTGTTTTTCTTTGTACTTTTTTCTGCGTTTCTAAACACACCTCTGTGATGTGGTGTGGCACAAGAGCAAATGAAACAGAAATCAGGTAATATAGAAGCATGTTTGCAGCATTTTGCAGAGCAGTCAAACACACCAACTGGCAAACACATAATAATCAGTTCAGAGATGGGCTCCTGCTCTCTACTATCACGACTGCAATAGCTCAGGTTTCCCCAGCTTACTTCTGCTTAGACTGGCAGTTTTCACAAATTGTAGCCTCGCTCTGTGATCGATACTGTGTCTGCAGTGCCACGCTTTGAGAAAGCTACATTCATTTCTCTTTAATGCTTTAATAAAATAACCGTTTTCCTCCTGGAACCCACACAAGGAAACTGCCTCTAAAGATGTGTGCTAGTGGGCAAAATCTAATACAGCTCAGTGGGACAAAATCTTCATCCTCACAAGTTTGCCTGTGTCATTGTGATAAAATAAAATATAATAATAATTTAAAAAAAAATCAGTTAATAAAAGTATTGTTAAAAGAGTAGCAAAGTATTAAAAGGATAAAATGTACTCACTGAAAGAATATGAGGTGGTATATTCAAGAACATATTTTTTCTAATATTTCTAAGGGTAAAACCTAGAATATAGTTAAAACAATTACTTCTACTTGAACATAGCCCAAATGGTTCAATATCAGATGGTGTTAGCCATATTCCCGAGCCTTTAACAGACCAGAATATGATGAAAGTTCTTTCACAAGTTTGCCTTTGAGGCAAAGTACTGGACTGTGTACCCAGGAGCACCCATTACCTATAGGTAATGAGCAATGGATGCCATAAGTCGAGGCCCACGGGGTTAAAACACATGAAATATTATAATATCTTCTATTCTATACCCTTTAGTGCCCACAAAATCCAAACAATTCAAAGACTTAAATGTGCATGAGGATGCCTGCTAATTAATGTGTTCCTAAAGAGAGCAGATGTAAAAGAGGAACAGAAAATGACTGGTTTCAGATCACGTGTGTGTCTAGCTTAAAGAAATGTTGATTCATAATGATGACCAGAGCATTTAGGCATGTAGACACGGTCAAGACAACGTACTGAAGTTCAAAATGAGCAGCAGAATGGGGAAGAAAGGTGATTTAAGTGACTTTGAATGTGGCATGGTTGTTGATGCTAAACAGGCTGGTCTGAACATGTCAGAAACTGCTGATCTACTGGGATTTTCCCACACAGGAAAAAATCTAAGGTCTGCAAAGAATTATCTGGAAAAAAAAAAAAAAATGAGAAAATATCCAGTGAGCTGGCAAAAATTCCTTGTTGATGCCAGAGGTCCGACCTCTGGAGAATGACCAAACTGCTTTGAGAAAGGCGACAATAACTCAAACACTCCTTACAAGCAAGGCGTGCACATGAGCACCTCTGAACGAGCAGCGCGTCGAGCCTTGAAGCAGATGGGCTACAGCAGCAGAAGACCACACACAGCTAAAAAAACTCAACTGTACCTGCAATGCGCATGGGCTCTCCAAAAATGGACAACAGAAGATTAGGGGATATTTCCTTGGCAGACTTTGGACCTCTACAGCCAACAGAGCAAATCTAAAAAGGCAACATTTTGATTGGATCCTTTTTTTTTTTTTTGGTTAGACTTCTTTCATTTGCTGAAAGAAGGAAATGATCTGAGCTGATATAAAAGAAGATCTGTCACATCCACCTTTGCCTGCAGCTGAAAATGAGGCTCGTCCTTGAAACCAAACCTCACAGCTCATCTTAGACAGTCTACATTCAGTTTATTAGACAGACAGCTTATTCCCGTGAAAGGAACAGACTTTTTGTGTATAGGCAGCAGATAGATTTTTTTTTTTAAAAGCTATCATCTACAGAGTTGTGATAAGACACCTCTGAAGAGATGTCACCCCTCTGTCACAAGCTGTAACTGCAAGCTGGAGAAATGCATCCTTTAGTCAGTTGATTACATGCTCAATGAAAGAGTAATCCATTAAACTCCAACTGTCACCAACTTGAGTCTACCTGCTCAAAAGGCAGAAAAGGAAAAAGGAAGTAGACAAAATTAACAGTGTTACCAAAATGAGTTTTGCTAAGTCTTGAATGAACTACCAACGTTTACACTGCATTTACACATTTAACTGGAATGCGAAATTGGCTCTTTAGAGGAAAGGGAAAAAAATCTCCACGACACATTCCAGGTTTTGATCCATGCATATGTGACAAGTTCAAACAAACAGAGGAACGCAGGCTGGGTGGCACACTTTACTGCGGGCTTTTGTTTGTTTGTTTTACAGTGATATGATTCTTCCACTGTGACAGATTCTTAGAATGGGCATACCACACCATAACAAAGTCCACCTCTTTTCATTCAACTGTCACTGATCATAGGATATAACATTTTTATAATAATAATAATTTTAAAAAAATGAAAAAAATTTGGAATTAAAATGAGGTCTGTGTCTGTTTCACATGTGTTTCAGTCTGTCTGCCCTATATAGGTTAATTAGTAAATGTTATGTGATTAATTCTTAGCGTTAGTATGGATATCCCTGCTGCAGTTTTGACCTATGAACGAGCTGTGCTGCTGAGCACCACAGATCTGAGCAGTGAAGCATATCAGGAGAAAGGTTTTTCCTGTTTTGTTAGTTTTTTTCCCCCCGTCGTGCTTACGGTTGTTTTAATATTAAAAAAGATGTTCATCTGGGAACAAAATGTGTCACACAATTTGTGACCAGACATGCCACAAATAATGTAGTTATGAATGGTTAAAATTGCCTCTATGCCACCTGTGGGAGTGAAAATTATTTAAATCGAAGTTGCAGGAAGTAGTGCTCCCTCCTGAGTGCGCTGAAACCGAAAAGCGTGTGTTTTTCACAGAAATGAAGGCAGTGCAGCCTCCATGTCGTGGCAGAATGTGACAGTGGTAACGGTGATGAAACTGCTACGCCGCCCGCCCATGCTCTTTACGGAGGAACCCTTGGTTCATTTTCAGACCTGTCCTATAATTCTTCTCAACCCTCACACACAGCAGTGGATGGTAATTACTGATATGAAACCTGCTGTACAGTGCAGGGTATGTAATTAGCCTTCTAACCAGGGGCACATCTCAACAACCAGCCGTCTCTTCAAAGACCCAGGAGAGAACAACACAGCATGTGTTCCCCATCAATCGAAGCAGAATTTTCTGCTCTGTCCAGAAAGAGGAGATCAAATTAAATTTGTAAGTCTGTGATCAGCAAACAAAGTACATGACAGCTAAATGCACTAAGCAAAAAGGATTATATTTGAGAGTGGTGCAAAATTATACAGGAGGATGTGATGTGCTGATTGGATTTTTTTTTTTTTTTTTTTTTGGGTCAGTCGCTCCATGTAGAACATGTTTACCTGAAAGTATTCTGCTTGGGTGTTCATTTTTCATTCATATGCTTTAGCAGAGCAACTTTGTGAGGAAATATTCTGAAGTTCCTGCTTTTGTTTCAGACCTACATCAATTCTAAGATGTCATATGATCAGCAACATCACTGCAGCATCTCTGACTGAAAGAAAAACGTTAAAAATTGTATGCTTAAACAAAACTTTGAGGTAAATATCAATGAACACGTCACCTTTTTCAGAAATGCCACTAACTTCCTGTGTATCTGAACTTGCATATCTACTAAGGTTTTAAGGAGCACATCAAAAGTACTTGAAAATCCTGCTGGACCTTATAGTGTGAAAGGTGGCAAGCAAACCATACGAGTTAAATATTTAAGGACGCTATAGACAAATGTGATGTATACAGCAATTCCATCATATGCAGACATATGTTAATATTCCCAGCTGCATAAAGTGGAAAGCTAAAAGAGTTGGGAGCAGTTAGGGGTGCGCAATTCACTCCAAACGCCCACTCCTGTTCTGAGAGGAAACCCCTCCAAACTTAAAAACAGGCTATTCTGGCTGTCCCTGCAATAAGCTCACGGTAATCATTGTGAAACTCCTTGCTGTGCAAGAACACTTGCTTCAGAGTGCCGTTTCTACTCCAAACTTTCCCAAGCGCTTCCAGTAGAGCCTCTATGTTTGTGTCAAAGCAGCTCTGAGCCTTGAGGGCTAAGGAGACAAGGACAGGCCAGCAACACTGGCAGATGGCTGAGCGGCTGATGGACGTTTTTGGACGCACGCATTTCTTGCGGCTCTGTCGCATTTCTTGCGACAGAGCCGCAATTCATTTTTGTATCTCTCTTCAAGATAAAAAAAATGAATAAATAAATCCCACGCGATTCAAGCAGCCCTGGACCACATTTAACTTACTCAATTGCCCGTTTCTGACAGATGTCTTTGATATTTCGTCTGTAGCCATTATTGTGGCACTTTTGCAACCCAGCGTCAGTGTTGTGACAGACTACTCACCGAGCAGCAGCAGTTTCACTTCTCTTGCCGCCTTCTCTCCATCTTCTCTCAGATTTTTATCTATCATCTTGGACCTCTCGGCCGCTGCCTTATCTTCCTGACTCACAGTACAACCCATGGTTCCCAGTGCGCGCTTCAGGTCTGCTGTTTAGTGGGAAAAAAACACCTGGGAGAAAAAAAAAGAACTAACGGCTGACCCCCTTTTCTTAAAAACAAGGGTTGAAGTTTAGTAAGGCGAGTTCCCTTTTCGGTGAGTGGTGAAAAACGTGACGGAGTCCGCTCATCCGCCAGAAGGGACCAAAATCATTAAAAAAAAAAAAAAGAAATTATTTCCGAGATGAACTTGGTTTTCTAACTAACGTACGAAATTGCCCAAAAAACACGCACGTCTGTCATTTAGTTTGTCCGCATTTGTGGGGGGGTTTACGCGGGTAACGTTGCCCGGAAAAAAAAAAGATTCAGTAACTTTTTTTGTTGACTTTTAGCTGGTCCCTAGAGTATTTCATTAGAGCAGGTTAAACACGCGAAAAACGACCGCGAAGTTAGAAAAAAAAAAGTATTCCAGCTGTGGAAAACCGAGCACACAGATTCCTGCTGCCAGTTACGCTACCACATGCATACCACACTTTTCTGTGAATATTTCAAATTTTTGCTCTAAAAATATTTATATATCGCTTTAATCCGAGTTGCCGATCTGCATTCCTTCCCCTGCGAAGAGATTTACCACGTTCGCCACACCCGTGAAGTTCCCCTCTGATCGACTGGCAGACAGCGCCGTCTCCTCCCACCCCAACTGCGGAGGGACGCAGAGCCGCAGTGCTTCATGGGAAATGTAGGTAAAGCGGTGGCGAACTGTTTCCTTCAAGTACTGTCGGAAAGATCTGTATTCACTCTTCAAGTCATATATATATATATATATATATATATATATATATATATATATATATATATATATATATATATATATATATATATATATATATATATATATATATATATATATATATATATATATATGTATGTATGTTTGCTTACTTGTTTTGTCAGTTTCGAGTATTTCTCTGCATTCTGAGTTATGAAGTCTCAGACCAACCCTAATCCTAATCCTAATCCCGAAATTTTGACTTACGAATGGCAAAATGAATAAATAATTAGCAATTAATAGTATAAAAAGCAAATAAAAAAATCCAGTGGCGGAAACAAACTTCCATCCATCCTGTTCAGGGTCGCGGGGGAGCCTATCCCAGCTGTCATAGGGTGAGAGGCAGGGTACACCCTGTACAGGTCGCCAGCCTGTCGCAGGGCCAACACAGAGAGACAAACAACCTTTCACACTCACATTCATGTTCTCATTCACACCTATGGACAATTTAGAGTAGCCAATTAACCTAACCCCAGTAAGTGCATGTCTTTGGAATGTGGGAGGAAACCGGAGTACCCGGAGGAAACCCACGCAAGCACAGGGAGAACATGCAAACTCCACACAGAGAGAGGGAGAGGCCTGGGCCAAGCTGGAATCGAACCCAGGCCTTCCAGATGGTATTCTAACTGTGCGCCACCGTGCTGCCCAAACAATCTTCCTTGTGCAATAATATGACATAACTATATAATATGATATAACTGATGAGAATAATCTAATATTTAGTTATTAATACCACAGTCTAAAATACATTTACGTACGTAAAAATATATTACAAATATTTTCAGCAAATATGTTTCACTAATCGATAATCAAAATATTAATATGTACATATTTATCTGGTTACACAATATTGACCTTGTACTTGCGGATGAGTTGGTAAATTTATGATGTTATGTATATTTTATAAAATGCCACATTTATCTCAGTTATAACCTTAAAATAATCTTGGGGTAAAAATATTCCCTGTAGTACTCTGAAATGAACGTTGGCCAGATGAAAACTATGAAATTGTTCAAAAGTACACGCAAAAACATTGATCGGAATCTAAAAAGTAGATTTAATGCGGTGTTTTGTTACCGTATTTTGAATACCGGTAATCCAGCGTGGTTTATGCAAATAAATGAGGAAACGGGGAGTGTTTGTGGTATTTCTTTAAACAGTAGCAGCTTTTGGCCATAACAAATGAACCAGTAACAGTGTCAAGTCAAAAGTAAGTCTCAACTTTGTCTCAGATTCTCTGATTGGCTTTAAATTGAGTGCGATTATGCCGCCGTACCTTATTCATGTCACAGCCCTATAGCGACACCTTGTGGTGGCAGTCTTCAAATTCTTCAAAAAAGCTGTAATAAATGGCAAATTCCAAATATTTTTGGTCAGGTATACAGTGTAAGTCCTTTCGTTTAACTTAAAATGTATTATGTACATTTGTCAAACATAAAAATACATAAAACAACACATTTAGTCACAAGGGATTTTCCACGGTTTTGGTCTTAGGTTTGTGTTTTCATTTTGGGGATTTTTAGATTTTCTTGCTTGGTTTGAGTCTTGGTTTATGTTGGTCTTTTGTTGTCGTTCCAGTGTTTTAGTTTTTAGCCCCTGTTTTGATTTCTTCTTCATTCTTGGTTCTGGTAATATTCAGTTCCTGTTTAACCTTAATATCATTATTATGATATGTGGCATTATTATTTATTTTGTGGCATCAGTGGGTCTCATGCTATTACTATAGTTTAAAGTTTCTAGTGATCTTGTGTTCTGGTTTATATTCTGACTAATATTAAAAGTAGGAGTCAGTGTTTCGTTACATTTTTGCATCCCTCTGTCTTCCCCCTGTGCTTGTGCATTGAGTTCTTTGTGTTTCCTTGTTTCTTAGATCTTCATTGTTAGTATTTGTGTCTTTCACTCCCCTTTGGCTGTTGCAGCTTTCTAATCAGCCAATCAAATAGCAGCAGCTCAGTGCAGTAGGACATGTAGACATGCTGAAATTCACCCGGCGGATCAGAGCGGAGAAGAAAGGTAACTAAAGAGACTTTGAACATGCCATGTTTGTTGCTGCAGACAGGCTGGTCTGAGTATCTGTAATTTAAAGAGAACGATCCCAAAAAGAGAAAATATCGAGGGAGCGGCAGTTCTCTTGGCAAAAATGTCTTGTTCTTGCTGTCAGAGGTCAGAGGAAAATGGCCTATAAGCTCCAAACTGATAGGAAGTCAACAGTAACTCAAATAACCTGCTCACTGTACTCAAATGGCTTCCACAGTCACCAGATCTCCATCCAGCAGAGCACCTTTGGGATGTGGTGGAATGGGAGATTCCCATCATGGATGTGCAGCAACCGTGTGATGCTGTCATGTCAATATGGACCACAGTGGTTGATTTAAAGCTGCTGATATTTTATTTAGTACAACATGTACAGTAGAATGCAACTGACTGGAATATGCATTACAGAATTACCTAATTTAGGCATTTAAATGTATGGAGGCAAGTTAGTCAAAGGATACAAACAGGAAAAATAGGAGAAAAACAGCCCTTTCTGCTTTATTACATGTGAAAGATCACAAAAGATCAAAGTCATGTTACCCTTTATCTTTATTGCAACATTGTTTACAGTACAACAACTGCCAGCAACATATTAAAATATATAGAGATACCAGAAAATAGACATGACTTGAAGGACAAAAAGGTTTAAAAGCACTTTGAAAATGATTACATTTACATTTTTAATCGGACTAAAACTTTAATCGCTATTTACATTATACAAACTAGATATGAATATAGAATATAAAGGGTATACATTTATATACATTATTTATAAATGATGCTGGCTGATGTCAATATTTAATATGTTACTATTCAGTCATACACATTTCCAAAAATCACACAGAGGGAGAGGAGGAGACTAACAACACTTAGCTCTAAACAGAGGTCCTCAGAAATCATCTGTTACCAACCACTAACACAGTGTATCCCCACATGTTGATGCTTCTTTTTGTGTGTGTTTCTTTGTATTTTTTTGCATTTTGTGAGGCTTTCGCGTGTGTGCGCGCACCATTTATAAACTCTTCTGTACACTCGCTGCATTCACCCAATGGCGTCACGTTACATACATGGCCAAAAAAAACATGAGATTGGGAAATAAATATAACCATTGCATTGGTTACACAATACCAAACACTAAGTTATGCACCAGTGGCTGATTCAGATGATTCTTCCCCATACAGATACATATATACACATTACATCTAGACAATATTTAATAGAAATGGATTAAAAGAGGTTTGTTGTGTAACAAGCAGACAGACCATATTCAGTTACCCACGCAGCACTTATAGTAGGGTGATGTAAAAGAATTTATGATAAAAAAAAAGCAGAAGAAAAGAAATGTAGGCAGCTCACTAACAACTCCAAGTTAGCAGATTACTGCCTGCCAGGAAGCAGCAAGGACATGACCCGACTATACCACTGATAATATACCACGGACTACAAAAAACAAATGAAAGAAGAAAAAAAAAACAAAAAACAATAATCTTCTATTTCATCACTGAATCAGATTCAACTTATACATTGAACATGGAGTTTAAAACAACAGTTAATATATCAATGGTAGAGGACGAGCACTTGAATTATACTTCTGATCAGAGTATAGGTGCAGGTTAAACAACACAAATGCATACAGGTCATATAGATCAAATACTGTGGAGCATCTTTTTTTTTTTAAACACATACACTTAAAAAGCTCCAAGAATACATCCAACAAATTAGTCGTCGTGTTTAAAGAACAGATGAAAGCGGAAAACTAACGATTACAGGGAAGCTAACATTAATGAGATCATTTCAAGTAGTTTTTGACAACCATCGATACATTACTTATTCATCACCTACATTACATTAAGATTTAGTTATGCAAAGGACATGCCCTTAAAATCACAGCTATCAAATATATCGTGTTTGCGTTTCACCAAATTAATGGCTACAAGAAGTTGTGCTTATCAAAGAAAAGTGCTATTGCTAACCGCCGACTTTGCAAGATTAATAATGAGACAGAAAACCCCTGTCGCTCTGTTAGAGATCAGGCTCGTGCTGCACACCGGAAATGTTTCGAGACGCCAAACTGCTACTAACCACTTCGTTAAGTGACCCTGCTGTCGTCGTTTTATACAGATTCAACTTTTGGTTATCTCTGATTATTTCCGGTAAATGTGCAGAAAGAACACATGATTTTTTTTTTCTTCTCCCAGGTAAAAATCAAAACGTACTCATTTCAGCTACGTCTTTGATCTGTACAATCTCACAGATGAGGTTTTCAGTACCATTTGTGACAGTCGTTTACACAGTAACACAGGAAAAAGAGAAACTATTTGCACAATATAGGCATTCTTTTACATAATGTGTAATCCAGACACCCAAGAAACCTCTCTCTCTCTGGTATTGATGGGCTCAGTTAACAGGAGCTGAGGATCAACCCATTAATATGTACTGCATCATCTGAGGTTTTTCATCAAGTAGAGGTTAATAATAAAAAATATAGATCTAGATCATATTGTATAGGAACATTATAGTAAATGTGCTCACGGTGCCATATACTTTGTGGTTTTGCACCCTGCTCTGTCAGAGGTGAGGATTTTAACAGCCCCAGAAAACATAAAAATATCAGCAGCAGCACAGGTTAAGGAAGCAGGGGGCTAAAGGCAGCACACCTTGAAGGAATAATTCAACATTTTAAAATAAACTAACTGTGCACTGGCTGTAAATACATATTTACTATGAAGATAGAGGTGTGCTGTCAGTCTGTCAATGGTTACCAAAATGCTGAATTATTCCTTCCATCTGTTCGGTATCTTTTACTCTCACTTTTCTCTGCAGTTGTGCATAAAAGTAAATATTTAGTTTTTCAGATTACTTTAATAATAATAATAATAATAATAATACTTACGGACATGAAAATCATAAAAGAATTATTGATGAATAAATTTCATTCAACAGTTAAGAGGGAGGTCCCTTTAGATTGCGTATTACAAATCTAAGTAAGAGTTTGCAGGTATAGATATAGATAGATAATCTTCGGATAAAATCTGAGTAGTAAGAGGATCAGATGCTCATAACTAACAGAGGTGCAGGTGGTTAAAGACAGCAGCTTTCTACTTTGTTGCTTTTGTGGTTGTTTGTTTTAATATCTTACTCCCAAGGCACAGCCTCCAAGTGTCACCACCAGTCTTTCTCACTATGAGTCTTTCGTCAAAGCTTGCTGGGCCGGATCTACGGTCACTGTTTGACAGGATGCGCAGTGTAACATAACCTCGTCAGAGTGAGAGCACTTGCTGAGGAACAGAGAGCCACCCAAAACTCTAGACTCTGTGGGTCTAATATCGTCTTACGGAAACAAAAAGGGCATCTCCAACATCAAACAGGATTCAAAGTAAAAACAGTAAAATTACAACACAAGACTAAATCAACAATATCAAACCTGAAAAAAGAAATGGGAGGTGGTGCTTAGTGACCACTGCTGGCTTTGCTAGTCCCCGATGTCCAGTCAATGATGATAAAGCTGAGGCTCATTGTCATAAACAGGAAACCAATCCCAGCGAAGCAGGCAGCCTGAACACAGAAACAGAGAACCTAAGTTAAAGAGAGGCAGTGAAGAGAACGGAGATGACCGCTGCTCGGATGCTCGGAGGCATCATGTTCAAGTAACTGTAATGTCAGTTCAGAGTGTCACCGCATTCACGTTACAGACCGTCTTTGTTAAACTTTCAGCTTTAATTCAGGTGGGTTTTACAAGCTGTAAAACTGTTTAGGAATTACAGCCATTTTTATACATAGTCCTGCATTTTCAGAGACCCAAAAGTTAATAGACCAACCTCAAATTTTAAATATAAGGATTGTTTTTAATACTTGGTCTACAATCAAACACTTGTTTTATGTCCCTTTGTTTTCACTCACTCATTGGTGAGGTTTGTGCACTAAAAACTACTTGGTTTGGTTTAGAAAAGTATTGCTGGTTGGGTAACCCTGCACGGTGAATATGTGCTCAAGGGTGTGTGACAACTTGGGAGTAAAACTTGTGTTTTGGCAGGTGTATCAAATCACACTGCAGATCGTGAATTTCTGACAAAATTGCAGTATAATAATATTAATAAATACATAATAAAATATATGAAATGTTATGTGTTCCAGTGTCATCGGAGTGAAAGCGTTTTGTAAGTGTTTTGTCTATCAACTATGATACAATACTTGATATAAATTTCAGAAATGATGTGTGAAATTATACAAGCTAATGACAAACATATCATTATAGATTTTTTGATCATATTAAAGGAAAATACACATTTGTTATGATGTGTTGCAGACAAATTTGGCAGAGCGGGTTTACTCATGTGGCACAAGATTTTTGAGGCCGACGCTGCTTTCAGTATGTGTGAATTTCATAAATGTTTGGCAATATCAGCGAATACCGATCACACTGTACAGATTAGCATAACATCCCTTGAAAATTATATTTCTGTTGAGCCTTTTGCTGGTTGGTTTAACTTCATGCCTTTGCCTCAGTAATGCAGACGTGTGTCCCAGCATGCGTCGGCACACTTTGATGTCAACGCTGGGTGTGGTTACAGGTGGAAGTCAGCACTTTCTGAGCACACCCAGCCGTGGTCAGAGAGTAAACAAAGAGTTTCAAAGAGGGCGGCAAAAGTTATTGTTGGGTTTTTTTTGTTTTTTGAAAGAATTGTTACCACGATACAGACATTTTACAACCGAAAATCAACTTCAATCTGTACTGTCTATAGATCTACTCTAGACTAAGTAGGTCGTGGCTAGAAGGTTTCTAAATGATCTCAAACGCAGCGGTTTCTTTTTTTAAAAAATTTACAATTCTAACATATTTAAAATCTACTGTGACCAACTACAGATGTTGAATCTTTTTGTTCAAATGCCCCATTTGAGCTTTTACTCCTTTCCTCTGCCTTTTTGTTAATTTTTCAAGCCACAGACAGCCTTTCACAAAGCACATGTTGTAGAGAGATACTATGTGTTGGCAGCTTTAAACTCTTTACAAACTCAGCTCAACTGAACTTAATTTTCTGACCTTCTCAATGCACTCACCAGGATTTTGGGGACGGAGCGCAGTGGCTCTTCTTCTTTGGGTACAATGCGAATGTAGAAGACAGCAGGGAAGATAAAAATGAGACAAGGAGCAGACGTGGCACCTGGAAAACACATATTAGAACATGAGTCTCCATGAATAGTAACATTCTTCAGGACTGTAGTGACATAAATCATATGGAAATTAACAGAAAATGGGAAAGATATTTAGTTATATTAATTTTTCCACTACCAAAAATAATAGTGATGTAAATGCCCAAAAGTAGGGCCACTTGTAGCTACAGATGATTATTTGTACATTTTTATAAGGTGTGATCAAGCACGATTCAGCAACGTGGATTTATTTAATTTTTTTTACTGGATTTACTTTGTGGTTCTGGTGGCGTATTAAGAAAAGTAAGTCATTACAGACCATTGGTAACACGCAAAACATAAACCTCAATCTCTCAATCTCAGTGTGTGAAATTTCATTCTGTGGTCCATTTATCAACTACAGCTTTTGCCTTTGTTGTCTCAATAAATCAGTGTTCTACATCTAAGTTCCTAAAGGGTTTTTTTTAAGGCACAAAGTGTTGCTTTGTTGCACATCTCTTGTGGCAGTGGTGAGCATTACAAAAACAAACCCTTTGATAGAAAAACAATGAATGAAAGCTGTTTGTTGTCCTGATATGTATATAGAGAAAACGATTTAGGGCCAACTTAAAAATGTATCATCACAATTTTCCTCATCTCCTTCTTAGCGCTGTCATATAGCTGTGTCCAAAAATGACACTTTGAGAATAAGGAGTGGGCCACAGTGGATGACTGCTAGACAAACAGCTGCACTGAAACTCACTGTGAAGATCTGAAGAGCTCCAGATTCAGTTAATAGCTCCCTGTACATCCATCACTACAAGGAAGCTCTTCTCTTCTTCTTTTTTTTTTTTTTTTTTTTTTTTACACCGACACGTTGTATTCAGGAACAAATTACAGCCACATTGAAGTAAGCAGGCTTATAAATATTGTTGTTTTTCTCCTGTCTCCCTCCCCTCAACCCCAACCATTCTGAGCCTGGTTCTGCTGGAGGTTTCTTCCTGTTAAAAGGGAGTTTTTCCTTCCCACTGTTGCCAAGTGCTTCCTCACAGGGGGTCGTTTTGATTGTTGGGTTTTCCCTGTAATCATTGTATGGTCTTTATTTTACAATATAAAGTGCCTTGAGGAGGCTGTTTGTTGTGATTTGGTGCTATATAAATAAAATGTAACCCCCCTGTCACATGGTTGATCTACCTACCAATGACTCCAAAGATCCCCAGTATGTTGGGGGCAAAGATGACCAGTAGGTTGATGAAAAGGAGCAGAATGAATGCAATGGCGATGTGGCGAGGCCAGTAGAATGTCTTGTTAGGAAACGCCATCTGCTGGATTGCTCTCCTTACCTTATTGGGACAAAAAAAAAAAAGAAGCCATGTTTCACAGGATAAGATGCACCATGTGTGTCAGCTGATGCATCAACAGCAAGTTCTAAATGTGTACTTACAGGAAAGAGCACAATTGGCACAGTGAGTGTGACAGCAGTGAGCACAGCCACACGCACGCACAAAATCAAAGTGTCATATGAGTCAATACGGCTGTATGTGTGGAGCAGCTCTGCTTCCACTTCACCTGGAAGACATGAACACAGAAAAACAGAGCAGGTATAAGGAAAGAACACTTGAAAATCCCTCCTTCTCATACATTTTTGATTAAAGCTGTTTTAAACACAGGAAAACTATTTAGAGAAAATTAGACACCCACATAACAGGTCTATAAATGCATTTTAAGCAATGCACAACCCATTATTTTATGTTAAGTGATTACATCTCCATGCAGCTCCAGGGTAATGTATAGGTATATGTTTAAGTTCATGTATATGTATATATTTGTATTCATGAATATTTTCTATCCTCATTGGCTGGGAAATGAAGACTAGATGGCTATAAGGGAACTAGTATATGTACATGTGGTATCTGGGATGTTGATGAGGACTGTTTTGTCTGGACTAATTAACCTGTATGTAACTTTATTAATATGCATGCTTGCTGGTAGGTTTGCTTTTCATTCTTTTTATTTTAATGATTTCACTATGTCCTTGTTGCTAATATGCTTGTGTTATATTGGCTGTTTGCTGTGTTTTATATTAATGTGACTATGAGAATACTATAAGAAATCCCCAAATAGTAAAACAGTATGGCCACTAGAGGGCATAGTTACAACAGTACAGACCTTCAGTTTATAACATGACGATAGATAGATAGATAGATAGATAGATAGATAGATAGATAGATAGATAGATAGATAGATAGATAGATAGATAGATAGATAGATAGATAGATAGATAGATAGATAGATAGATAGATAGATCAATAGATAGATAGATAGATAGATAGATAGAGGACCAGGCCTCACCATAGAAAGTTAGGTATCCAAAAAGAGCAGCCAGGAAGTACATGATGTACATTATTGCAATGGAGATGTTGGCCACATGCTGCATCTTTTTCTTGGTGGCACTGAAACCAGAAAATATTGCCATGTGATGTCATAAACACACACAAACAAACACACATACACACAACACATTACTGTATTATGCCCACGAAGGAAACATGTAGCCCAGTTACTATAAAATACCGTCTTCTGCTCCAGGGCTACTTCTCTTGCACGAATATGCACAGATTCAAATAAAAGCATCAGTGGGTCAAAGAGGATGGTACATTTACACTAACAACATGCTACACCATTCAAGCAGTGCCAACATACTTCAAAATAAAGTGAAAGCAGTGCATGTGACTGAGTGCATATGATGAGGCAAGCACAAAGCAGACAAAGTAGCTTTGCTCTTTGTTATGCAATTGATTTCTTATCCAAGAACTTAGCAGGAGTTTCCATTATATGAACATACTTGCGCAGCTCTGTGTAGATGGGGAGCACCTCGGGGTGGCACACAAAGGCGAACGCCAGGATGGGGATGGTGTAGGCCGTCTGAAAATGAACCCCAACAGGTCACCATAGATACAGCAGCGCCATCCCAGACGTCTTACCACCAACCTCGCGCTTTACTGCCCAATACTCCCCCAGACACATCACAGAGAGCTAATTGTTTCCCTGTGATTAACTTGGGCCTGGCTGTGGACCAGCTTTAGCCTATTTACGAATGCCTTACTGGTAAGCTGCTAGGCAGCAGGAATTGGTCTTACTAGCCTGGGCAAAGAAAGTTTCATACTTCTTTAAGGGATGCCAAGAAAATCTTGATAGGATTTCATAAAAAATAAGGAACAACTAATCAGTTTTTGCTAATGCTCTGGGGCTTTTCCCAGAAAGGAGGTTTAATGAAAAGTCTGAGTTTGTTAACCCTAGGATGATGGAAACTCTGGAGTTTCTGTTTCATAAACCGGAGCTACTGGGAAAACAGACTCTGTGAACCTAACCTGATGTTGGCTGGTATGCTTCAAAAAAATCCTGACCTTCTCCTCTCCTACTGCACCTGAAGCAGCTGTCCAACACTCCGTTACATTTCCTTGTTCATACAGGCAATATCAAAGCGCATATCAGAGCAACTTATTTTGCACTTTTACACATTTGCAAATACTGAAATCCCAGTTTGATAATAGTTTGTTAATAGGATTATTTAACATGATGGATTTTATAATAAATCTTTCATCAATGTGAGGACAGAGACAGTGATCAATGGACTTCATGGATTTATTATCAGCTCAGAACAAAAATAAACAAACTACATGGTTATAACACTGGGACTCTGTGGAGAACCGTCCACTTCCCCTGCACTGAAAGTTAGTGAAGCAACGTTTAAATAAACCATTTCAATTAAACCAAAAAAGAAAGTTTGATGCTTTAGGAACTGAAAACACTGATCAATGAACAAACATTTGTTTTGTTGCAGTCGCTCATTGATGGAAAATGCGTGTTAGTGGCATTTTGTTGAGATGACATAAATATTTGGGTGAGAGACTCTAAAAACATTCAAACTGCATTTCATGTTGAAATATGTTCATTAGTCATGAACTGCTCCTAAGTAGCATTTTGAAATGTTTACATTTGAAGACACCAAAATCACCCTTAATCAGTTGTATCTCTTTAATTTCATTTTTATCTTCATTTGCTGTCACCTGCACTTTGTTGCTATAACATTAAAAGCTGAAAAATATATTTTAAATTAACATTTTTAAATTCAGTAGGATTCCAGCTTTATCTATTGAGAAAAATCAGCATTGGGTAAATGACCACTGAGTGGACAGCGCTGAGCCCACCCACCCACCCCCTCTGGTATTTATGATGGCTTTTCTTTATTGCCCACAATCACGCACATGACTCACTGTGAACATACTCAGAGTTAACTCTGATCACCTGTTCTGAAAACAAAAAGTCAAGAGTTTCCCATCTCAGTGTTCAAAAACTCAAAAGTTCCAGGTCAGGCATGCAGTTTGTTAAACCTGCTTCCTGGAACAGGCCTTGGAAAGTAAGTGAACTGACAAATTTATCTAGCTACAGTTAAGGCTCTTTGAAGACCATCCTGTTGTGAAAGTATGTACTCTTTGTAAGGAAAAAGAAATAAAAACAAAAGGTACTTAGTAAAATGTCAGGCTTTTCCCATTTCACTACCTGTCTCTTTGGCCCAGAGAGGGCAAACTTGATGATCTCACAGTAGGAACCCAAATGCCAAAGCAATTTATCAGACAGCTCATGGGTCACTGTCCGCCTGTGAGACTTGCATTAATGTGAGATTTGTCTAGCATTAGAAACTTGATAAATGTCCTGATGTCCTTCAGTGAAATTGAGTGCTTCAAACCATGCTTAGCCTGTGAAGTGGCACTGGCAACATGCTGAAGATGACTGTGAAATAAGTGGGTGGCTGTCAGAGGCCATGGCAGTGGAGGTGGATTTGCAGAGTCAGTGACATACGTGAACCTACTTGAGAGTTGAGGTTGGCCATTTTGGGAATACAGGCAGGATTGTCCTCTCCACCAGGATCTGTGACATTCATCCCACTGGTAGTGCTGTTAAACGAATTGCCCCCAAATGGGCAAGGGATGTTGAACTTCTTGTAGATGACCTGTACAGTGTAAAGTAGAAAAGTGTCAGGTAGAAACGAAGGCTTTGGGACAAAGTAAATATGTAAACGGGTAGAAAATATGTCACTGAGAGACCAAGAGAGAGAGAGAGAGAGAGAGAGTGGATTACAGCTCACGCAGCCAAAAGTAGGTCAGAGAAACACAGAGAAGACAGCCTGGAACAGCCGCATGCAGACATTAGTCCATAGCAATGAGTAGAGACAGTAGGGAATACTAAATAGATGGTGGGAGGGTCCCAGTGCATCTGACTCTGCTGTCACCCAACAGACAATAATAAAGATGTGATGTCTTGTTTACATGTGAGTATACCCAAAATCAGAGGACTTACTGCAATGAGGAAGAAAACCATGCAGCTCAGTGAAAAGCCGCTGGTGTATCCCAGATATCCTAAAACACAAATGATTTATTAGCTTTTCTCTCATCATGAAATACAATATACAATATCTAAGAAATATTTAAGCTATCTCCTATCACTAATAGTTAATCACATGTGAGGTAAAGCAGCATAACAGCATAAACTGACTTAATATGCTCAGAGCTTATTACTGGAGTCAGGCTGCACCAACTGGCTGTGGTTCTTAGTGATTCGGCAGGACACAGACTTCTTACAGGAGGTCAGGCAGTATGTCCCCGCTTCTCTTCTCCAAACTAGATGTCCCTTTTTTCCTCTTTCCATTTATTTTATTTTGAGCTGCTTATCATGCATGAAACTCCACTGACTTTCTGAAACACACTGTGTGTCACGAGAGTTGTAATTTATAAAATTAATGACCTCTTGTCTCTCACAGTGTTAATTATCAGGCATGTAACAAAGGAGGAGGCATGTTGTGGTTCTCTTACATACATTTCCTGTTTTATTTTCACATTTGAACTTGCTTAATACTTTTTCTTTTAGACTTTGCTTTATTTTTCTGCCAAACCTGTGTCCTATCTGTTATTTACTCGCCGGGGTGGCTGTAGCTCAGTAGGTAGAGCAGGTCACCTACTGATCGGAAGGTCAGCGGTACGAATCCTGGCTACTCCAGGCTACATGCCAATGTATCCTTGGGCAAGATACTTAACCCCAAGTTGCTCTCCGACCGTTCTGTCGGAGTATGTATGCGTGTGAATGTTAGTTAATTAAAAAAAAAAGCACTTAGCTTTGTAAAAATGGAAGTGCTTGTATGAATGGGAGTGCATGGGTGAATGCAAACAGGTTGTATAAGTGCTTTGAGTGCTCATACTGAGTAGAAAAGCGCTATATAAGAACTAGTCCATTTACCATCTTTATATATACTCCCATACTTAATTTCATTTGTGGATGTAGTTTGTTTTAATTTTGTCTTTTGTCTGCCCCACCTGCCTCACCTGCATGACACCCTACCTGATGTTAAACTTTGCAGTTTTTTGGACATTCCTTTTGGTGTCTCACATTTGGGTTTTGTCCTCTTTGCTAAAAGAGGGAACTGAAGAAACCATAATTTTCTCTGTCAGTAAACCTATTAATGAGACATCGGCATTGAAACAGAGACTAATTCTTATTTAGGTAATATGTTTGATTCACTGTTTGAGCCTTGATAATGGACAAAAATCTGCTCAAAGCATCCTTGAGTGCTAACTATTTTAAATCTTAAGAGCCAAATGTTTTGTAATATCTAGGGCGGGTTTCACAAAGATAGTTTGAAATTTTGAAACTTTACCCCTGGGCTGCAATGATGTTAAGACCCAATGTTATCATTCTATCAATCAATTTCTTCATCACAGCATTGCTGCAACATGAGTTGCGAGTAGCTTCTGTAAAACCTGCATCGTTAAAGCCAGGCTGCTCCCAACATAGCAAAACCATTTCAGAAAGTAAATCTCTTCATTTTCTGTTACCACCTTGTTCACTGTTTAATCCACCTCCTACTTGATCCTGCTATAAACAAAGACATGAAAATGCACACTCACCTAGCTGTTTCATGAGAGCCAGTGGTAATATTATTGCAATAGATACAATGATCACAAGGTAGTTTCCATTCAGGTACCATTCACTGCAGAGAGGAAGAAACACACAGACACCTAAATGTCAGATCGATGCGTAAGAAAAAAAGCATGTGAACACCTTACGTGGTACACTAAAAGAGGAATATTTTACATCGCCATGAGCAGTTTTATTCACACCTGGAAAGAAAAGAGTACAAAACAAACTCAACTGTCTTGAAGTCAAACATTCAGAGCTGAAAACATAAGCCTCTTTGCTGCCCATTGCACACAGCACTAAAAACTGCAGCTGTAACAAGGACACAGAGGTCATGTCCTCAGTATTGTTTAGTATTGTTTAGGGGGAGTTGCACACAAGAAGACATGACATAAAAAGTTTATTTTTATTTTGCTTATGTCATTTCATCATACTGTAGTTGACAGATTTTTAAGGAGAGTCACTATCAACAAAGACTAAGTTGAATTAAACTAATCTCTAAATCTGTGTTTTGAAGGAAAAAAAAAACAGAAACATGGACATTAATATAAAGGAGGGTCTCCAGTTCATAAAAAGGATAACTGTATGTTTTTGTTTCCTCTGTCCATCATTCAGAGGAGTTGTTACCTGGTCAATAACAACATGAATTGTGATATTTTCTGAGGGCTCACATACAGTGAAAATCTTGTATCACTTCAACCAGACCCGACTGATTTGCAACATTTTCAACAACTGCCTAATACAACCAGATATCATACAGTAAATTATGTAGCATTAGTATTTTTAGTTACAAATGTATGCTATGATGTATTTTGTCTGAGTACTCTTGCTGATTCACAATGATATGGTATCCACTGACTGATTGCAGAAGTGAAATGAAGTGTAAACATAGTGAATGTATTGTGCAAAGCAGGAAAATCTTGACTAAAAAGAAGCGATCTCTATGAGGAGGTGAGCAAAACATATGACAAACAGACTCCACTGATACAACATGCCACATGGTGCAGTCACCTGAAGAGCTGTGTCTAGGAAGAAACCTCAGTTATTTTTAGCAGGGCACAGTATGGGGTTATTCATTTCCGGTCTTCTGTCAGGTGAGTGCTGTGACAGAGAGCAACATCTGTTGCAACATACACACCCACGTACACATCACAGAAAAGAAGAGGCTCATCTATCCCTTGCCTATTCTCGTCTGATCCTGCCCTGCAGCCACACGCACACGTGCACACACACAAAATCCAGTAAACACATACAAAGAGACAGATGTGGACTCACAATTAACCTAAAAAATATATACATATAGCCCTCTGGACACTGATGTACTAGTAACGTGATCATAAGCGGACTGACTGATCGAACATGTAATCGAATACACTGACACAGCCTCAGGTGTTCATTAATTGTTTATGCGAACTAGCCACATGACACATCCAGACTAGGGTTTAATATTTTTCCCGAAAATGACATGAATCAAATCCCGGGAAATGACGAGCCATTTCCCGGGAATCCCGGGAAAAAGTTTATTTATTTATTTATTTTAATTAGGCCTTCTGTAGCCTGTGTCGGCCTTAACCTATTGTGATATTGTAGAGGTAGCTTTCCAGCTATGTCCTGTTATGCCCAGTAGGGGGCAACGTTGGCTTGATTAACGCAATAAAACCTACATCTCGGCATTTGAGTGCTCGAGCTATGCGGTGTTGTATCGTTCCTCAACACTCCCTTAACAAATATAATTCAAATATTCCTCCATTGTACATGGAATTATACCAAGATATTTTACAACTGCTGGTGCAAAACAATACGGTTCATCTCCACAGCATTGATAATGGCTCAGCCACGCTGTCGTGGCGACATCTGTTACACTGTATCTCCACCAGTGGAACGCTGTAATAGTCATTGAAAAGTTAACTACCGTACTACACTATAATATGGCATAACACAGGGCCTTGAGTAATGCACTACGACTTGGTCATTGCCATTCTGGCAACAGCAAATTTATAACACCGTGTCTGAGGGTTAAAGTAGGTTCGCTGTGAATCGTCTTTTGAAAAACTGGCCAATCCTTATAGCCTAAAAAATATACATTTTACTCAACTCCATTTTAAAAGCGAAATATGTTAAAGCAATCTATTTCATGATAATTTCTTCACCCATTAGGCCCGTATCCTAATTCATGGTTGTTAGTAAGCGGCTGCAAACGAGGAAAAGAAACACTGAAGTTAAACAGATATTTCTTTATTGTTCAGGGCAGGCATATTTTATAGGCTATATAATGCAATATAACAATATATAATAATATAAAATTATATAATACAAAATACCTTAGGGTAAACACATTGCCTACGATTTTAACAAATTAAAGAGGAAAAAAGTACAACTGTGTAATACCTCTATTAAAACGCTTGCGATGAAGGCTGAAGCCTTAAACGGAGGCTGAACGTGCCTGAAATGAAGAGTAATGCTTTTCGCATTAAACGAACCCTTCTCTCAATATTTCCTTAAATTTAACATTCTGAAGCTTTCTTTTCTTTCTGAAAGTCAAATCGACGCGCGCGACTTTTTTCCCGGTTTCCCGTCTAACGTTTCCCGGGAAACGGGAAATGGTTCTGATCGCATTTCCCGGGAATCCCGGATCCCGGGATTAAACCCTAATCCAGACACAAATGGACATACACCATATGTGTTGTTTACACATATGGTGTATGTCCATTTGTGTCTGGATGTGTCATGTGGCTAGTTCGCATGACACATCCAGACACAAATGGACATACACCATATGTGTTGTTTACACATGCAGAGGGTGGACAAAACATCAGGTATCCCGTAAATATGAGACAGAGGTTAATATTTTAAATATCTGTTGAAGTTGTGCAGCGCAAGCTCCAATAAACCACAGGATCTAACAAAACCATATGACAGCAAAAAAATGAGTAAAAAGGCAAATGATATACCTCATTATGCACCAAGGTCTTCATGGTCAACTTCATGACTTATTGGTGGAAAATTGACAAAAAGTAAAATCTCGTGTCACATTGGACCTCTTCTTCAAGGTTAATAGATTGCTCTGAAGGCCAAAGTGATAATAATTTTTTTACGACTTTGTTATGTACATTACAATAACAGGCCTTTAAACATTTAAATAAATAAGCATTTGAATACATGTACAATTTTGCTGAATAAGTTTTTTTGGAAAACACAATAAACTAATAATCAAAAACCTTTTTCACTTGATATTTGATAGTAAATATTTAAAAGAATTTTACAAAACAATGAAATGAGTGTTGCATATGTACTATAGCCACACAAACTGAAAAAAAAGAAGAAAGAAAATAAATAGATATTTAAAAAAAATACAATACTATTCCCTTAAAGTAAAAATACTGCCCAGAGTGTGAGCTTCCCTGGGGGGAGGTTTGTTCCTTGTTTTTCATGTTCTTAAAAACTAAATCAAAATGATCTAAAATAACTATAAATGAAAGGAGTTAAATTCATAGTTCAAAATATTGCTGTATTTGCTACAAATTATGAGGCTCCTATTTTATTTTGGCCACCCCCTCTACAGTCTAGCAATATAAACACACACCCACTGACAGGATGAAATGCCACTGGGACAATCTAGTCTGTCATTTCAAATAAACAGTGATTGTTGACCATGACCCACAGCCGACACCGCTACACAGAGAAAACAGAGCTGACACCAAAAAATGATGTGGACACGATGTCACAGTATTGGGAGTGCATATAGTGTGGCATATTAATCTACACTTTTATGATCAAATGTAGCAGTAAGCCTTTATTCTCCTCTCTACAGGTAAAAACCAACAATGTGTATGCACTATTTTTGTAGCTGGTTTTGTAATATGGAAGGGACCGTTCCTGCACTTTAAACGTTTCCATAAGGCTCTTTGCCTGAAGGCTGAGTTACCTGGCATGCAAATGTTATCATACATCCAGTATAGTCTTATTTCTACCCCCTTCCTCCTCAGTCACCTGTCCCATAAAAAGAAAGTAGGCGAGGAGAGGCTCTAACTGGTGTAAATGGGGATGGGGTAGGCTCACACTGGAAATCCCATCCAAGAAAGGAAGTGTTGTTTGTCCCTGAGACCACCTGCACTAGCCAGTGATATCCCATGGTTTACATTTTCAGCTGTGGAGTCTAGCAGTGTTTTGATGTCATAGCTCTCAGTGGCCGTGCTGCACTCCTCCTCTGGGGTCACTATGACAGCTGTTCTCACGCCAGCTGCTCAGAGCATCCAGAGCGGCACCAGGCCCGACAACTGCCCCAGCTTGGCAGGACTCCCCTGTAGATGCTAAAATCTTTGCTGACGCAGAATGACTGCATGAGGTCCCACTGAGAAGTACTGGGATTGTGTACTGCTTTTTGTAGTGTGAGGAGGTGTCTGGATCTTTGCAAATGTCACACTGAACCAGATTTCAGTGCATTATCATACTTGGTAACACAAGATGTAGAAATGTTATATATAATTCAAGTGGGAAGGCCAAAGTAGAGTTTTCATATATTACAATATTTACATATTTTGTGTGTTTTTCTATCAGGTATGCTTTTACTGCATTGGCAGTGTGTTTGGGATCATTGTCATGCTGAAGAATGAAGCTGCTGATAATCAGACACTTTCTAGATGGTACTGCATGGTGGATCAAAATCTGATGGTACTTTTCTGTGTTCAGAATTCAGTCAATTTTGACAAGATCCCCAACACCACTGTCTGAAATACAACCCCAAACCATGACAGAGCTTCCACCGTGCTTACAGGCTGTAGACACTCACTGTTGTACCTCTCTCCTGACCTCCACTCTACATACTGACGACTGACAAATTCAACCAAAATTTTAAAATTTGGATTCATCGCTCCTTAAGACCTGGTGCCACTGATTTTCAGGCCAGTTCTTGTGCAATTTGGCATACCTGAGTCTTTTCTCCCTGTTTACCTTCCTTAAGAATGGCTTCTTGACAGCCACCCTTCCTCTGAGACCATTTCTGATGATGCTTCAGTGAACAGTAGATGGTTCAACTGAAGGACCAGATGCATCTCTCAGGCCCTGTGTCGGGTCTTCTGGATTATTTCCTATTTCTTAACAATGTGACTTTCACATACTGTTCATCTGCTGTAAATAGTTTTTTAGGCCTGTCACTTCTTTTGTCCCCCACAGTATCCTTAATTTTTTAAAGAAAACCACGCACACCATGCTGAATTACAGTATAGCTCTTTAGGAAACACCTTGTTGGTGCAAAAATGTTATTTTATGCCTGTCAAAATGTGTTATCTTTGGTATTGTTGTAGAGTCAACTAAAGAAATGGGAACAAGTGATGTCTTTTTGTGACAGGCTGCAAATAACAAAGTGCCAAACTAAAGATATGACTTAAAATGGGTCCCTTGCAAAGTTGTCTGTTACATGCAGACACAACACTGGTTCATCCTTTGAGTTAGGTGCCTTTTTCATCCTTGAATGATTGATAGATCAATGTTAAATGGTTTAACACAAAAAACACTCAAGGCTTTTGCAGAGTACAATATATATATATATATATATATATATATATATATATATATATATATATATATATATATATATATATATATATATATATATGTATATGAAGTGAGTGAACAAATATTTTTGTGTTGTGCATTAGAAACTCACCCTGCAGGTTTGTCCACCCTTAGAAAAGCCTGTATGACCAAAGGCAGCTCATACTTGACTATGTACAGGTAACTGGACATGGCTGTGGAAAAGAGATATAAGCACACATCCATATGTCAGTATAAGCATCAGTCCCAAGGAGCAAATTATATATTCCATATATTTATTATATTTGTAATATTATTAGCAGTATCCCAGAAAACAAAAGAATGGAAAAGATCAAATTATTATTATTTACTTATTCATTTATTTGCATTTTCAGGGCAGATGGCAGTGTGTGAGCTCACCTCCAATGTTCTGCAGCGTGATGGCAATACCTGCCGCCATCTTACCTGGGGTCCCAAACGCCCTGTAGCCGAGCTGCTCATATGCACGAATACCTGAACCACAAAAACCATGAAATTAAAGAACATTATTTGTGGATTAAATCCAGGTCATTGAGTACAGAGAGTTGGGAGACTGATACTACAGGGCAATTTATATGTTTGCTAATGAGACAATCCAATCCATTGTTTCACTACATACGTACCTACAATGCCAGATGACTTCAGCAGTAAATGGATGGAATATGATGAAAGTACTGCTACTACTGTTAGGAGTAACCTGAAAAAAAAGTACAGCATCAGATGAACATTACTATTACTTCTCCCACCAACTGTCTGTATTAAGTGACAACCAAAAAAATGTGGTTTTAGACGTAGTGTTTTTACACTGTACATTATCCTGGAGGTTATTTATACAGCTGCACCATAAGCTTTCATTCTCTGAATGCTGGTATATAGTTGCGTTGGAAAACTAGTGTCCCCGCGGCTTCGCTTTATACCAGATTGTTACTCCAGCTGAACCAAGGAGGTTACCCTGTCTGCCCCTCTGGCCTCTAGCTTACACACCAGATGGGCTGTTTAAAAAAACATTTTCAAGCCTAAGATTGAGAGAATGAGAAAAATCTTTTGTAAACAGTAATCATCCTTCACTTTATTCCACAGTGGGGGAAAAAAAAACCTACTACGGTCACAACATGCCATTCCCTCAATTTTCAGGAACGGAGTTATTTCCTTGAGAGGATCTTTCAACAATTCTCCCTGCACTGATTCATATTCAGTTTTCTTTCTTTTATTTTTTACATGTAATTTCTCTTACTCTATTTCCTTTCTTTTCTATTTGGTAATTAGATTCATGTATTTGGATGCAGGAACAGCCTAATTGTATTCTGGTTCAAAAACAGATTTTACTGTTTATTTGTGAGATTCTATTTCTTCAAACCACCACTGCACAACACAGACCCCTCCACATGCCCAACCATCTGGATGGGTCTGTGTTTAGAAATCTAAGGCGATGTTGGCAAATATCTGAAAAACTTGCACAATAATCTCAGCGTACACACACACACACACACAGTAACCACAAAAACATGGTCTATTTGGGCCATATTTATAGATAGATGCATATATTTATATGGATAAGGTGTCTGTACTTTAATGTAATATTCTATTTTTTCACTGGTATTTTGTGTGTTTGTGTGTGTGTGTGTGTGTGTGGGGGGGGGTATTTTTGAGAGAGTGGTCTAGAGAAATATCACAGTTCTGAGAACTTTCTTTCAATTTCAATCCTGATCTCCTGACTTTCCCAGACCCCGTCCACCTCGTTCCAACTGTTTCTCTCTTTTGCTTTAACTGTTGGCAACATTATTAACGTTTTTTCCCACACACTCTCTCTCCATTTCTCTCGCTTTGGAAAGGCCAAGCAGCCGGTCTTTAACCTCAACTTCAACTCTTGGCCAGTTAACAGTTTTTTGTTTGTTTGTTTGTTTGTTTGGGGTTTTTTTCAACTATGTGAAAGAATGCTGAGCTGACTTGAGGGCGAGGATTTAGTCAGTCAAGTGGCAGTGGGAGGACAGATCTGCTGACAGACAGACTGACACACTTGGGTCACTGTAGTTCTGCTCTCAGCTTTCTACCCCACTGCATTCCTGCCCAAACCAGGGCACCAACAAGAAAGAAGTGAAGTGATATAAAACATCAGGAAACAGAAACAAAGGGCATTGCCAACATTCATTCAAAGACCTTTATTAAAGTATGTGCCCACTACTGGCTCTGACTTTAAAAGAAAAACTCTCCTCACCTCACCTATGGTGAACATTCACTATCAATACTGAGCGATATTAGACATATTCAAGATGTACTCTCACCAGATATTTTATTAGGTACAGCTGTTCAACTGCTAGTTAATACAAATTTTTAATCAGCCAATCACACGGCAGCAACCTGAAGCATTTAGGCATGTAGACATCATCAAGACGACCTGCTGAAGTTCAAACTGAGCATCAGAATGTGGAAGAAAGGTGACTTAAGTAACTTTCACCATGCTATGGTTGTTGGTGCCAGATGGTCTGGTCTGAGCATGTCAGAAACTACTGATTTACTGCGATTTTCCCACAAAACAATCTCTAGGGTTTACAAAGAATGGTCTAAAAACGAATAAATATCCAGTGAGCAGGAGTTGTCTGGCTGAAAATGCTTTGTTGATAACAGAGGTTAGAGGAGAATGGTCAGGCTGCTTCAAGAAGGCGACAGTAACTCAAATAACCACTCGTTACGACTATACAGAAGAGAATCTTAGACCGCACAACACGTCAAACCTTGAAGCAGATGGGCTTTCTAGGGTCAAAATTTGATGTAAGCAACATGAAAGCATGGGTCTGTCCTACTGTGTATCAATAGCTCAGGCTGCTGTTGGTGGTGTAATGGTGAGGGGGCATTTTTCTTGGCACACTTTGGGCCCCTCAGTACCAAGTGAGCATCATTTAAATACCACAGCCTACCTGAGTATTGTTTTTGGCCATGACCATCCCTTTATGACCACAGTGTATCCATCTTCTGATGGATACTTCGAGCAGAATAATGTGCCATGTCACGAAGCTCAAATCATGTCAAGCTGTTTTGTTGAACTTGACAATGAGTTTACTGTACTCAAATGGCCTCCACAGTCACCAGATCTCAGTCCAATAGAGCACCTTTGGGATGTGGTGGAATGGGAGATTCACATCATGGATGTGCAGCTGACACATCTGCAGCAACTGTGTGATGCTTTCATGTCAATATGGACCAAAAGTCTCTGAGGCATGTTTTTATGGCCTTGTTGAATCCATATCACAAAGAATTAAGGCAGTTCTGAAGGCAAAAGGGGTCCAATCGGGTACTAGCATGAACATGAAGTGTCCAGTGGATGGTGAACAAACATCACATCAATGTCCACTTGAGTGTAAACAACATGCACGTGTATTGTTCAGCCATGCCTATCAATACGCCAACTACAATACAATAATGACTCACTATATGAGTTATTGCCCTGCAGGCCTAAATAATTACATTTTAACATACGCAACTTGCCTCATAGCACTGTGTATACTGAAGTTCATTAATTTATTTTGGCATTTATTTTCCACTCATTGTTTGGTATCATGTTCAGAATGGCACAGTAGACTGATGATAAGAAAAGGCAGTCAGTGGTTCGATCCCTGTCTCCACCAAATCCTTGGGCTACTGAACCCTGAGTTTTCCCTGATGCAGCTTTCAGAGTGTGAGTATGTGAACAGGTTCAAAGTGCTTAGGCAGAAAAAAAGTGCTTGTGTGAATGAGGCTTAAAGAAAGAAAGTGTTTTGAGTTCTCAAATCGAGTAGAAAAGCGCTATATATGGACTAATCCATTTACCAAGAGATTATATGTGAATTCTGAGGCAATCAACAGCCTGAAGCTCGATGTAGAGCACAGAAAATTTTCCAGGATTTCTTGCCAAATGGGTCTCTGATAAAAAGACAAAGAGGCAGAGCCTTTCATCTGTAACAGGATGGATAAAACTTGTTTAATTTGGTCACGTACTATAAAATTGCACATGCTTACTTGTTATGAGTCAGTTGACTACTGTCAAACAGAATGGTGTTTAGTGAGAGATGGTTTAGGAAAAACCAGTCACATGACTTTATCTACCGTGAGAGAAAAATCCAGACATATTTCCCTTGGAAACCCATTTTTAAAAAGGTTGTGTAAAGTTCTATCTAATTAAAAAATACTTCTTTGAAAAATAAATGACATGTGAAATGTTCCAAAACAGTTGGGATGAGGCATTTTTAAAAGCAATTTCTCACTTGATACAGAACCTCAGATGCTCATTAGTTTGTGGACTGCTTTATCATGTTTTACATTGTGCCATAAGTTTTTATTGGGTGACATATTCAGGCTGCAAGCTTTTAGTACAGAGGCATGCTGTTGCAACATGTGCAGCATTACTAGATTTCTTTGTGTGTGCTGTGGCTTGGCACCGTCTTGCTGAAATAAGCGAGGCCTTGTATTTCAATTGGAACAATGAGTAAATCATCTAACTCACGATCCATCACAGTTTACAGTTTACTGTATCATTTAAAGTACAGAAAGAAATTGATTTTTTTTTCTTATCACTGGTTGGCTGCACAGCACAAACTAAAAACTGTTTCAATATAGATTCAATATAATCATCTCTTTTTGTTTTCATTTACATTTGATAAAACCTTTAGAACAGAGTTGCAGTAAAGACGATGATTAATCAAGCAACAAGCACACCTAAAACACAATAAAACAATACAAGTATACATTATATCACTTGCCCTTTAACTGTAACTGATGGATAGTTCAATAAACTGTAGGTGTCAGAAATCTCTAAGAAATGGAGTGCCATGCGTCTTAGAACAGTGCCCTTTAATCCTTCACAGAAAAAAAATGTGTAGCTTCAGCAACAGCCACCTTACAGTCTAGCACCATCAATCAGGGGTGACAAGAAGACAAGAAGATGAGTGAAAGTGCTGATTCCTACAATGGGGTTACCCTCTAGAAACACAAGCCTGATTATTTTTGAGGACTGTTCAATAAAACAGATTAAGCTTAAAACTATAAGCCTCGCAAACATGCATATTAAGACGCCACGCCACGCAAAGCTTTGACAGCTTATCAGCCCAGTATCGTGTCAACATCTTGGCTTTAATATTGTAGTTTTACTGCATTACTCTGTCTTTGTAGGATCCAGCTATCATAAATCACATCAATGCCCACTTGAAATTAGATTGGGATACATGACTTCTATGCGGTAGACCTGTCCATAATGGAATGAGATTCAGATAGGGTGGTGTGATGTCTTTTTTTTTTGTTTTTGTTTTTTTAATAATTGTTCACCTTCATCCACCTCGTGTTAGCTCTGCTTCCGCGCTTTGTCCTGTGTCCCGACAGTTTTCGGCCCCACCTGTCTATCACACACCCAGTATATATACGCCCCTGCTTCCTCTTGCTCCTTTGATAGACTGCCTTGTGACTTCCCTTCACCATTTTCTACTGTGTTCTTTTGTTTTGAGTTGAGATTTTCCTTGAATATTTTCGTTAGCTTCCTTGTGTTTTATAGATGAATGACCCTTTTTTGTTGTTTTTGGATTTTTGCCTTGCCTACTTGTGTTTGCCTGTCTGACTGCCTCAACCCATATGACCCTATCCTTGTATTAAAGATCTGGATTACAACAATAACATGCCAATGAAATGTAAAGAATTTCTTGAAAGCAAGTTAGTCTCTTGTCTGCAAACGCCAAAGGATGATTCAGATGAGCTTCTGTCATTTCAACAAATACCACAACCAACACTAAATAAATAAATGGTGCAATCGAGCATAGAGAGCATGGGAACTGTCAATGAAAGGTCAAAAGACCTCCAGTGCATGTAACTGGACAGAAAAATAAAAACCGCAGTGGACTGTGACGTCATTAACCTGACAGATTGCATTGCTATTCTAAATGTTAAGCTGCTCTCACACACAGCACCCACACACACACTGTTTGAAGGCACAACAACAACAACAGCACAGAAATAATGTGGAAATTTTTTTTTTGCATCTGTTATTGCAATTGTTCTTGCGTATAGCACATGCAAATGAGTTCCAGTATGATCTTTCTGAGTCATTATTTATCAAACAAATGCACCCAGTGTTATTGGTTTCTGTGTCATAATGAAGTCTTGCTGCTGGGTTAATACAAGACAATTATAATACAATTAGGTGCTATTTATGACACAGACCTCAACCTGGAGCAACCTTAGAAGGAAGGAATGAATCAGACATCTGTCAGCTATGTAATGCTGCCAATCTGCAATCGTGGAAGTAGCATATTTATCATATCAGATGTATGTGAATAACTTACAAAAACAGGACAACCCCTGCATTGGCCATGGCGTACGCAAGTCCTAGGATTCCACTACCCATGATTGCATTGCCCAAGTTGAAGACAGACATCCCGAATGAGGTTTTTCCTTCAAACTACAACCGACAGGAGACAGAGGAGCAGAGTAAGCGTGTTAAATCTTCAAGCACTCACAGGCTTTGCCTATAATTACAATAAAGCTGACATGCGTTTGAACTTACGTCTGTAAAGCGTGTCGTCTTCTTATCCTCCACAGCTGATAAGAATTCCTGGCTTTCTGGTAGATTGGTGTCTGCATTTTCAGTTCTGTGTGGACTAACAATTACAAAAAGTGTCACAGGAAGACAAAGCAGCCGCACGAAGGGCAGAAACACTCAAATAAATTGCCTTACTGTGTTTCTGTGGTAATTTTCACGAAAAAGAAAACAAGTGAGAGAGATGGCACACACCGAAACATATTTTTCTCTCCTTTATTGCATCATACATACCTAGCATTCTGGGCACTATTGGCTACAGTTTCTCTACAAGCAGTGTAGAGAGCAGTCATCCATCACCCAACGAGAGCACAAAGTGGAAAAACAACACCCACAGTCATAATTTAATAAGAGCAATAACAGCACAGTGAAGGGATTGCCTGTAAATTATTGTCTGTATCCTGGAGAGAGACGCTTTAATTATCCCATCTATTACATGGGCAGAGGATACAACAAGTATTGCTAGACAGACAGTGACATGATAATTAGGTGCTGAGCTCACTCTGTTATCCAGCACAAATTCTAGTACAGTAACTGAGAAGGCAGTAGGAAAATATTTTTGCTCAAAGGCACTTCAAAAGACGTTTAATATTCATGCGGTCTTTGCTGTCACATGGGTTGTGCCTTCTGTTATGAGAGTGTCACTCTAATGATTAGGGTCACAGTACTGCCACAGGCAGCATGTCAGCAAAGAGCAAACTTATCTGATTCTTGTTTGGTGGAGAAAAGGCTCAGGGAAGCTACACATTCATGTAAAGCATGAAAAAGTAAGACCTCCACTGCCAGGAGAGTAAATCAGCTTACCTAATTAGAGATAAACAATCCAGTGTGGCATTTTTTATGACCCCTGGTGGTATCTTGCTTTGAAAATATTTATTCAAGAAGATTTTGAGGCCTGAGACTGACTTTTCCTGTTTTGTTTTCATAGCAGAATACCTTGAAAATGTTTTAATTTTTTTTTAAACAAAACCAGTCTGTGAAAACTAGAAAATAGGTGGTAGATCATATCTTATTGTTTAATCATATCGTTTAATCAAGTAGCAACTTTGGCCTACTCTCAGACTTCTAAAGTTGCGCCTGTAGCTATTCCTTTTTTTTTTTAATTATTACTCCAGCTAGGGTAGCTTCCACATTCCTTCAAACACTGATCTGATTTAGGATTTTCCTGTTAACTGTAAAAACACATGACATTATACTTTTGCAAGAAACTGTATATATAGTATACTCACTTTTCACCATCTTCTGCAAGTGGTGTTTTGGCTGATTCTGAGATTTCCTCCCCAGGCTCATGGCCTTTCCCATTAGGAATGGCACTCACCTCAGCTGGAGTGTTCTCTGCAGTCTCTGCTGGTTTATCCTCACTCATATCTGCTAACAGTAGCTAATAATTTGCCTCTTGAAATGATGTGATATGATTTTTTTAATCTGTTGTTGGTCCTTTGAAAGCAAAGCTCTTAGTTTTCTCTTGGGATCTGTAAGAGAAAAAAAAATTCAGGAATTTAGCATGACCATTTTGCAATGAAACATGACTGGACAGCCCGCTATCCTTTTTATAGCAGTTCAGCTCTGGCAGGTAATAAACAGTAAGACAATGAAATGCATCACAGCTAACCCTGAAATCATTCAAAGAGCTCAAATTCCTTTTCATCAAACACCAAAAAGAGGATGGCAATAAGAACAAAGACAATTCAGAACAATAACCCTAAAAACACTGATGAATTTAATTAAAATTGTTCATTTTTTTAATTATCATTTTATTAAACCCTACACTGGAAACAGAAGTGAATGAAGGTCAGCGTGTCTGTAAAACTAGCCAACATTTCCTCCTTTGATCAACAGCAAAAATAAGCTCCCACTAAAACTATAAGGTTGAAAATAGATGTTTTGGCAAGTGCCGTGAATAATTAACACATCGGCTGACAGGTCTACACTCAGATGAACACATACATCTTTTAGTTAGCCGTGACACACTGGGCTTTGCATCAAGCCTCTATTTCCTGGGCATCCTGTTGTGTTTTGTTGTCTTAGCTGACCAGCTGACATGAGAGACCCAGAAAAGCCCCAGTGACATGTATCTCCTGGATGCTGTTGTCTAAAACCCCCTATCTGGCTGGCCCTGAATGTTCTCCTTTGGTGTGCTGCATAAACAGCAGTGGAAGCTATGACACTGAGGGCCGTAAAGGAGGAACACACAAATGATTGAATCCCCAGCACTGGGATAAAAAGGGAAGAACCAGCCAAGACCAGCTACGAACCAGTTCTGCCTGTCTTTGTGCCTCCATTTTTCTGCTTGTCACTTTTCTCTTAGTTTCCTCTTTTATTGAGGAGGGTTCAACATTGCCACAATGCTCAGGGTTTTCTGTACTACCATTCCTGGCAACCACTCAGCTCTCCTTGTCCCCTCAGGCTTCTTCCGTTTCACAGCCCGCTCTTTTAAATGTACTAGCTTTTTGCACAAATGTTTCAACACATCAAATACAGTGCGCGGTGAATAAATTCCTCACCTAGCAATCCTCTGAACCTGCCCTGCCAACCACACTGCTGTGAGCTTCACTGCGCAGCCAGGACTCTCGGTATCTCTGGCTAAAGCCGGGCAACGTGGTTGGGCAGCAAAGCACAGTGCACAATGGCACATGTTGTGTGGTTTCCTGGGAATGGGTTGGAGAACAGTGGTACTATTGTGCCAGGCATCATTATACTCCCGAGGCCCCCTTGGCTGTAGTTTGCCAGGCCACTCGAGTGGCTGAAAAGGTATTTCACTGGCCTCTAATTGAAAAGACGCCACCTTGAATTCAGTAAATGCCAGTATCTTGTATTCATGCACAGTTGTAGCAGAGCTGCTGACGGTAGCAATGGCAGAGGCAGGACCACTCTCATGGGACAAATCACTGCACAGAACCACACTGCCACTCAAATAGTCTACAAATCACGAAGAGGTTGAGGGAAGCCATCCAAAGACAATACAAGATGGGCTGTACAGCTACAAGGGTTCCTCCTAAATGACCTTGCACAGCAGAGCTTGAAACAGCAGACCTGACTAGCCTGAGTTGTATCGCCGGCAATAATTATGTTCAATAGCAAAGGAAATACATGAAATTCTCGAAAGCGATTGTGAGAAGACATATACAGCATACAATCTATACTTTACATATCATACATGCCATTAATAGGGATGGATATTGATAGGATTTGAATATAGGATGTGAAAAAGCCTACACAGGCTTTCAGCATCAGTGCAACTGTTTTCTTATCTCTACGTCTGAACACAATACAGACATCAAGCAGACAAAAATCCTTTATGTGACTCAGGTGTCCCGACTCTCTTTTTCATTACTAGCTTTTATGTGTATATGCATTGTTCTTAGTTTTATGACCAAACAAGCCACCACAAATGACCACAAACAAAAAACAATGGAGTTTCAGCCCCACAGACTGAAACACAGCTGCTATAGAACCATTGTGATATTAAACAGTAGCAGACTTGTGTCTATAAACTGAGATTTTCTGTAGCCTCTAGACACTATGTCATTCTAATATATGTATTTGTTTGCCCTGATTTCAGATCCCAGAAAAATAAGAGCACGGTTTCAAGAATTTGCAAGGTTTTTTATTTGGTGTTAAATGCCAGAGGTGGGAAGTAACACTTCATTACTGTACTTAAGTGTACTTTTTTAATTTTATACTCTAACATTTCAGCGCCTGTACTTTTTCAATTTTACTTGAGTGAAAAAGATGAATCAGTGCTTCCAGTTTTACCAGAGTATTTTTTTAGTATCTGTGCTTCTAGTTAAGTTGCAAATGCATGTTTTTTGCCACCTCTGTTAAGTGCACTATACAGTACACAGAACAGAACACAGACAGCCTCACAGGAAGATATAAAATGCCCGTGCAGATTTTCAGTCATCCAGGTCATGATGATCCCAAGTGCAACTGGACTTCTTTTACAAGACTTTTCATCCCTTATCCTCAATGAATTCTCTGTTGTAAATGACTGATAAGGAGTTCAAGGTTTTTATTTTAGGCTATCTGTGAGCTGTGTTGGCTTTACAGCTGGCCTCTTGTAGTTCTTTCCATGCTGGCTGCTTGTACTTTTAGGAAATTAGGTAGAGCTGACCTGGTTAGAGATGCAATACACCTGAACAGGCTGGGTTTGATGGCTTTAAAGCAGCCTTGCAAGGTCTTTCCCTGCTTGATGAAGCTACTTGTTTGTATTCTGTGTTCTACATTCACACATTCATGCACTCGTTCACCACAAACTCAGCCACTGTAAATATACTGACTGTTTTTTCACAAGCTTTGCATTTGGCCAGGGTCAGTGTCACTACTGGTACCATGAGGTGATATGTGGACCCTGCAGAAGTTGCACAGGAAGTCCAACTCCTGCAGGATGGCACATCAATGCATGCCATTGCCAGAAGGTTTGCTGTGTCTCCCAGCACAGTCTCAAGAGCATGGAGGAGGTTCCAGGAGACAGGCAGTTACTCTAGGAGAGCTGGACAGGAGAAGGTCCTTAACCCATCAGCAGGACCAGGATCTGCTCCTTGGTGCAAGGAGGAACACTGCCAGAACCCTACAAAATGACCACCAGCAGGCCACTGGTGTGAATGTCACTGACCAAACAATCAGAACCAAACTTGGAGGTGGCCTGAGGGCCAGACATCTTCTAGTGGGCCTTGTGCTCTCTGCCCGGAACTGTGGAGCCCAACTGGTGTATGCAGTGCGTCCTGGGTTCCCCTGGTGCACAAAAATTGATAAAATTGATGGAATTGATAGCACTGACTGGCCCCAATGTTCGCCTAAGTCCAATAGAACACCTCTAGGACATTATGTTTTGGTCCATCCGATGCCACCAGCTTGCACCTGAGACTGTCCAGGAGCTCAGTAATGCCCTGGTCCAGATCTGGGAGGCGATCCCCCAGGACACCATTAGTCGTCGCATTACAGTAGGAGCATGCCCCAACACGGCATGCATACAAGCACATGGGGGCCATACAAACTACTGAGTACCATTCTAAGTTGCTACAATGAAATTTTGGCAAAATGGACTACCCTGTCGCATCATTTTTTTCCAGTTTGATTTTTGAGGTGTCTTTAAATTCAGCCCTCAGTACGTTGATTAATTTCATTTCCAGCAAATGTTGTGGCATTCTTTCATTCCTAACAAATTAGCCAGTCCATATCAGTACAGATCTCCAGCATCATTTTTTTCTCATTGAGATCTGATGTGCTTTTAAAGTGTGCCTTGATTTTTTGAGTAGTGTATATAACAGCATTACTAAGCTTGAAAGAGAGGTATTTAATCTAGATTTTCACTTTGATTCTCTGATTACAGGCCACTGGTAAAGAAAATAACTATAATAAACCCCATTTTTACCAAATCAACTCCAGCTCTAAATATAGGCATCACTTTACAAAGCTTCACATAAAAAAAAAAATGCAGACTGGTGAAAGTAAAATATTACTAAACAATAGGAGAATCTTTTAAAAAAAAAAAAAAAAAAAAAAAAAAGAATTTCCACACTATTTTCTGAATTTCCCAATGCTATGCAAGTCTTAATGCCACAATGTGATGCTCTTGGTGGGAGTAAATGAGTCTTTTCACAGCAATTGCAGAGGCTATGTTTATTCAAGCCCTCATCCAAAGCATCACCTCCGTCTGCCAACACACAGTGAGTGTGTGTGCCTCCATTCGCTGGCTCTGACGTAAGCAATTCTGCCGAGAGAGACGTCATCCCAAGAGGAGGGAAGCAGAGCCAGGCGGTTTCACTAATCGTTATTCCCAAGTGATACCTGAACCAAATAACACTGTGCATGCTGATTCACCCTAACATACTGCTGTCCTTGTTGTGTGAATTTGTGTTTGCAGTCAGTTTAGTGAATACTGTAATTAAATGTGTGGCCTTCTGTGTGTCTTGGTGGGTGGTGAGGGTGTTTATGTAATGAGTAATCTCAAACTGTAATACTGCCTCTTCAGCCACTGCTTGATGACATTCTAACAGGCCCGGGGGCCATATGAGCTTTTCCTAATTGAGTCCCCAGTGTAATTTTCAGAGGCTCTTAATCTGTAGAAATGTGTCTGACAATCACTGATTGTTTTTCACACCCTGGTCCAGAAAAGCAGAGCTAAAATGTTTTAAATACCATATGAATGCAAGAAGTGAATCATCACGTCTAAGAAAAAGAAAAGCTTTGAAAGACCTTCAGAAAGCCCGGAGAACTATTGCTCAAGACCAGTTTAAAAAGTATTACAAGAAGATCTGGCTCCTTGGAAGTAAAACATAAAGAAATGTGGGATGACTCAAGACTTTTCCTGACACAGTACTCTATTATTAAAACAGTTAAACAAAAGGAAAATAAAAATGTGCGTAATAACTGATTTATATGGACTTGCCTATCTTTCAATAATTGGTGTCCTGGAAAAATGACAGGCAGCATCTAAAGCAAATATCTCATCCTCCTCCTGTTCTGTCCATGAATGGAAAGAGATTTCCTGGAGCTTAAGAGATTACACATGCCCATAATTTCACTGATGAGCAGCTAATAAGTCTATCAGCCAACATTTTACTGTAAAACAATGAGTTCAGACTTAGGACCTCTGAAAGGATGATAAAAAAGATCAGATTACGGCCCATTTCGTTAAAGCAGGAAATCAGGATCAAACCGCTCAGGTCACTCCTGTATAAAAATAGCTGCTGACGGGGGACGAGCCTGAGCGTGACCTCACGTCACACAGAAGGCTATGTTTAAGTCCTCTGGATGCAGCACTGCACACAGCTGGCTCAAATCAGCAGAAAAGACTTAACCAAAGCATCCAACAACCATCTGTTGGTGTTCTGGTGTTCACATGAGGGTGAAATTTACAAAAAGACACACACAAAGCAAATGCAGCATCATAATGGGAAAATGTCACGCTGTTATTGAATGAAGTAAACCCTCCGGATAGCTACAGGCAGAAAATAAAGCTGTTGTTGTTATGATAGGAAAAATGAGTTAAAATGTAGAATTGACCTTATAACAAAGACGGCCTTTTTTAATCCAATATCTGTGGTTATAAGGCCTCCTCAGAAATGCAGAAAAGATAAAACCATAACTAGAAACAAACCAGAAAAAGTGTCAGATCAATACAGCTACTTTCTGGAATTTCCAGGAAATGTTTGTATGTTGAAGACAGTAGTGGTAGTACTGGTACCAGTATCAGTTCAAACATGAAAGGTTTTCAACCCTAATTACTGGTATCAATGCTTTTAAAAGACTATCTGTGAATTAAAATTTTCAACTTCTAATTTTCCATTCTTAAAAAAACTAGTTCAACTGGATACTAAAACATCCATCCAACAATTTTCTTCCACTTAATCAATTCATGGGGCTGAAGCCTATCCTAGCTGCCACAGGGTGAGAGGCAGGGTACACCCTGAACAGGTCACCAATCTGTCGCAGGGCTTCTGTAGTTTCTGCACTCTGCCTTTGTAGGGCAGCAGAGTTTCTATATTACTCTATTGTAAGCAGAGTAAGTGTTGCCTTCTGCACATCACCGATGAGGTAGCTGAGCATTTCTATGACTGGAGCTGTGTTGTTGCTATGCATTTAACACTCAAAAAGGAAATAAATGTTCCCAACACAACACGCGTAAGTGCTGAAAATCTTGCGTTAACTACCTCCAGGCCTCTCATTACCACTGTCCCACGAGTACCGGCATCCCCTGATTCTGTTTCCTTACAGTGTTTTCCTGCCCTCCGTCCCTCTCTGCAGCAGGCCATGAAGCACCACTGTGATTAGCCAGCAGGGAGAATAGGAGATTAACTTCTGACTGACAGATCTGTATGTGAGCTTCTGAGATGCTCCTCATAATCAGCATTCCTATAAGCTGCTGTGAGACACACACGCCAAAGAATATAATACCACACAGGATGTGGTCCTAGATTAGCAGTGCATTTAAATATACACTATGAGATGGAAGGATTATGTCACAGCAAATGTTTCAGATGGAGCGTCTGATTATGACTATTCTGACTGTTTGAAGGAGGAAAAAACAGATTGCAATAAATTCCCCTCAAAACTCCATTTGGTACAAAAGAGCAGATGACGACTAGGATTGCACCAATTCAAAACGGATCCCAATGCTGCAATTAAAATATACAGTATACTATGAGGAATACACATGTTGAGGGTCACTTACTATTCTAACCAACTGTTACCGATGATTGGTCGACATATGGTGAAGTGTGCCAGTAAAGCATGGAAGTATGAATCTCTCTGTCAGTGAAAAACTTACTTTGCTTCACATCACCACATTGGTAGTAGAGTGAATCGCACAAATTGTGCAGAATTTAAGAAAAAATCTCTGTACAGGTTTTGTTGAATTAATAACTGTCCTAATCATGTATGCATGTAATAAGCAGTGGTGAGGTTGTTCAGTTTTACCCTAGTAAAGCTGGCTCTATTGCTCCATACCCAGCTAGAAAAAACTGGCTGGTGACAACTTCTAAAATCTTGGCCCCACACCTCAGCCTGCTGTATGGTTCAATCCTGCTTTAAGAAACAGACACAGATCCAGTTTGGGTCACAGTTTAAGAGTCCACCTACGTGAATAAACTGATAAACTACCAAATTTTGAGACCTGGACTCAAATCTGCATAATTTTATTTCATCTGCTACAAACCAGGAAAAGGAAAAGCACAAACTACACCTGATCTCTTTAGCATCTCTTTTCAGTTGAGAATACTTGTAATACATGATGGACGTATAGCAGGAACAATAAAGACTATTTCAAAATAACTCAACCATAACTTAAAACCCGAAATGGAACCATTACCAAAGCCTCATCAGGACTGGTTTGATTTGAGGTCCACCCAAAGACATTTTCTGTTTTTGAGAAAATGTCTACTATTTTGCCTCCTGGCCTGACTGTCACGCTCCACCTCAAGGATGATGGCTGTTTATACTACAAAGTTAGGCTTAACTCAGGAAAGACTGATGGCATGATGCAGCACAAATTGTCTTTAGTACCTTGTGATATGCCAGCATGGGGACACCAGTGTGGTGACTCACTGGGAATTATATTTATTTATAGAATCACACAACACTTCTTGTCACTTTGCCTCAACTTTAACACTGGACACCCTACAGACTGGAAGTGATAGTCAAACAGCAACCACACAGAGAAGTGTGCCCTGTGAGCTTCAAACCAGTGCATTCCAGACTCTAGTTAAACAAATATGGCTATAGGGATGGGTTTAAGGCATACACTGTATACAAAGATGTAATTTCCTGCCACTTCACGAAAATAAATCCAAAACATGTATGCTCTTAGCTTCATACTGAGGACCACGTCTCCAGCTTATGTCATTATTGCTACTAAATAGCACTAAGACTACACTAACTACTAAGAAATAAATTTGCACTGCAAATTAAAACATCACTATACTCCCAGTTCAAGGGGAACCAAATATCCCCATCTTTACTTTGTTGATGCATTTCTTTAATTATTGTTTGTGTAATATTGAAATAATCAATGCAATCTTCCTGTAGTAGCGTGTGCATTTCCCTTACAAGGTGTAAAAAAAAAAAAATCAATTTAATTTATGAATGAATACTGGACCTGTAATCTCCAAAATCTGTAATTAAGCAGACTTCCTCCTCTTGTTTCCACAAAACACGTGCATTTCACTCAGCTGATAACCATATTTTGACTCAAGGCTTAGTGGTTTGGTGCGTAGCATAATAAATGCAAGACTTTTGTTGACCTAACGTGGGTACTGTGTTGGCATATGAGAGAAGTGCATGTAAACAGAAACAGCCAATCAAATCTGAAAAGCACAAAAAGGTCCTTCAACATTACCACCTCTGAGTAGCATATTTCTCTTGAGGTGCTGAGCAGCTTTAAAAATATTGCAGGTTAATGAGCCTCTGTACCAGGGTTACAATAGTTTTGGATTTTACATTATCGTTTAGTTTTTCTTAGTTTTTGCTTTTTTCTTTAATTCACTTAGTTTTAATTAGTTTTCAGAGCACTTTTGCTCGTTTTTATTAGGTTTTATTTTTGGTTTATTGCTTAGTTTTAGTTTAGTTTCGTTAGTTTCAGTATTAGTTTTTCATACTTTGTCAGGTGCAAGATTCAAGGTACAAGAGTAACTCTTGTGTAATAAAAACTCAACCAAAGATACCCATAAAGGAATATATTCAACAACCAACTGTTCACAGGACAGCAGCATTGCGTGCTAAATGTGGGTAATATTAAGGACACACATGAACATCAACAGGGAGAAACAAAAACATGAACTCCCAAACTCAATAACTTCTACAATAAAGTTCAGCGTCAGTGCAGCAGATTAACAACAGCTTCTGTTTTGGAGCAAGCTTGGTTAGATGCTCTATATGTGGCCTCATGTCGCATTTCTGCTTGTGTAGCTTGATTGTGTGTGTTCATTACCTTATGGTCGTGTGCTGGTCTTTTATATGGGACTTCTTTTGGTCCTCGCTCTTTGTGCTCAGTTTTTTGGCTGCAAACATATTTGTCCCTGTTTTTTCACTTTCTTCATTACCTCGAGTCCTTATATTGATTGTTCCTGATTGTTATTCTCTCACTGATAAAGTGGCCGGAAACGCAGAAGGACAGAACAGGTTCATCACAATGTTGCAGCTGCGTGGCAGCCAGGAGTAGTCACATTTCTCCGGAGCTGAATGCCAGATTGTCGGTTCAGAGCGGTTTCCGTAGCTGCCTTGTGTGCGCTACTCAGGTGGACTTTGATGTTGGTGTTTTTTCCTCACTGAGACGTGTTCCATACATTTTTCATCATTCACAACAAGACACTCTTCTATCTGTATTATCGGACTCAAAGAAACTCCATATGAGACTGCCGTTTTCTCTGCAGACCGCTGCCATTACTTTAAGGACCAGCGCGGTGAGCACGCGCACACAGGCACGCGCACAGCTGCCCGACGGCGCTCCCAGGTTAAACTCGGAGAGCGAAAAATGATCAATCCACAAGGCTTTTAAATAAAATGACAAACAAGAAAAGGAAGGTCATTTTATCTATAATTTTAGTTTGTTTTAGTTAGTTTTTTAAACTCACAATACAGTTTTAGTTAGTTATCGTTTTTTCCTTTTAATTTTAGTTTTTATTTATTTCAGTTAACGACAATGTTTTTTAAATTTCAGTTTTCGTTATTTCGTTCGTTTTCGTTAACTATAATAACCCTGCTCTGTACAGTCTTCTGATCTGAATGTGATCATAGCCCGGTGGCTCAAAAGACGCTTTTATCGCATCTGTGCAAAGCACAGCAGCAACACTGAGCCAGTGTAACAGCCAAAACTGCAAATAAACTGTAAGTACAGCTTATATAAAGAATACAGTCTTTTTCTTTTTTACAAAGTTTTTATGATAGGATATCAGATCACACCCTGTCAGCACCCTGTCACACCAACCAGTCATGGTATATGACTGCCCCTTGTTGAGTCTGGTTCTGCTGGAGGTTTCTCCTGTTAAAAGAGAGATTTTCTTTACAATATAAAGTGCCTTGAGGCAACTGTTGTGATTTGGAGATTTATATAAATAAAATTGAATTGAACTGAAAAGGAAATCCTGTATGTTCTAACTACTAAAACACTTTCTTTCAGGGTAGGTGAGGGTGCTGCCTAGAGCATGAAGACAGCTCACTTGCTTTCTATACTCTGGAGTATTATATGTCTCCTATTCAATTTATCAAATGAAAAGGAGACATGGGGGTTCAGTACTAGGGTTTAATATTTTTCCCGAAAATGACATGAATCAAATCCCGGGAAATGACGAGCCATTTCCCGGGAATCCCGGGAAAAAGTTTATTTATTTATTTATTTTAATTAGGCCTTCTGTAGCCTGTGTCGGCCTTAACCTATTGTGATATTGTAGAGGTAGCTTTCCAGCTATGTCCTGTTATGCCCAGTAGGGGGCAACGTTGGCTTGATTAACGCAATAAAACCTACATCTCGGCATTTGAGTGCTCGAGCTATGCGGTGTTGTATCGTTCCTCAACACTCCCTTAACAAATATAATTCAAATATTCCTCCATTGTACATGGAATTATACCAAGATATTTTACAACTGCTGGTGCAAAACAATACGGTTCATCTCCACAGCATTGATAATGGCTCAGCCACGCTGTCGTGGCGACATCTGTTACACTGTATCTCCACCAGTGGAACGCTGTAATAGTCATTGAAAAGTTAACTACCGTACTACACTATAATATGGCATAACACAGGGCCTTGAGTAATGCACTACGACTTGGTCATTGCCATTCTGGCAACAGCAAATTTATAACACCGTGTCTGAGGGTTAAAGTAGGTTCGCTGTGAATCGTCTTTTGAAAAACTGGCCAATCCTTATAGCCTAAAAAATATACATTTTACTCAACTCCATTTTAAAAGCGAAATATGTTAAAGCAATCTATTTCATGATAATTTCTTCACCCATTAGGCCCGTATCCTAATTCATGGTTGTTAGTAAGCGGCTGCAAACGAGGAAAAGAAACACTGAAGTTAAACAGATATTTCTTTATTGTTCAGGGCAGGCATATTTTATAGGCTATATAATGCAATATAACAATATATAATAATATAAAATTATATAATACAAAATACCTTAGGGTAAACACATTGCCTACGATTTTAACAAATTAAAGAGGAAAAAAGTACAACTGTGTAATACCTCTATTAAAACGCTTGCGATGAAGGCTGAAGCCTTAAACGGAGGCTGAACGTGCCTGAAATGAAGAGTAATGCTTTTCGCATTAAACGAACCCTTCTCTCAATATTTCCTTAAATTTAACATTCTGAAGCTTTCTTTTCTTTCTGAAAGTCAAATCGACGCGCGCGACTTTTTTCCCGGTTTCCCGTCTAACGTTTCCCGGGAAACGGGAAATGGTTCTGATCGCATTTCCCGGGAATCCCGGATCCCGGGATTAAACCCTATTCAGAACTGGCTTGGATATTAACTTAATAATGACATGGTCATTCTTGTTTCCATTCAAATTAAATTCAGTCTATGAGATAGATGCAATTACAGCTATGTGTCAATATCTTTTCCAAGCCTGTCATTTATAACATACAGTACCAGTCAAAAGTTTGGACACACTCACCCATTCATATGAATGGGTAATGGGTCTAAGTAGACCACAGTGATTGTGTGACTGAGACTATGGCTATACTGACAATAGCTTCAAGCCCCTACTTGTCTCAACATGAGTTCTTGCTGCAAAAGGAAGGCCCAATGTAGACCAATGTAGATGCAATGTTCCAATGTAGACCAAAATTCATATTAAAGAAAAAAAATCAAACAAAACTGTAGCAAGACTGATTAAAAATTCTGAGACCCACTCATACTTGCATCTGAGAAATTAAACAAATGCTATTGATCATTGGCCAATATTAATTTCATTAACCCAATATAACATATGTTGTAATGAACAGTTTTGATGAATAATTCCCCTTTTTTTAAACAAATAACAAGAAATATACCTGGCTGGTTGACAAATAAACCTCTCTTTGCAGTTTACTGTTAGCCATTTATATACATAAGACATAACATGGAGAAGAAAAGTATTCCTTCCCCACCATCTAAAATACAGTGGTCGAGATGGACATCGCTGTTCCGCCTAATCGCATTTTATGTATGTGTCTAGAGACAGGCCACAAATGTAGTACGCCTTACAAGTTACTTTTAGTTTAAAATCACAAATAGCTCTTTTAAACTATACATGACCATTTCACACTTTTGCATTTATATTTTCATCATCTCTTTCTCATTATGTCCACCACTGCTTTCTGTCTTCCCTCATTTCTACCTCATCCCCTTCTTCCTCACCTCAAGCCTGATCTCCTAAACTTAAGTCAGGGCTCTAACACAAGAAAACATTCATAAACATGCTTATTTATTCCCGATAGTGTTGTAATTACTTATTGTCAGCACATCAGGCATGCAACCATCCTGTCACCAGACAGCTGACGATGAGCCAGCTAAACAACAACAACAGCTGGTTATAAGCTAACATTATGCCAGCTAATGTTAGGCTGGCTTGTCCTAAAAATCACACTTTCCCTCTGATAAACAGTTTGATTACATCCTCACATCCTATGATAAGTGTCTGAGTCCAACAATGTTGGATCCACTTCAAAGAGTTTCACTAAAACCGGGTAACAGCAGCTAACAGTGGCAAAAACAGCAGCACTTACTGACAGAAAAGTTCAGGATATCCTCAGCAACTCACCTCAGTATCGCTGTCATCGGTCAGAAGTGAGTTTCACTGACTCACTGACTCATATGACTCCTTTCACAAAGTTTTACAGCCTCCTCCAGAGTAAACAGACATGAACATATATTGACAGCTGAGTTAAAACTGCGGACTGACAGCCTACACTCACTGCAGATGAATGGCAGCCAAAGTTGTTCGTTTTACAGCACCCACTGTAGCTAGGATTGCACTTGAACTGGGAGAACTCAGTTGACTCCAATCTATTGACATTTAGTGGTGATTTTTTACAAACTATAACTTTAAACGAAACAAGTAGGGTGTCCGAACTACTTTGCAAATTACCCAAAGGAAGCATTGGGGGTTGAAGGGGCCACTTTTGGGGGGTAAGTTAGGAGAATGAAGTTTAAAGTTGTGTTTATATTTATGCATGAAAACATCTGGGTGGGTAGTCTAGACTTTATTTGCCGTATCAAAACTATGTGTGGCACTTTGTAAAGAACATGGGAAATGTAACTGGCTTTAAGACTACAGCTACTTCCTTTATGAGACATTATGTCCTTATGTACCTGTCTTATTAAATACTTAAATACTAAGTGCTTTTGTTATCAAAATAGGTTAAAACACAAATATACAGTATATAAATGATAGAAAAACATACAGACAGTGCATAATTTTTTGTCTCTTCATTAGCTTTGTTGCTCTGTGGCTCCAACAGCAGATTGTCAAGGGACTGAACATAGAGGACAGCACCAACACAGCAAAGGACATCATATCTATAGGGCCTTCCGTGCAGACAATCCTCCCTCATTGCCACACTTTTCAATGCCAGCTCAGTCTTCTCTTTATGATTTGCCCCCAAACAAAGAACCATCCTCTCCTGGCATCTGCTGCCTGTCTCTCTCCTGTTTCCTCCTCATCACATGGTGATGCAAGTAGGGGGGGAAGAGAGTGCATCCATTCAGCTGGAAGTACAACTCACGCAGTGTGTGACCACCAGGGTGGATATTGTACTGCTGACTATGTCACATGCCACAGCACCATGGAAGTCCAAATCCCAGTACTGACAGAGAACTCCAGGGCACAGTGGGCACCAAATATAATCAAATCAATGTAAGGCTTAAGAATTAAATCCCTTATAGAACTATTGTATAGAGTACAATGGCCAGTGATGGATAATGAGTAAAAATACAGTTCTAGGAATAATATATTCAGACTTTGGGGGTTTCTAAGGTGGACTCCTGGTAAGATTTTCCTCTGTGTGTCCTACTGAAATGTCCTTGCCAATTTAATCAAGCCCCACGAGCACCTAAAGCCCACTGACAGAATCCTCTGGCGGTGGTTCCAGCCTCAAACTAGAGGCCGGAAATTTGAAAAAAAAAGCAAAAAAAACAATCCCACTGCACAAAATTATGCCTACCTCTGTGTGGTCTTTGTTTTTTCGTATTAAACAGATATTGTATGCTTATGTAACACTTCTTTAAGCACTGGATTTTTTTCAGTTGAACAGCTTACCACTCATGAATCAGACGTTCATCGTAAAGGGGTCACAAACAAAAATAATGGGAAAGATTACACAGTACAAACCAATCAATGTTGTTATACATGCAGCCACACCTTGGTAGGACGAATTTCAGCCGATATAAAATTTCAATTAAACATCCAGTGCTCTGCATGAGACACTAATTTACACTCTCCTCAATCCACTCTTAATTACTTAGTTCAGTATAATAATTTTCCCCTTCTTGGAGCTCATCCATTGGGCTAGCATTTATCGCGAGTGGTGTGACCTTATGCAAGACAGATAGTTTTCAATAAACCTATGTGCACTTTGAAAATGTAGTAATACTGTGACCGGTGACACCTTAAGCACAGAAACCTGCTTGCCCATAAATAGATAGGTATACCTTTACAAACTACAGTAGGAACTTATATTAACTACAAACTAAAGATCTATCTGATGTACATTTTTACTAGATGAGGCTAGAAGTTCCGGTGTAAAGCGTACGCACTCAAAACACAGGATTATCAGATTGGACTTAGATGTTGTGTGTTACATCTTTGTCCATTTTTAGAAAACATAAATCTATGAAGCTCACAAAATATAGCATTGACCATGAAAGGTCAAAAAGTATCTGAGTATCTATAGAGGGGAAATGGTTAATCAAATTCTTTATCCCTTTCTCAAAGACCGAAATCAAATCCCTTGTGGCCTGGCAGTGGCTCAGGTCCGTGCATAGTTTAATACTATTGACAAAGTCACCGCAGGGTGCTCCTTTCTTCTCACGGGAAAATAAATTGCACTCTAAGACTGAGAGGTCCCATCATGTTTTTTTTTCAATCCTGCACACGTAAACCAATACTGCTCCAGGATCTGAATATGCTTCCCACAGACGCATAGCTATGATGATATTAAATAAGAACTTAGGGAAGTCCTGTGTCTCTAATCATGGAGAGAAGAAGAGGGGGAAGGAGAAGGAGTCATCAACATTTCTGCTTCATTAACAGGAGTTTGAAAAAGAAGAAACACAAATATTGATAGATACTTGAACTGATATAATGGCTCAGAGTGAAATGAGCTGATTGATCACTTTACCAAACACAGTAGAGAACCATTTATAGGTGTGAACAGAGGCCAAGAACACAGTTACATGGCGCTCCCCATTCTTTCCCACTTGTCTTGTCAATCGATGCATTTTGTAGTCAATCTGAGAAGCAGTGACATTTAAAACACAGACTCCTTTCAACTTCCATTCCGATAATCAGCCCTGTATGCATGTACGTGAACGCACGCACGTGTGCATGCTTAAACGTACACAAATACAATCTGAATAAGTCAAATGGAGGCTTTAATCACACAGCAGCTCAAAAGCTCAGCACACACAATACCACCGGAAGCTGGATCAATCAGTTAACGGTGTGATTTAATTCTGGGATAGTACAGGAGACTGCCCTCACATGGACCAGGAAGAGAAGTCAGTCAATTGTAACAGCAGTGGCCAAGTAGGCTACACATGAGCTCTCGTCCGCTCCGGCTGTCAAGTCCAGCAGCCGCAGTCTCACCTGCTGCCCTCAAGCCCCTGAAGTGACTCATCATAGAGGAGAGAATGACTGAAGACTTTTCCTCCAGCTCCCTCCAGAAACCCTGCCACTGCTATTCTGACATTTTTTTTAAACAACAGCTAGTTATATGGATTATGCATCTTCATAATAGAAAGTGAAATATGTTTATCATATTAAACATCCTTATTATAATATCATATTAAACTGGTAGAAGTAATACATTTGATACATTTGTGTAGTACAACCCAATAACATCAGATACAGAGTTATTACTGCATATATGGGTATCATGTGAAATATTCTCTGCCTTCCCACATCCTTGTCAGAATTGGCATGCAACCAAAAGTGTGAATTATGCTCCTCAGGCTGGCCATCAGATCACCAAACATGAGGACCAGATGGCACCTGTAGGCACACTGTGACAGCATGAGCCAGCTGTGGATGCCTTGCAAGTATATATAACAGACATCCAAATTAAACAGTGAGAACCAGTAAAATCCAACCCAGTCACTACGTGCATCGAATCCATTAGAAAAGCTATTCCTAATCCTGAGTACCACATATGCAATGAAAATAGAAACGTAATCAGTGTAGAGTTGAGTTGGGCTTTAAGTATGCAGTGGCCATTTAAAACAAAATACAATAAGAAGCAGTGGTTCACAGAGAACTGTCGGGGTATTTAAAGTGAGAAGCCTCCAATTTACCTCCAACTTGCCCAAATGTACTCAAACTGATCATGGTAGTAAAAAAAAAAAAAAAGTGTCCTCTGATGTACACAGGAATATGTATGCAGTTTTCTGTGAATATGAGGATAAGCCCTGAGGAAGAAAGTACTTGGGGAGTCTATGTAGTCCAAAGGGCGCCACAAAATCTCAATAGTAGCGCGTTTGTAATGTCACCTCTCTGTACCAGGGACCTTGCATGCTACTTGAATGAAAAAACCCAACAATGTTACCCGACAGCATGTTCATGTTTTGTAGATATGCAAAAAGAGCGAAGCTAAGTCTAATATTTTGATCTCTACAGTATGATAAAACGTGCCAAGTTTAATGCACTGCAAGAGCTACAAATCAAGGTTAAAGCAGCTTTTCATTGCCTTACCAGAGAAGTACTAATGCCCTCCTCCAACTCCAAATATCTCCACACGAATTTTGCCTCCGCTCGCTGCTCGCCTGTGCCTGCCTGCGCGCTGACAGCCTCCGTCCGGCTACGTCCGACCTCCTTGCCTCCCGGGTGCGTTTCTGTCATGTGTTTCCCAATGAACGGTCCTCGTAATCTTCTAAAAAGTGGGATGTGAAGAGTGCTCGGGTTCCGCCTACCGCACGTACAGCGACACAAATCAAATTCTTGTTGTGTATATTGCGAGAGCGCGCCGGGACGCGAGAGACCCCGCGCCGCCCCCGCCCCCCTCTACCCTCTTTGGCACGAGCGTTTAATCGCTTGGAAATGATGACCGGCACGAGATGGGTTAAAACGTCTACCCGCTGCTATTAAGGTATTGCCGTGTTAGTGGCGGGTTATGTTTCGTGTTCATGCATTTATCATCATCGTGCCTGCCCGCGCATCCTGAGACAAAGAGATCGCGAATGAACTAAAGCAACCCACACATACATTTATTTACTGTATTTAGTTGCGTCTCCTTTAATTGCTTCCAAAAATATGATTAAAAGTGAACCAATTGCAGTGTCCGTTTTTTTTTTTTTTTAAACGCCATCAGCAACGTAAAAACAGTATCCTCAACTATTTGCCACCAGCGCTGCTTACGCACACGGTCGACGCACGCTTCCATTTCTAGGTCACCGGCGGTAGCGCGTTTTGATGTCACACGGCTCTGGGGATCGTCTCCTTTCTCTCTCCTCTAGCTCACGTTCACACACCTGCGGTAAAATTAGACGAGATTCCTCATGCTGTGGATGCCTCTGTGTGTGCTGGTGATTTATTGGAGATACATTTTCCATAAAAAAGGGGCTCATATATAATAACCCTGCAAGAACTTTACATGTATTTCAAATTCTGTGCACACTAACTGCCATGCTCCCCTCTCAACAAGCATCCATTTTCTTTGAAGCTGTAGAAGTGAGCCCTGACCTTGTGAAAAAGAGAGGACATTTAACCCCAGTGTGCATCTGCTCTGAGGATGACCCGGTGGGGAGTGGCTACCCATAGAGGCAAGGGCCAGAGATGCTGAGAAAGTGGCTTGTGGATCCCAGTGGTCAGCAGAGGAGCTCAACAGATGTATGCTATGGTACATCAAAGAGTGAACCTTCATTAATGCATGACCTTTAATGTGGGGTTCAACTCCAGAACAATGTCCTTTATTGGTTAGTATGTTCATCTGAGCGCTGTCAACCAATGTGGAGGAGAGGGTGAATGAAAAAGAGATGCAGCCACTGGATCTAAAGGGACATTTCATTCAGCTCTCGTTGTCCTTCCTTCTTTTTTAGGATGTGTCTCACCTTGCCTCACCTTATCTGTCTGCTAACAAGATGAAGTGCACGCAGTGCTCCGAGAGCCAGGTGTAACCATAGAAACTGGTTGTAGCAAAGGTTTCCTTCACAAGGTAGATGAGCACTGGTGAGCAAAGGTATGGCAGCAGTTAATGCATTTGAGCCAGTCCTTAAAGAGAGAGCAATTACATGATTAATTATGAGCCAAGTCATTAAGTAACTGCATTGAAATTGGTGACAAATACAAACACAGCAGAGCAGGGGTTCAAAAAAGTTTTAGGGACAACATTGTTAAAGGACTTCCTCTTAATCAGCACTGACTAAGCATATGGTTACTACAGGTAGTACAAAGATGCCATTCACCTATTTGTATTCTAAAACTTATACTAAATACTTCAGATGCACATAAAGTGATGTTTCTCCATTATTATTATTTATTTATTTTTTATTTTTTTGGCTCAAAGATAACTTGTTTAGTCGGTGTAAACGCTCCCAACAAAAGGCAAATAATATCTTCTGGCTGCCTGCATTCTTTGTGTCTTTGGCCAAAGTTAACGGGTGAACTTGGATCAACAAACTGTTGTGTTGGCTCAGACACTGACAAACATCACACAAACTAAGATGGCAGTGCTTTCACAATAATAATAAAGGTGTTTAGAATGTTAGTATGCTTATAAAACATTATGAGAAGCAAAATAAGATTTGAGATTTAATAAGAGGATAAGATCAGATTTTACTTTTAAAGTTTGGAACTGTTTGCTCAAAGGACTCAATTGTAGGAAACTGAGCACTGGAAAAGGTTTCAAGATGTTAATGAACAAGGTTGCCGGTTCTGGTAAATTGATACTGATTTTACCGATGCAGTCTCTCACTGGTAAGGATGCAGGTTAGGGATTTCACAGGCTCGAATCTGGAAGAGTATTTCTTCGTGGGCGAGAGTGGGTCAGGCACATGTAACAGGTAACACAAGCTGGCACACAAAACAAGAGAACAAATATGGTAAATACACAGAATTACTCAGCAACAAGAAAACAAGCTTCACAATTACTAGGAGGCCTTAGTCTCACTACCACTCAGTGTAGCTCAACAATTCAGCAAGAAATGGAGAGGAGGACCAAGGTTACATACTGTAGATAAGTATTAATGGAAGCAGGTGTGCCAGGGGAAACCAGGGTAGCCACGCCCATACCTGGGAGAAGGTAAGCGCAGTTAGCCCTCACTGAAGCCACAGAAGTCATCTTTGTACAAATTGCAACAGAGAAACAAAGCAGTGCAGCCTTGTGAACGGCTTTGAGGGGATTTGTGAAAACAATGGACGTCTGGGACTCTTGGGAGGTCAGGAGAAACGTGTGACACTACAGCAGCTTATAACTTTCGTAACTGGAGTAAATACGCAAGCGGATTTAGACTTTTTAAAGGCAAAGGATCAAAAAGAAAATAAAGCAAGGAGCTTTCCTCACAAGTCTGGAGCTTGATTTGTAACCTCCTGTCCATCCTCCACAGCACCACAGGCCCCACCATCTTCATAATTAGGAAAAACAGGATGAAAAGATCTCATCACAGACCAGTAAACCCATTCAGTTAACTTTGCAGGGTTGGAAGATGCTGCAATCAAACACAATTAAGATCAGTCTACTGATGCATTCATCATTTGGGGAAGAGATGCCAGTCACTGTGTGATTATCCCTGAAACATGGACAACTCGTGGATGAGCAATAGCTCGCCATGCTGTGGAAATGATGCAGTTATGCAATTACCTGAGAGTTGGTTTCAGTGAGATCCTTCTTTATGTGGGACTATAGGCCATCTAGTAGATGTGAATCAAGTGTGATGATGATTCATATTTATGCTGTGTGAACATCAACTAACACTGGCAACACTTCACATTGGGCTCTGGGGGCTACAGGCATGAGTCAGTGTGTAGGTGTTAAAGCAGATTACATGCCATCTCAAGTTGATTTACATGAAGAATGTAATTGAGGAGAGAATATGATCCACATCAAATAGGGCAGCAGTCATTCAACTGGATGACTATTTTTACTGTTATTTATAAGCACTGATTTCACTTAAGAAATGATTTCTGTTCTTTAGAATGCACACAGATGTACATAACATAAGAATAAAAAAAACATTAATTGCTAATTTTAAACTGCCCACTGAGGCTGCAATCTTGTATTATTTAGATTTCTAGTAAATGAGGTAAAAATGAGGTCTCTGGAGCTTGAAAAAGGCGACTGGACTTCTTTTTGTTTCTTGAAGACGTTTCACCTCTCATCCGAAAGGCTTCTTCAGTTCTCAACCAAATGGTGGAGAGACCCAGGTATTTAAACCCCTGTGGGCGTAGTCCCCTGGAGGTGGTTATGACCCTCTATTGATCATGTGCGTGAACACATGTGCCCAGGTGTGAAGAGGGCGTGGGTCATATTTAATCAGTGGTTTCAGTTGAAACCAATTTAGGACTCCGCTCCATTGTTTCCTGTGGCCTATTGAGGTCACTGGAACAAAGGTGTGAATGGGGGTTGAGACGTCTGGGAAGGGAGCTCAGGACAGCACTGTAAGCGGGGGAAAGTTGGTGACGTAATCCACCTCCTCTGTTCAATGATGGTTGTTCACAGTGGACATAGATGGCTTCTTTCACTCCTCTTTCAAACCATCTGTTTTCCCTGTCCAAAATGTGAACATTGGCATCCTCAAAAGAGTGCCCTTTTTCCTTCAGATGCAGATGTACTGCTGAATCTTGTCCTGTCGAGGTGGCTCTTCTATGTTGTGCCATTCGTTTGTGAAGAGGCTGTTTGGTTTCACCAATGTAGAGGTCCGAGCACTCTTCACTGCACTGAACAGCATACACTACATCGCTGATCTTGTGTTTGGCGGGTTTGTCCTTGGGATGAACCAGTTTTTGTCTTAGGGTGTGACTTGGTTTGAAGTATACTGAGATGTCATGCTTGGAGAAAATTCTTCTGAGTTTCTCTGACAAGCCTGACACATATGGGATGACAATGTTGTTCCTCTTGTCCTTCCTATTCTCTGTAGTTTGTGTTTGGCCTTCATTCCTGTGCATCTTAGCTGATTTGATGAAGGCCCAGTTGGGGTAACCGCATGTTTTGAGGGCTTTCTTAATGTGTGTGTGTTCCTTATGCTTCCCTTCTGCCTTAGAGGGAACACTTTCCGCACGGTGTTGTAGGGTCCTGATCACCCCAAGTTTGTGTTCCAGAGGGTGGTGGGAGTCAAAGAGGAGATACTGGTCTGTGTGTGTGGGCTTCCGGTAAACTTCAATGTTGAGGCTTCCATCTTCCTCGATAAGCACCGCACAGTCCAGGAATGGTAACTTGTTATCTCTGGTGTCCTCCCTGGTAAAACGTATGTATTTATCCACTGAGTTGATGTGACGAGTGAAGGCTTCTACTTCATGGGTTTTGATTTTGACCCAGGTGTCATCTACATATCTGTACCAGTGGCTAGGTGCCATCCCTTTGAAAGAACCAAGAGCTTTACTTTCCACTTCCTCCATGTAAAGGTTGGCTACAATGGGAGACACTGGGGAGCCCATGGCACATCCATGCTTCTGTCTGTAGAATCCATCATTGTATTTAAAATATGTTGTGGTAAGGCAGAGATCTAAAAGTGCACAAATCTGATCTGGGGTGAGGCTGGTTCTGTTCAGTAAGGAATCGTCTTCCTGTAGTCGTCTTCTGACGGTCTCCACTGCCTCAGTTGTGGGTATGCAAGTGAAAAGTGAAACCACATCAAAGGACACCATGGTTTCATCTGGATCCAGTACAAGATTCTGGACCTTGTTAGTAAAATCTGTAGAGTTTTCAATGTGGTGGGGTGTGATGCCAACAAGCGGTGATAAGATGGTGGCGAGGTGTTTGGAAATGTTGTAGGTGACCGAGTTTATACTACTGATGATGGGTCGAAGTGGGACTCCTTCTTTGTGGATCTTTGGGAGTCCATAAATGCATGGAGTGGCTTCTCCAGGGTACAGGCGGTAGTAAGTGGGGCGGTCAATGGCTTTTTCCTTTTCAAGTTGTTGCAGGCAGCAAACAACTTTTTTCTTGTAGTTGCTTGTGGGATCACGTCTCAAGACCTCATAAGTATTGTTGTCACTGAGGAGTGTAGTAATTTTGTTGTGGTAATCCGATGAATTCAGCACAACCGTGCACCTCCCCTTGTCGGCTGGCAGTATGGTGATGTTTTGATCCTTGCTTAGGGCTGTGATGGCCTTCTTCTCCTGAATGGTGAGGTTGGATGGAGGAAGTCTTGCACTGGCGAGAGTGGCTGAAACTTTCATCCTGATCTGTTCTGCTACAGGATGAGAAAGTTTGTTATTTCTTATAGCGGTTTCTGTTGCTGTGATGAGGTCTACTATGGGAAGCTGTTGTGGGGCTATGGCAAAGTTGAGTCCCTTGGCTAGCACATTTTCTTCTGGTTTGGTGAGGACCCTGTCTGATAGGTTCTTCACCCACTTTCCTTGGTTTCCATTGCTTATCGTGTCGTCCTGTTTGTTAACAGATGAATGGTATGCCTTGGTTTGCAGAGTTTGAAATTTACGTAGTTGTCTTTCCTTGCCTTTGATGTGTTGTGCGAGCTGGGCTTTGTCCACAAATGTAGATCTGGAATGGTAACATGCGGTTACCCCAACTGGGCCTTCATCAAATCAGCTAAGATGCACAGGAATGAAGGCCAAACACAAACTACAGAGAATAGGAAGGACAAGAGGAACAACATTGTCATCCCATATGTGTCAGGCTTGTCAGAGAAACTCAGAAGAATTTTCTCCAAGCATGACATCTCAGTATACTTCAAACCAAGTCACACCCTAAGACAAAAACTGGTTCATCCCAAGGACAAACCTGCCAAACACAAGATCAGCGATGTAGTGTATGCTGTTCAGTGCAGTGAAGAGTGCTCGGACCTCTACATTGGTGAAACCAAACAGCCTCTTCACAAACGAATGGCACAACATAGAAGAGCCACCTCGACAGGACAAGATTCAGCAGTACATCTGCATCTGAAGGAAAAAGGGCACTCTTTTGAGGATGCCAATGTTCACATTTTGGACAGGGAAAACAGATGGTTTGAAAGAGGAGTGAAAGAAGCCATCTATGTCCACTGTGAACAACCATCATTGAACAGAGGAGGTGGATTACGTCACCAACTTTCCCCCGCTTACAGTGCTGTCCTGAGCTCCCTTCCCAGACGTCTCAACCCCCATTCACACCTTTGTTCCAGTGACCTCAATAGGCCACAGGAAACAATGGAGCGGAGTCCTAAATTGGTTTCAACTGAAACCACTGATTAAATATGACCCACGCCCTCTTCACACCTGGGCACATGTGTTCACGCACATGATCAATAGAGGGTCATAACCACCTCCAGGGGACTACGCCCACAGGGGTTTAAATACCTGGGTCTCTCCACCATTTGGTTGAGAACTGAAGAAGCCTTTCGGATGAGAGGTGAAACGTCTTCAAGAAACAAAAAGAAGTCCAGTCGCCTTTTTCAAGCTCCAGAGACTACTATGACCTGGATAACTGAGAATCTACACAGACAGGTAAAAATGAGGTTTTACTTCATAATGACAACTCAAATAAATACTGACATGCAGAGCAGATATTGTGGGTAGTGGGGTGGCTGTGCTGTCATCAAGAATCTGAGCCTCTTCTTGTTTGCAGTGGTGATGGATGACTGATGAGGCCAGGCAGGAGTCTCCATGGACTGCAATGCTTGCAGACGACATTGTGATCTGTAGTGAGAGCAGGGAGCAGGTGGAAGAGAGCCTGGAGAGGTGGAGGTATGCACTGGAGAGAAGAGAAATGAAAGTCAGTAGCAACAAGACAGAATACATGTGTGTGAATGAGAGGGAGATGGGGTGAAGATGCAAGGAGCATAGATAGTGAAGGTAGATGAGTTTAAATATGTGGGGTCAACCATCCAAAGCAACAGGCAGTGCACAAGAGAGGTGAAGAACAGCTATCCATTTTTACAGAAGGATAGCAGCAAGAGTGAAAGGGAAGGTTTACAAGATAGTAGTGAGACCTGCTTTGATGTATACTTTGGGGATGGCGGCACTGACAAAAAGGCAGGAGGCTGAGCTGGAGGTGGCAGAGTTGAAGATGTCTAAATTTTCACTGGGAGTGAGCAGGATGGACAAGAGGGACAGCTCAGGTCGAGAAATCTGGAAACAAACAGAGGAAAGGTAGAGATGGTTTGGACATGTTCAGAGGAGGGATAGTGGATGTACCGGACAAAGGATGTTCAAGATGGAAGTAGTCTTTAGAGGGTCGGTGTGACAGACAAGGATGCTAAGAATAGGGTGAGATGGAAGCAGATGATCCACTGTGGCGATCTCTAAAGGGCGCAGCTGAAAGAAGAAGAAGTGACTGCATTTAAAACTTGATCTCCCAAACAGAGTGAAAGAAAAACTGCTTCTGATCCTCCTTAGTTGTAGTGATCATTGCGGCACCCTTTTTCGAGTTGACTTCAATAACATAGTGTAAACCATAACTTGAGAAGCTGTCTAAGGTGATAAAACAACTGAATCACCACCGTGCATCAGATGATTAAGCTGTCTTCCATCATACATCAACTATCATGCTTGTTTATCACTTTAGAAAGAACATCATATACAAATAGGAAGAAACAGGTGACACATCCCATCTTACCGAACCCATGTGGTCACTAAAAAGGTTGAAGATGTACTCCTACCCTATTGGACCCGCATAATTTGATGTCAATTTAATAATTTAATAAATAATTTACCATAATTTGTCCAATTGAT